>NC_054381.1:151457080-151789580 GCF_017654675.1 Xenopus laevis
ACAAATTTATTGTTATTGCTACTTTTTATTGCTCTTCTTTCTAGCCAGGCTTCTCCTATTCATATTCCAGTCTCTTATTCAAATCAATGCATGGTTGCTAGGGGAATTTGGACTCTAGCAACCAGATGGCTGAAATTGCAAACTGTAGAGCTGCTGAATAAAAAGCTAAATAACTCAAAAACCACAAATAATAAAAAATGAAAACCAATTGCAAATTGTCTCAGAATATCACTCTCTACATCATACTAAAAGTGCATTTAAAGGTGGACAACCAACCCAATTTAGCCCTTCGTTTTAACAAATATTGGACATGTGAAGGCCATAAATGGGAATTACAACAGCTCTGAGGGTGGCACACGGCCTCTATGTTCTAAACCCATAAGGGCACCATGATTACCTGCTCATCAACATTCTTTGTGAGATGAATGAAATATTTTAGGATGGATGTCGGAGGCCCAGGAGACGATACTTCCTCCGGAAGTTGAACCTTGTTTGGGTCATCCTCCTCCTGCTTAATGCTCAGGCCAATGTAGATTTCGGAAGAACTGCGACCTTAATTAAGTTAAAAGAAATATAATATATATGGTACCATCCAGTGAGTCGCTGACCCTCACTATTATTATACACGAGAGCATGAAATATTAGGTGAATCACAAACAATAGACTTGATGATAAGAGGGACAAGGAGGTAGTAGGGGTTCAATGCTTGACCCTTGGATTTTGACACCCCCAACTTGGTTGGCACCTGAAATCTGCATTACATGCAGGGCCGGATTTACATAGAGGGCGACCCTAGGCCCACTGCTGTTTGTCGCCCCTGTCCCCTTCCCTTTATTCGTGCAAATGTTCATCATCAATGGGGAAATTAAAAAAAACTATTGTTTCTCCAGCGCATCCCCAGTGTTTTTGAACCAATGTGGGTGTGGTTGGGCATCATGCCGCCCCCCTAAAATCCTGCCGCCCTAGGCCCGGGCCTAGGTGGCCTTTCCACAAATCCGGGCCTGATTACATGAGCTCAATCTCCATTCATTTACTCTCTACTACTTCACAGTATAGGGAATGGAATGGAAAATCCAACCATGTGGTTTTAGGGGTTACAGAAACTGTCTCATTCATATTGATTATTCTCTGCAGCACTGAGGTCAATTGGATTAACTGCTTTTGCCTCACTTGCTACCAAACTATGCTAACGTGTAAATGGGAAACTGTACAGCAAAGACTACAAAAAGATAGAAACATCATGGGTTATCACTAGTGAGGTACTTTAGTTTGCCTTTAATTCGGTGGTGTTCAACTGTATCCATATAGTAGGCTAGTTATTCATTGTACTGTATGTTCTACTAAAATAGCGTTCCAAAGAAGTCAATGGAGCAGCCTCCTGGTGGGCCATAAAATTCCACCATATCTTTCCCATAAGCCTCCAGTTGGGCAACTCTGCTTTAAAGGAAATGTAAACCCTTAAAATCAAAGAATGTAAAATGGCTCATTGATAATTGTTTCTGCTTTTAAAGATATTAGCAGCTTTTACATGGCTAATAATAAATATAAAACAACAGCAGAAACCATTTTGGGCATGGTTGGCAGAAAATTAATTAGGGATGCACCGAATCCACTATTTTGGATTTGGCCGAACCCCGGAATCCTTCAGGAAAGATTCGTCCGAATACGGAACCGAATCCGAATCCTAATTTGCATATGCAAATATGCATATGGAAGAGGAAAATGTTTTTTACTTCCTCGTTTTGTGACAAAAAGTCATGCAATTTCCCTCTCCGCCCCTAATTTGCATAAGCAAATTAGGATTCGGATTTGGTTCGATATTCGGCCGAATCTTTCCTGAAGGAATCCGAATCCTGCTGAAAAAGGCCGAATCCTGGCCAAATCCCGAACCGAATCCTGAATTCGGTGCATCCCTAAAATTAAGTTATCGAGAAAGGGAAAGTCTTGTGATGTTCTGCTCAGAACATGACGTTAGTGAGAAGAGTCACCTGATCTTTCCCTGGTCTGTTATAAGAGGAGCAACATCACAAAACTTCCCTTATCTCACAAACATAATTTTCAACCAGCTTGCCCAGTCGAAATGAACAGCATTTGTTTCCTTTCAATAAGCTGAGGAAAAGGTCAGGAGCCCCAAGTCACTGTGTTTCTGACACGTCCCCTTACCTGACGTCGCCTTGTCAAAATTTGATCTGGTTAGGGCGGCTAGATACTTGTCACACTGATTCTGTAACCAGGAAACCTTGTCCTCCATGGCTGCGGGATGTTACTGTAAGACACAAAATGTACAAAGGGTGAAACGTTAATATGAAGTTCAAGGGATTGTAGCTTTAAATAATTCAATGTATTTTTCTGAAATCATTTTTTCTAGCATTTTTTTTTTTCCCAATTGAGAAATATTGATACAGTTCAGAGAAGGATTTTCCAGGGCACATTTAGGTTTTGCCAAAAGCCTATTAAGTTAGAAATATTGGGGGAGGGGACAGGGACGACAAACGGCAGTGGCCCTGTATGTGCTCCCATCACTTATATACCTGCACCTCAGACTTGGTCATTACTAATTTTGGTGCGATTGGGGTATAGTAACATGGTGGTTGGGGAGAGCCATGGTCAGAGTCAGGCCTATCACCCAACTGTGAGCCATTAGAGGTCTCCAAGGACCCTCCCCCCAATCACTCCCACTCCCTGTTGGTTGAACTAGGGGAATCATTTTAAACCACCGAAAAAAGGGGGGTGCAGGACTCAATATATGTTGATCACTCACCACTGGAACAGGTGGTCCAGCCCCAGACCCTCAGTTTAGGGAGTGGATAAACCAGCAAAGTACAAAAAGAGGGGTATAGAGCACAGGGCCGCCATTAGAAATCATGGGACGCTGTACAACAAGTTTTTAGGGCCCCCTGGGCCACGCCCACCGCCCCCCACCGCAGATCCCCTCCACACCACAGTTAAAAGACCACACAGACATCAACACTAAACCCCCACACACACACAAGTTATAAAAAGCCATTGATTGTCATGGCCCCCCTATAACTTAAAAAAAAACCGTTGGCACCAGGGCCCCCCTTACAAACTAAAAAAAAACATTGGGGCCCCAGAGAATATATATAAAAAAAAATCATTGGACGCAGGCAGGGGCTTATAGAGTGTTAAAATAATAAATTGGTGGCCAGGGGTTTAAAAAACAAAAACACACATTGGTGTTCAGTAGAACTGAACCCGTGGCTTCAGGACTTCAAGTTCGGCTCTTTTCATAATTTTGGGTCTTTTTGCGGCTTCTGGACTTCGGCTTTTCGGCTGTTTGGGACTTTGACGGTTCGGGACATTGGAAGAGACGGCACGACTTCGGCGCTGTCAAGGAGAGCCCGACTATTTCGAAAAGTTCAGCACAATCCTCTTTAGGCCTGGGCCCGGTAAAGGAGTACCCCCTGTGCCCCCCTGATGACGGCCCTGATCGGGCACTCAGAAAAGACTCCATAAGGTTCGCCAAAAATTAGGTTAAAAAACATTATATTTATTGTGGATTCATTAAAAAAGGAACAGTATCTCCATTGGCCCTATGCGTTTCGTGCCCCTGGGGGACTTAGTCATTGTGCCCATGACTAAGTGCCCTGGGGGGCACAAGATGCTTTAGACCAATGGAGATACTGTTCCTTTTTTAATGAATCCACAATAAATATTATGTTTTGAATTAGAGGAATTCCAACCTCAAAATATCTTTTACCAGGCCTCAAACAGCCCCTATCAGACACAAATAAGAACACACACTATAGTGGGAAATTAACATTCAGACCTGTAAGGCTGGTGACCACAAATGCCCCGGGATCCTTCAGAAGAAGCCTCCTTATTGGCTGAGACTTTATTGATAATCTATAGAAAATCAACCTTCATTTCTGCGGAGAGTCAAACCAGTGTGTCGGGACCTTTCTGATGCTGCAGGACATTCAGCAAATGGGTTTTAGAGACATTTAATGCATGTTTCTAATATACATAGGAAACAGGAATGCATAAAGGAACTGCAAACACTGCACTGCGTCTCCAGTCCCCCATTAAACCCTGTGTAGAAACCGAGTAGTTACCCACCAGCATAAATGCTAATCAGAGAAATACTGCCATCTGCTGGCACTGAGAAGCATAGCACTTGAGGAAATATGCTCAGGGTTTAAAGGAGAACTAAAGCCTGTTGTACATTATGTTTTGTGCTTCTGTACCAGCCCAAGGCAACCCACAACCAAATTTCTCGCTGTTTGGCAAATTTTTAGCAAAGCGAAACAGGTCAGACTTGCCCATCACTAATCGCAATATTGTGGTATACAGGGCAAACTGCTACTTAAAATAGAAAATGGCAAAGTGCAACTATGCTGAAAGAGCAACAGCAGTGACCTTCACAAGCCTAAAGCAATACCTACTGGACTCATCTTCCATTATCATGGCTCCCTCTTGCTAACTGCAACTGAGGGGTGTGCAGAGTTGCAATGAGCAGTTAATTTGCCCTGTACAGTGTTAGTATACTGTTTAATGAAAGGCAGACTACAACTTCAAGTATGCTTTAAAGGAGAACTAAACCTTAACTAATGAAGTAGCTAGAAATGTTGTACATTATGTTTTGGGCTTCTATATCAGCACAAGGCAACCACAGCCCTTTAGCAGTAAAGATCTGTGTCTCCAAAGATGCCCCAGTAGCTCCCCGTCTTCTTTTCTGCTGATTCACTGCACACGCTCTGTGCTGCTGTCACTTACTGAGCTTAGGGACCCACTCACAATATACAGTACACATAGAATAGAAATGTCACAATATAAGGCTGATTAGTAATTAATACACATAATTACTACATGGCAGCACAGAAACCAGTGCAATTAGCCTCAGAATTTAATAATCAGCAAACCTGTAGCATCAGCTTATATTACAGGGGAAGCTCATTTTCTGCTGGATAATTAGTGACGAGCCCTAAGCTTAGCTTCTCAACAGCCAATCAGAGCCCACTGAGCATGTGAGTGTCACAGACACTTTCCAAGATAGTGACCCCCTGTGACAAGTTTGAAGTCCTGGATCATTGCTGCTATTGACAAGCTGAAACTTTAGCCTCATGCAATAAGTTCAGTATATAAAATATGGTATTTTTAGTCACATTTATTTTTAGGGTTTAATTCTCCTTTAAGTAGGTACAGCAAGGACCGCCATCAGAAATCGCAGGACCCCATATGACAAAATTTCCTGGGCCCCCTTGGCTGCACCCACCGCAAGCCCCACCTACAGGTCCGCCCTCCCTACCACACAGTAAAAAAACAAAAAAAATATTGCTGGCTAGGGTTCCCACATGTTAATAAAAAATAAAAAGATATTGGTGGTCAGGGCCCCCCATAAATATAACATTTGTGGCCAGGCCCCCCCCCCATTAAAAAATATTGGTGGCTAGGACCCCACATGAGAAAAAAAAATTGGTGGCCAGGCCCCTCCCCCACATTATAAGAAAATTGGTGGCCAGGGCCCCTTAAACGTCCATTTCCTAAAGTCAGCAGCTCTCAGAAAGATGGGGGGCCCGGCTAATGAAGCGTGCGTGGCCGGGGCCCCCCTTACCCTCGGGGCCCCCTACAACTCTCCCCCCTGTCCCCCCCCCTGATGGCTGCCCTGGGTACAGCCCCAAAGGCAGCATAGGTATTCCCCCATACTAAGCACAAATCAGCAGGAAAATATAGATAATTTATACACATTGATCTAATGTAATTAATGTAAGATTAATTTACATAATGCAGTCTTCTAACATCACAGAAAACAATTTACCGTTCTTACTTATTCCCTAACGTATTTATCTGAAGCCCGTAACAACCAGCAGACTGCTTTCCATTAATACTGAATGAAATGTAAAGGTTTAAGATTACAAGAATCCTTCCTCATAAACAATCACAATGCAGGTTTAGAAAATGTGTCCAATCAATAACATTAATGCATAAATATTTGAAAGCACAGCTAGGGAATTCCATGGGGGATATTAAATAGGCCCCCGTGACTAGTTCTCTGCAGTTCAATAGCCAAGGGCAGCTGAGTAATTGAGCGAATGGAGGCCCAGGACAGCTGACAACATGTATTTGTACTAATGGCCAGGTTTCCCCCTTTCAGCCTCGTCTGTACATAACTGTAGAGAAAGGAATATCTGCCCTCTGCTTTGGTCTCACAGGGCAAGGTATTCAAAAGAAAATTAAATATTGTTTAATTATACTACTAATCAATTTGTAGAAGTAAAAAGGTGCCAATAGTAGCAATTGGGTAATAGTCTCTGGGAAGGGAGTGTGACTGTGGGATAGCAGGTATAGTAGGGAGAGATGGTGCCTATAGTAATAGTGGATAATAGTCTCTGGGAAGGGAGTGTGACTGTGTGATAGCAGGTATAGTAGGGAGAGATGGTGTCTATAGTAACAGTGGGATAATAGTCTCTGGGAAGGGAGTGTGACTGTGGGATAGCAGGTATAGTAGGGAGAGATGGTGCCTATAGTAACAGTGGATAATAGTCTCTGGGAAGGGAGTGTGACTGTGGGATAGCAGGTATAGTAGGGAGAGATGGTGTCTATAGTAACAGTGGATAATAGTCTCTGGGAAGGGAGTGTGACTGTGGGATAGCAGGTATAGTAGGGAGAGATGGTGTCTATAGTAACAGTGGATAATAGTCTCTGGGAAGGGAGTGTGACTGTGGGATAACAGGTATAGTAGGGAGAGATGGTGTCTATAGTAACAGTGGATAATAGTCTCTGGGAAGGGAGTGTGACTGTGGGATAGCAGGTATAGTAGGGAGAGATGGTGCCTATAGTAACAGTGGATAATAGTCTCTGGGAAGGGAGTGTGACTGTGGGATAGCAGGTATAGTAGGGAGAGATGGTGTCTATAGTAACAGTGGATAATAGTCTCTGGGAAGGGAGTGTGACTGTGGGATAGCAGGTATAGTAGGGAGAGATGGTGTCTATAGTAACAGTGGATAATAGTCTCTGGGAAGGGAGTGTGACTGTGGGATAGCAGGTATAGTAGGGAGAGATGGTGCCTATAGTAATAGTGGGATAATAGTCTCTGGGAAGGGAGTGTGACTGTGGGATAGCAGGTATAGTAGGGAGAGATGGTGCCTATAGTAACAGTGGATAATAGTCTCTGGGAAGGGAGTGTGGCTGTGGGATAGCAGGTATAGTAGGGAGAGATGGTGTCTATAGTAACAGTGGATAATAGCCTCTGGGAAGGGAGTGTGACTGTGGGATAGCAGGTATAGTAGGGAGAGATGGTGCCTATAGTAACGTGGATAATAGTCTCTGGGAAGGGAGTGTGACTGTGGGATAGCAGGTATAGTAGGGAGAGATGGTGCCTATAGTAACAGTGGATAATAGTCTCTGGGAAGGGAGTGTGACTGTGGGATAGGAGGTATAGTAGGGAGAGATGGTGCCTATAGTACCAGTGAGTGAGAGACATAAGGAGTAGTAGAAGTTAAATTAGTAGAAGTGAATCAGTGTATGTCTTTGCTTCTCAAACTATACCCATTGATCCCCTATTGCTTGCAGGAAAATATGTTTGTGTAGTTAATGTACTTACTTACTCATTTACAAGTGCAATTTCAGACACAGTTGTGTTTTTTTACACATAATGCAGTTTTTATTCCCATAACTCCAGTGTAATTGTGGCCTATATGTCAAACGTGTAATTCTTGTCATTAACAATCTGACACTGCCGGGGGCACTAGTATAACAAGTAGTGGGTGCTCGGATGCAGGTGTTTGCCAGACTCTCGGGTGTCTCGAGGGGGATATTAATTCTACCTGGTGTGAGAGCTGCAAGTAAACACAGTTTCCGGTAAACTCTTTAATGTATGGAGTTAGCAGCCTGCCAGAATTTTCAGTAGAAAATTAATATACCAAAGTCTGTAGGGAAATGACTATTAAACTTGCTAGTAGTGTACAGGTATGGGACATGTTATCCAGAATGTTCGGGACCTGAGCTTTTCCGGATAACGGATCTTTCCATAATTTGGATCTTTATAACTTTCATCTACTAGAAAATCATATAAACATTAAATAAACCCAATAGGCTGGTTTTGCTTCCAATAAGGATTAATTATATCTTAGTTGGGATCAAATACAAGTTACTGTTTTATCACTACAGACAGCGCCGGATTTCTTTGTGGGCCGCCCCTAGGCCGCGCGGTCCGACCAGGCGGCCGCGCGTTCCTAGCACCCGCCTACACATCCACTTCCCAGCGCACCGGTGAAAAAACGCCGGCGCAGCTGGTGTAATTAAATGGGGACGCATAATAATTACAACTATAGAATAAAAGTGAGAGAGGAGTGCTGATAAGCGAGAAATGCAATTATGTATGAGGACCAATGGGCCGGGGTGTCCACAACCAAGTAAATCTATGTACACAACCCCATGGGACTTAACCCCCTGCCCAAAAGGTTCAAATACACTCAATGAAGATAAGGCATGTTATTATAATAAAAGGCAATATTTCTTAAACACTAAGCCAAAACACTTCAGCTAAAACCAATTAAAATAATAAGCAGCGCTGCATATGGAAGGGGATCCCCTTAGTACAAATATGATTTATGCACTAGTGCAAGATACATATGTAAATATGTGTATAATGAATTGCTGCCCAATGGGACGTGCATCAATGCACTGAACACCGCAGTGCAAAGGTAGAGTGAAGGAGCCAATGTTCAGGTAGAATATGTAGCCTTCAAGTATCAGATATTGGTATCCAAAACAAATTGCTACAAGTGCACAATAATGAAAATGTATCCAGGGGTCAGAATAAACAGACGGATTGCCGTATGGGCCATACGCCCTTAGGGCCACTCACTGCAAGGGTATATGATGTCGTGACAGGGCTGTTGATGAACAAACGGGAATACACCCGACACAGTCCAGAGAATGCACGGGGGGCCCACCCATGTAAAGTGGAGTTAGTCGAAATGCGATGTGAATCAGCGGGAGGGGAGGAAATGCCGTCGCCCAAAAGGATATCTCTGTGAAATACTCACAACCCCCATGATAGACCGCCTCAGCGTGGCGACATGATTCCCGACTATTAAAGTCCAATAGACGCTCCCATGTGAGTGCAGTAGGCGTCTCCAAGGCAGCTCCGTCTGTTATCAGCATAAGTGGCTGTGTCTCATACCGAACCTCCAGGCAAGGGGCCCCACAACCGTTGCACGTGCTGCACCTCCCCATAATGCGGCTGGGTGGCATGCCGCCCCTATTTTTTGCCGCCCTAGGCCCGGGCCTATGCGGCCTTGCCGCAAATCCGGGCCTGACTACAGAGAAAAAGTAAATAATTTTTAATCAATTTGGGAGATGACCTTTTCGTTATTCTGAGCTTTCTGGATAATGGGTTTACAGATAATGGATCCTGAATTTTCAGCCTCATAGTTTGGGGGGTAACTGTCAAGCAGCAATTAAATGGCATAAGTAAGTTGTGTAGTGGTTGTCCTGCCCCTGCCATGCCAAGCTGCCCCCATACGCTTCATCTCATGAAACCCAAAATAACAAAAATTCGGTACCATTGCCCCTCACTTTAGAGGTCCGATCATACCCAGGAGGCTCAGCTGTTAAAAAAGGGCAGTTGGGTCCAATGCATTAGTGGCTGTTGCAGCCATTACCTAGGCAATGTACATCAGCTGATGGAACAGCCCATTGCAGAGCAAGGAACCTCATTTCATATATATCAGTTTAATTGATTTTATTTAGATTTGAATTTATTTTTAAGAGAAGTTTTTGTCTTTTTTTTCATGATCGTTCCCCTTTAAAGCTCATGGAACAGTGAGTGCAATATCTGCACCTGGGCATGTGGGCCAAACCAAGGAAACCCCAGAGACTATGGAAAAGGTATGGGATCTGTTATCTGAAAACCCTTTATCCAGAAAGTTCCGAAATACGGAAAGGCGTTCTCCCATAGACTTTATTATAATAAAATAATTCAATTTTTTTTTAAATTATTTCCTTTTTCTCAGTAATAATAAAACAGTAGCTTGTACTTGATCCCAACTAAGATATAATTAATCCTCATTGGAGGCAAAACCAGCCAAATGGGTTTATTTGATGTTTATATGATTTTCTAGTAGACTTAGGGTATGAAGATTCAAATTACGAAAAGATCCCTAATAAGGTCCTGAGCATTCTGGATAACAGGTCCCATACTTTCACTAGATAAAGATCCTGTGGGAGTCAGTTTTAATTATGTGGGTGCTACAGTATCTAGTGTTTAGGTATGGGGGGGCAATGGTACCATGTCTCTGAGGCCCATATCCATAGGGGGAAGCTGAATTTTGTATTTGGGGAGGTGATTTAAAGACATACAGTATGTTGCACTAATGCAGAGGCAACTGCAGCACCTCTTTTTTCCCTAAAAACACCAGTCTGTAGTCTATTATATGTAATTTGCAAGACACTAAATATCCTTGGCTTATGCCAATAAAAAATAGTGTGTAAAGGATAAGTAATCTTATAAGAAAAATACATGAAAAAATTCTCAGGGGGCTTTTTTAAATGACCAGCAGGTGGCACTCGTTATACAATTCATTCAAAATAAAACATAAATCGCTCTGAAACAAAACGAGGGGGTTCACCTTTAAATAAATGTTATAGAATGGGTAATTCTAAGCAACTTTTCACTTGGCCTTTTTTTTATAGTTTTTGAATTATTTGCCTTCTTCTGGTCTGCATGGTTGTTAGGGTAATTCAGACCCTAGCAACCAGATTGCACAAATTGTAAACTGGAGAGCTGCTGAATAAAAAGCTTAATAACTCAAAAACCATAAATAATAAAAAATTGAAACCAATTGTAACTTGTCTCAGAATACAATCCCTTTAGTTTCGGGTATTTTTTATGATTTTCTCACTTGCTAAATAAAAAGGCATCCAACCATTTCTTAAAAACATACAATGTTAAAGCAATTGCTGTAAAAACCCTTTTCACACCTCAAGATGAAACCTCTTCTGTTCATATTCGGAAAAAATCAAGGCATGGTTGCTAGGGTAATTTGTACCCTAGCAGCCAGATTGCTGAAATTACCAACTGCTGAATAAAAAGCTAAATAACTCAAAACATAAAAAAAACAATTGATTGGAAGTGATGTAATTGGAAGAGCAAACCAAATTTGAGAGAAGAATGAACACAGTGGGTTCAAATTGGGGCATTGGGGCAAATGATGTAATGGACACTACTATGATGCAGGGGGGAAATGTTGCATTATAGGTAGAAAAGCTGGGCAATTGTCACCCAAAATGTGGATTTCTGAAATGTAGTTAAAGGAGTTTGAGATAACTTTTTGTATGATGTAGAGAGTGATATTCGGAGACAATTTAGATTTGATTTTCATATTTTATTATTTGTGGTTTTTGAGTTATTTAGCTTTTTATTCAGCAGCTCTCCAGTTTGCAATTTCAGCAGTCTAGTTGCTAGGGTCCAAATTACCCTAGCAACCATGCATTGATTTGAATAAGAGACTGGAATATGAATAGGAGAGGAATAGAAAAATTTGTAGTAAAAAGTACCAATAACAATTAATGTGTAGGATTACAGAGCATTTGTTTTTTTAGATGGGGTCAGTGACCCCCGTTTGAATACTGAAAAGAGTTAAAAGAAGAAAGCAAATAATTTAATAGAAAACTATAAAAACTGAGGGCCAATTGAAGTGGCTACTAAAAGTGGATTTAAAGGTGAACCACTCTATAGAGTGAGTTATAAACCTGCCAGAAAACAGCCCACTTAAGTATGTATTGGTTGGACTGGAATATGAATAGGAGAGGCCTGAATAGAAAGATGAGTAATTAAAAGTAGCAATAAGAGCATTTGTTTTTAGATGGGAAAGAGTCAGAAGAAAAAGGCAAATAATTCAAATACTATTCAAAAGAAAAAATGAAGACCAACTGAAAAGTTGCTTAGAATTAGCCCTTCTATAACAATGTAAAAGTTAACTTAAAGGTGAACCGCCCTATTAAAGTGAATTAGAAATGTGCCAGTAAATGGGTGCACTCAGTAGGGGCTGCCAAAAAGTCGACTAATATATGAGATTGTAGCAAAGATTTATTTGCTGGATCCTCGCGTCCCACAGTCATAGTGACACTCAATTTCCAAACACAAATAACAATAGTTCACAGGCAAACTGCACTCACCGTGGGCTGACTCTCCGTGTGCCAGGGAGGTATAGTTGCGCCTGGCAGTTGCTGGTGGCATCCAGGTGACTCACTGCTCTGATAGAAACAACTGGCAGCATGCGTGACACTGGATCTCAATCAGTGTGTGGATATGATCTGGCTCCCAAGGCGCCCGTATCCATAGTAGCTTTACTGCTGCTGCTGTTATTCTCTGTCCTATTGTTTTCTGACTCTTAATTATATAGTGTCGCTTCCCTGCATTTAAACTGGATGAGGGGCGGCCAAACTCCAGCAGGACTGCATTCATCATCATCATTCCCCAACTACATTCACTTACACACGGGCCACTCCTGCCTCCCATTGTTCTCTCTCTCTCTCTTTATATATATATATACACAGGTATGGGACCCATTATCAAGAATGCTCGGAACCTGGGGATTTCTGGATAATGGATCCTTCGGTAATTTGGATCTTCACACCTTAAGTCTACTAGAAAGTCATATAAACATTAAATAAACCCAATAGGCTGGTTTTGCTTCCAATAAGGATTAATTATATTTGAGTTGGGATTGAGTACAAGCTACTGTTTTATTATTACAGAGAAAAAGGAAATCATTTAAAAAATTTGGATTATTTGATTATAATGGAGTCTATGGGAGACGGACCTTCCGTAATTCGGAGCTTTCTTGATAATGGGTTTCCGGATAACGGATGCAATACCTGTATATATTTGTATATACTGTATGTATGTATATATATATATATATATATATAATATACAAAAGCCATGACTATCTTGTAAATTATATAGTGAATAAAGTAAATTATAAGGATATTATAAGTTACCGAGGAGTTTCATGAACATATAAAAACACGAGGCCGATGTCATCAGTACTCACCGTTTATAAGGATATAATTTTTACATAAGGATATATAAGGATAATTTTGTGTGTATATATATATATATATATATATATATATATATATATATATATAAACGGTGACATCATCAGTTAGAAACGGTGAGTAGTGATGTCATTTCTGTCACACGACTCACGGAAACTTGTGTATTATAATAAATAAAGTACCCCCTGTTGGAAAATATGAGAATATTAGAAGTTACCTCGGAGTTCCATGACCTGTTTAAAAGCACTCGGCCTTCGGCCTCGTGTTTTTATATGGTCATGGAACTCCTCTGTGACTTATAATATCCTTATAATTTCCAATAGGGGGTACTTTAATTACTATATACATCCACACACACATTTACTTACTTGAAAAATAAATTTTTACATTTTTATTTTAAAATAATTTCTCCCAGCCATCCCTGGGCACTTTCAGCAAAATCTGGCATCGGTGTTTAGGAGTTTACCCCTTTCCTACCCTATAGTTGCACTCACCTCTAACTGGACTTAAGGGCGTGCTGCTCTCTGCATGCTGGATCAAAAATGTGGGAGCCCTGTCCTTTCCACCTCCCTTAGGGCTATTTGCACAATGACCTTAAAATCACTGTCCCTGTGCACATGTGTTAGAGCCCCTACACTTTAGGGTGACTTTTACATCCCCTTTAGAGGGGTTGCTCAACTTTAAACTGTAGAGAGTGATATTCTGAGACATTTTGCAATTGGTCTTTATTTTTTCTATGATTGCTGGCTTTTGAGTTATTTAGCTTTTTATTCCTCAAGCAACCAGTTTGCCATTTCAGCAATCTGGTTGCTGGGGTCCAAATTCCCCTAGCAACCGTGCACTGATTGGAATACGAAACTGGAATATGAATAGAAGAGGCCTGAATAGAAAGATATAAAATGTATAAAAAGTAGCAAAGACAGTAATGTGTAGCCTTACAGAATTCTTTATTTTTAATGGGGTCAGTGACCCCCATTTGAAAGAGCAAGCAGGCGGCAAATAATTCAATAATTATAAAATTGGCCATTCTATTAGATACTAATTCACTTAAAGGTGAACCACACCTGTAAGCATAATTACAATAATAAACACAAACAATCCATTGTGGGGGATGTAAGTATACACAATTGTCCTGCCCACGTGATGCCCAGAATCTAACCGTATGCCACTGTCCTGCCCAGAATTTATGCCCATGTCCCTCTTGTGATGCCAAGAGTGTTGGAGTTTGCAACTTTTGCAAGATTTACAGACAGGGGCCCATGTTGTGCTATACCTTTAGCCAGGCAGCTGCTTTGGTTGGGCACAATTACCCTGGAACACAAAGTACTGATGCAGAGGAAAAGTTGCACCTCTGTTGGTGAATTACCCACAAGCCACAGCTCATGCTACTTGCTGGGTGACACCGCAGAATTCTGGGTAATAAATCCCACTGCATTGTGGGTAAAACACTATTTTTCAGCATAGGACTCCTTTTGTTTATTTATTTTTACAAAGGTACAGAAGACAAACCATCAGATTCTGTAAAGCAGTAATAGCAGACTGTGGAAACCACCGGTGTAAATTATACAGTATATGTTTTCCTTTTTTTCTCCCTAGCAACGAATGCATAAACAAAGGTTCTCCATAGAGTTCTCTGTTTATAGGTAAGGCCACTCATTTCTTCTAAAGACAATGAAGCCAAAAGTGGTTTCCACAATTATGCCCTTGAGCATCACAACACATGGGTTATATGCTGCATTGTACCTGAGCCTTGTCTGACCACTACTTAATCAGGGGTCATTATAGGTCTCTAATGGGTAGGGTCATGTACAAACACCACAGACTTGTCCCATTTAGTATCCGACTCCTGACACATAGGGAATCAATCAGCCACTGAGACAGTTTCTGGGTTACAGGAGTCAATCAACTGGTCCTGGCTCAGGTAACAGCATTGCCTGCCCAGTTTGCCAGGTTATTGGCCATAGAGGAGCTCAGTGACTACTGGTACAATTGGGCTGTTGCCCTGCCACTGTGCAGAGACAGACTGGGGGGCTCAGGGACCCCTAAACATCCCCCAGGCGCCCCAAGCTGCAAAGTTCTCTCTAAGGCCACAACCCCCCCCCACCCCACTGCGCGTACCTTTTTCCTGCACTTCAGAGCGACCAGGGACAGAGAGAGAGGCAAGGAGAGTGCAGGGAGCGGCTCAGGAAGCGGGTCTGGGCCCACTGGTTTTTTTTCCTGTTGTCCCTCTGGTCCACTCCGACCCTGTCACTGTTTAACAAAAACGAATGTCTGACTTGTCCCAGTCTATACTGGAAATTAGGGATGCACCAAATCCACTATTTTTGATTCAGCCGAACCCCTGAATCCTTTGAGAAAGATTCACAGAATACTGAACCAAATCATTTGCATATAAATTAGGGGTGGGAAGTGGAAAACATTTTTTACTTCCTTGTTTTGTGACAAAAAGTCACGCAATTTCCCTCCCCACCCCTAATTTGCATATGTAAATTAGGATTCGGTTCTGCCAGGCAGAAGGATTCGGCTGAATCTGAATCCTGCTGAAAAAGGTCGAATCCTGGCACTGAACAGCCAGAAAAAGAGTTTCAGACTTGGCTTTTGGCAGAGAGCTCAGAACAGCCACAGCACCAGATTAGATACTTTTGTAACAATTTTGAGATAAGCAAATGAGTAATTGTAACAATATAAGATAACAGGTCCCTTGGGAGAAGTTAGACTCACAGCTTTAAGGGCAATTCATCTTCATTAGCAAAACTGTAATAACTGAAAAAAGACACAGAAATATGTTCAAACTTTCATAACCTGCCAAATTTTGTAAAATGAACATGGTAAATAGCAGCAAGTAAGTTGCAGGTAAAACTTAGTCCCTTTGTAAAATGTATAATGAAGCAATAGAATTCTTAATGAATCAGATAAAATTAAGCGTAGGACTGGCCAGATATGTGATGACTGTGACGTAGTTGTTCAGCTTAAATATATTGCAATATATGGACAAACAATCCCTGTTTTGTTTAAAGGGTAAGGCATTTTTCAGTAGCAGTATGCACAAAATGTCTCTGTCTTAAATATATTGATAATGGGTTGCGTGCAGAGGACTCTTGGTTTTAAAAATTAGTTGTGAGCACAACTTTCCCTTGTTTGTTATAGTTATTAATAGTTGCACCGAGCACAGGTACAAGAGAGTCCAGAGAAAGGTGCAGACTGTATGAACCACTGCCCCAGTTGCAGGTATGTGCATGGGTCCTAATGGGCTCAGTTGTAATTGATATATAATATATATAACACCAGGGTCAGACTGGGCCGAAGGGACAGCAGGAAGAAAACCCAGTGGGCCGATGACCCAGACCCACTTCAGCTCCCCAGTTGGACCCTTAGCTGCTCCAGCCCCACCCCCTGAATGCAGCAAGTGGAGCAGAGGGGCTGCCTGTGTCTACAAAAGGGTGGGGGCCCTGAGTCAGCAGCCCCGACACCCCCGATTAAAAGATATTTATAAAGCACCAACATATTTGCAGCTCTGTACAATATATAGGGGGGTGTATACACTTAAAATACAGATTACATACAAATATGTGACATGGTGTTGGGATGGGCAAGATCAGCCAGCGGCAACATCAGAGACAGAGATTGTGCATGGCAGGCGGCATTTTCATATAACTCTGCGATAGATGGGTATTTGGGTTAGATGGGGAAGAGCTTCTCTATAGAAATGCAGAAAGATTTGGAGAAAGTCCTACACAAAAAAGCTCATGTCTCAAGAAGGCTTTCTGTTCCAGATCCTACTGAATTGGGGGTACATAAGAAGGTCATTTAGGGGCTCCCCTTCACTATGGTTGGGCAGTGATGTGGCACAATCCAATTACCTTTATATGTAACGTCTCTGGTCTTGTTTATTGCCCTTCAGTTACATCAGCCCTGTGTAGATCCAATGCTGGGCTACTGTTATTCCTGCTTATTAATGCCTGTAAAGTGGTGGCCTGAATGCTTGTCAAGTCCATGGGGGCTGCTTTGGTCCCATGTATGGCTGCCACCTTCTGCCCATTCAAAGTCTAGAGAGGGGAGCGGGACTAACCCTAATCTGGCTACTAAAAACGACTTTTCTTAAAGGTACCTGAAAATAGATAAACCCTTTAAATTCTTTATTTTCCTCTACATACATAGTTACATAGTTAAATTGGGTTGACATAAAAAAAAAAGACAAAGTCCATCAAGTTCAACCCCTTCCAAATGAAAACCCAGCCCCATACACACACCCCTCCCTACTTTTAATTAAATTCTATATACCCATACCTATACTAACTCCAAGTCTCTGTTTCAATTGTGTTTTTAAGTTACATAATCACAGAATCAGCCGTCAGATTAACAAGTGCTTATTTTATAACTGAAAAGAGATGTATTTATAACAGAAGTTAAAGGAAAATACATTTTGGACATATCCAGGTGTATATATAATTTATGTGAAAGTATGGAGGGTGTGTGTATGGATGCTGGGTTTTCATTTGGTGGGGTTGAACTTGATGGACTTTGTCTTTTTTCAACCCAATTTAACTATGTAACTAAGTAACCGAGCACAATATTAAACATGTCAAACTGCTGTCCAACTGGATACAGCCCTTCAATGGCTTTTTATGGTCCCCAGGACAGTGAGTTAGTCAACGACTATATGGGGGGCCACATGGGACATAATTGTTCAGTGAGTTTGTGATTGATCCTCAGCATTCAACTCAGATTCAAAATCAACAGTTATGAACCATGTGACCTCACGTCTATGATTGGTTACTGCCTGGTAACCAATCAGTGGAAACCAAGAGAACTGAAAAGCAGGAAGTAGTGTTCTGGCTATTATGTTAGACATCCAGTCATTCCAGCCTTTAAAAAAACATTTTTGGCTAACTACTGTAACTATATTAGAAACATTTTTTATTTTGCACATCCTATCTATTTACCCAGTTTTTATTTTTATACTGAACAATTCCTTTAAAAGGAACTCCACCCAAAAATGTTTGCCTAATGAAAGAAAATATAAGGGGTGAAGGGGTACTGACAATATTGACACACACAATATCTGCTGGCATTTCTGGGATCTTCTGGCTGAAAATACAAATTACACAGTCACACAATGGTACATTTATATCCATTTATTATATAGATTATAGAACGAATTATTATGAATGCTGCTTCAAAGTAACTAAGGGGAGATACCCTGGTGCAGAGCAGAGCACCAAAGGACTATTCACTCACACATACAAACAAATAGCCCTGGCCAAGTGTGCTTTTGCCTATGTCTCATCCAACCACTAGGTCAGTAGTCACTAGTCAGATAAGAATTTTACTTTGGACAGATCAATTAGTTTGGCATCCCCAGGAACATCTTTCATGCTTGTGTTGCACTCAACTCTTTTTACAAAAGTTTCTTGCACATAAAAAAAGTAGGGGACCCCTAAACTGATCTGACCAAAGTTATTGCTACATTAAAGGGGTTATTCACCTTTGAATTAACGTTTAGTATTATGATCTACATCCATAAAACATTGTTAGCATTCTGTTCCATGGAAAATATTACTTAAATATTGATTTATGGGAAAATGTATATTGCTATATTTAACAAACAACCATTTCTTATGTAACCTTAACACAAAAATATCATTATAAATATCAGTAGGAAATACCAGGAAATAGCTCAGCAGGAAAAAGCTAAGTAAGAAATAGCAGGAAATAGCTAAGTAGGAAATAGCTCAGTAGGAAATAGCAGAAAGCTCAGTAGGAAATAGCAGGAAATAACTCAGCAGGAAATAGCTCAGTAGGAAATAGTAAGAAATAGCAGAAAGCTCAGTAGGAAATAGCAGGAAATTACTCAGCAGGAAATAGCTCAGTAGGAAATAGTAGGAAATAGCAGAAATAGCTCAGTAGGAAATAGCAGGAAATAGCTCAGTAGGAAATAGCAGGAAATAGCTAAGTAGGAAATAGCTAAGTAGAAAATAGCTCAGTAGGAAATAACTCAGTAGAAAAAAGCAGGAAATAACTCAGAAGGAAATAGCTCAGTAGGAAATAGCAGGAAATAGCTAAGTAGGAAATAGCTAAGTAGAAAATAGCTCAGTAGGAAATAACTCAGTAGGAAATAGCAGGAAATAACTCAGCAGGAAATAGCTCAGTAGGAAATAGTAGGAAATAGCAGAAAGCTCAGTAGGAAATAGCAGGAAATAAAGCAGGAAATAGCTCAGTAGGAAATAGCAGAAAGCTCAGTAGGAAATAGCAGGAAATAACTCAGCAGGAAATAGCTCAGTAGGAAATAGTAGGAAATAGCAGAAATAGCTCAGAAGGAAATAGCAGGAAATAGCTCAGTAGGAAATAGCAGGAAATAGCTAAGTAGGAAATAGCTCAGTAGGAAATAGCAGGAAATAGCTAAGTAGAAAATAGCTCAGTAGGAAATAACTCAGTAGGAAATAGCAGGAAATAACTCAGCAGGAAATAGCTTAGTAGGAAATAGCTAAGCAGGAAATAGCTAGCAATGACACATATCAGAAGCAGCCTTATCAGTCCCTGCTGTAAAGAGCTCATTATGTAGGTGGTGTTGGGGAACACCTACCAACAACGGATGGGGTGCAGAGTTGAGTAATTGAATCAATATTAGAAAAAAAGGAAAAGAAATGACCCTATGAATTGCACTTTCCCATCCACCATAGTCCAGAGACTCAGTTATGTGTATATACACGACGTGTATTAAAACATAACTTTTAATAAATACAGATAAAATTAGTGGAAGTCCAGTGTATCACCATTAAAAATAGGTTAGGTACAGGGAGGCGGAATACCAAGAGGTAGTGGGTTGGTATTGCATGCATATGGCAGTGTGTATGCCAGGTCATTTTACACTAAAATATAGTAGCGTGATTACATGTGTATATTCCACATACAGGATAGGTTAGGAAAAGGGAACAGTGGAGATATACCACTAGAATTCGGTGTCTTATCACCAATCACCTCCCCGATTCTAATACTAGTACCAGCGTCTTTTGTGCATAAATTATAGTAAGCTGCTGTTCATAGACAAAAAACGCTTGAGGAACACAGTTACCAGGCTCCTTGCGGTAATGAATACGTGGTAAACAGGCACAGTTTTCCAACCCTTGCCAAAGCAACCCCTTCACCCGCAGTGAACAACCCTCCTGGTCCCTGGTATGAGCGAGATTCTATCAAGTGGAAAAGCCACTGAAAGCGCCGTCAATTACAAGAGCCGCCGATCCCAGCACCACAGCCGCACCAACCCCTTCACCCACAGCGTATCACCCGCCCGGCGGTGGTTTAATGCACGTCGTGTATATACACATAACTGAGTCTCTGGACTACGGTGGATGGGAAAGTGCAATTCATAACATAACTCCCAACATTTTGGAAGTAAAAAGAGGGACACATTTTTTTCTGCACGTAGAACAGCGACCATGCCCTTTCTGTGGCCACACCCCCTAATTACCATGTTCATTTTACAAAATTTGGCAGGTTATGAAAGTTTGAAAATATTTCTCCTTATCTAAATTTGTTTATTTGCGTCTCAAAATTGTTACAAAGTATCTTATTTGCACCTGTGGCTGTTCTGGACTCTCTGCTAAAAGCCAATTCAGTGAGAAACTATGGGGCAAATTCACTAAGATTCGTAGTTGCGCCAGTGTCTGCTTCGCCGCACTTCGCCAGGCGTATTTTCACCAGCGCTGCGCAAATTCACTAAAATCCGAAGTTGCGCTCAGGGGAAGCGTAAGGTTGCGAGGTTGCACTAGCGTTAATTCGCCAAGCAAAGCGAAGTTGCGCTAGCGATGATTAATTTGCATACGGCACAAAATTGAAGTTACAATGGAGGTATATGTAGCAGCACTACACAAGCCTGGGAAACCTTCAAAACAGCAAATAAAATGTTATTTTGCCCTACACATGTGCCCACTGTATAGTTAAGGTGCCATGAGTTAGGAAATGTAGGGGGGAAGGGGGTGTAGCCCCAAAATTTTTTTTAATCTTTTTCAGTCTATCACCCATAAAAAAAGAAAAAACGCCAGCGTTTTTGGGACTTTGAAAAAATGTCAACTTTTTTTGAAGCAATCCCTATCTACTCTATTGTAGTTCGCCTGGTCTGAGGTGGCGAAGGAAGTCTGGCGTAAAAGGTAGCGTTCAGAAAAATGTGCGCGTCAGTGAATTTGCATAGTTACGTCCGTTGCGCAAATTCGCCAGGCGTAAGGGTGCGAAGTATCACTAGCAAATTTACGCCAGCGTCTGTGAATCGGCGAATTAACAAAAATGCGCTACGCTAGCGAATTAACTCTAGCGTTAGGCGCTTCGTCCTTTAGTGAATTTGCCCCTTTGTTTCTTTTTCTGGCTGTCCAGTGCAGAGAAATTAGGGACTTTCCAGTACAAATGAGGGACTGCGGGTTGAGCTGTGAAAAGAGGGACTGTCCCTCTGAAAAAGGGACAGTTGGGAGGTATGTCATCCGATTTCTTTTCTAATCCTGCTGTAAAGAGCTCTCTTTCTTTTCCCCACAGTAAATCAGGGCTGAGCCGTTGCCATGGTATCCAGCACCAAAGAAATCCGCTATCGCACACCCGTAGAACCCACAGCTGCCTGTCACATGACCTGTCAAGGCACGGCAGTCACGTGCCGCGGCGGCGGCGGCCAATGTTGATGACGTTTCAGTGCGCCATCTGCCATAGTAACTGTGGTAGCGGTGGGCGGGGCATTCGGAGAGCGGGGAAACAGGAAGGAGGGCAGTGGGCGGTACTTGTGTGAGTGCGAGAGGTAGGTCTGATCTTAATATGGAGGGATTGAGTCTGTTATGAGATGGGGGCGAGAGGGAAGAGGGAGTTTTTGTTACTCAGTACGGGTTTACCATTTCCGGCTTTGGGAGTATTATTTAACCCGAGGCTCTTCTGTTCATGGTGTACTACAGCTCCCAGCATCCCCTAATGGCCGAGGCACAGGCGCACGTTGTCTCAGTTGCACGGGAAGCCGGGATTGAATTAAAATCCTTCTGGCTCTTGTTAATTTGGCATTTATTAAAGGGGTTGTTCACCTTTGAGTTAACTGTTAGTATGATATAGAGAATGATATTCTGAGATAATTTCAATTGGTTTTCATTTTTTTATTATTTGTGGTTTTTGAGTTATTTAGCTTTTTATTCAGCAGCTCACCAGTTTGTAATCTCTGCCATCTGGTTGCTAGTCTCCAAATTCCCCTAGCAACCATGAACTGATGTGAACAAGAGACTGGAATATGAATAGGAGAGGCCTGAATAGAAAGATGAGGAATAAAAAGTAACAATAACAATACATTTGTAGCCTTACAGAGCATTTGTTTTTTAGATGGGGTCAGTGACCCCCGTTTGAAAGCTGGAATGAAGAAGAAGGCAAATAATTCAAAAACTATAAAAATAAATAAATAATGAAGACTAACTGAAAAGTTCTAAAATATACTAAAAGTTAACTTATGGGTGAACCACCCCAGTTTTAACAATAACGTTCGGTTTGTGAATTGAAACCGTCGTGTTATGAATCTAATGCAAAAACAATTCCGAGCAGCTTCCCAGTATATATTCATTGCGCAGTTCCAGTGGATTTCCAGTTCTGCGTATTGAAAACCAACATCTGTCTGTTTGTATTGTGTGTGCACTGCTGGCTGTGACTCATGAAACGGTGGAGCAGGAGGCAACTGATAAAAAAAAAACTCTGCAAAAGTGTTACTGTCCTCTCAGAATCTCTACTGATAAAATATTGTTCATAGATATATACAGGGTCACCATCATTTTTCAGGGGGCCAGCTATATGTAAAAAACAAAAACAAAAAACAAGTCAAACCCCCATTGGTAGCCAAAAAATAGTGCTCTGCGGTTTAATAATAGTGCTCAGTGGAACTAACAATTCTTCTTCCTCGGTTCCTTTCGTCAGCAGCTCGGCTCCTACTTTAGCTGCTGAGTGACCCGACTAATCCAGGGGGGCCTGGAGCCACGGATATAGGAGCCACGGAGCCCGGGAGGATTGTTCCCCCAGTACCCAGCCCTGAAAAAAAAAAAATATATATATATAGATATATATGGATATATATAGATATATATGTGAATGCATTTTTTAGGTACCAGTCATCCGCCTACCCCATCCCCTTAGGGCAAGGCCAGACGTGACGTTTTTACGTTGCGTTTTTAAAAAAGAACAGCCAGGCGTAAATCCGCCACTGAAACCACATGCGACCGTCAACATGCGTTTTTCATGCATTTTCAGCACGTAGGATTCTTTTCCCAACATGCACTTCTCATTGTTTTCATTGTTCTCATTGAGAATTTGGACGCCATGTTTAAAATACGCTGCGTATTTACGCAAAGTGTGGTTTCAAACGTGCAGATCCCATAGAGTCTATTGACTTGGTAGTTTCTTGACGTATTGGCGTTTCTGCTAAAAAAACGCTAAAAATCAGCATTGCTGCCTTGCAGCTCTAGGGTCCAGCGTTTTGATTCCAACCAGGGAACTCACTGCAGGGAGTTTGTAATGCAACTGTTAAAGGGGTGCTTCACCTTTGAATTAACTTTTAGTATGATGTAGAGAGTGATATTATGACACTATTTGTTTGTTTTTTTCATGTTTTATTATTTGTGGATTTTGAGTTATTTCACTTTTTATTCAGCAGCTCTACAGTTTCAGCAGTCTGGTCGCTAGGGTCCTAATGACCCTAACAACCATTTACTGATTTGAATAAGAGACTAGGATATGAATGAGAGGCCTGAATATAAAGAGGAGTAATAAAAAGTAGCCATAACAATAAATGCGTAGCTTTACAAAGCATTTGTTTTTTTGTTTTTTTTAGATGGGGTCAGTGACCCCATTTGAAAGCTTAGAAAGTGTCAGAAGAAAAAGGCAAATAATTCAAAACTATCAAAAATAAATAATGAAGATGTTGATGAAAAGTTGCTTACAATTGGCCATTCTATACCATATTAAAAGTTAACTGGAAGGTGAATCACCCCCTTAAAGTTAACCTTTTAGTCTGTTACAGAATGACCAATTCTAAGCAGCTTTCCAATTGGTCGTCATCACTTATTGTTTTTTAAAGTTTTTGAATTATTTGCCGTCATCTTCTGACTCTTTACAGTTTACAAATGGTGGCCACTGATCCCATCTAAAAAACAAATGCTCTGTAAGGCTACACATTTAGAGGCACATTTATCAAGGGTCGCATTTTTTTTTTTAGAGAGTTTTGACCATAAAAAAAAATTAGAATTTTCAATTTGACCCTTGATAAATCTGCCCCTTATTGTTATTGCTACTTTTTATTACTAAGCTTTCTATTCAGGCCTCTACTATTCATTTTCCAGTCTCTTATTCAAATCAATGCATGGTTGCTAGGGGAAGTTGGACCCTGGCAACCAGATTGCTGAAATTGCAAACTGGAGAGCTTTATTCTAATTATTCTAAGGAATTTATTTTACTTTTTTTTTTTTTTTTTTTTTTGTAGAAACTTTCAAAATGTCTGGCCGGTCAGCGCCTGTGGTTTCCTTCAGCTCTGTGGATAACTCCCTGTCATCTCTAAAAAACTGCCAGGGCTACCTACACACGGGAATGGATATCACGGTCAGTGTGGCCCTCGACCTGCTCGAGACTGGATGTAAGTTCTACGTTTATTTACTTCTAAACCTGTTGTTGGGTCTCACAACTAATGATGTGCCAAATCCAGAGTTTGGGTTGGTATTTGAGATTCGGCATTTTTTTGGCAGGTTTTGGATTCAATCAAGTCCAAGTGCCTGAACCAAATCTCAATTGATCTACAGGCTAAATGTCACTTCCAGTTTTATGTCGGTTGCTTTTCTTTCAGGCAGAGATACTTTATAGACATCAGATTGTGGTGCTGGGCATCCCTGTGGGGCTGGTTCACCTTTAAATTAACTTTTAGTATGTTCTAGAATGGCCAATTCTAAGCAACTTTTCAATGTATTTTTTTTTTAATATTTCCCTTCAACTTTCCAGCTTTCAAAATGGGGTCGCTGATCTCATCTAAAAACAAATGCTCTGTAAGGCTACACATGGGGAGGCACATTTATCAAAGGTCAATTTCCAAATTCATGTCAGTTTTTAAAAACTCCCCTAAACTCCCATAAATGTGAAATTCGAAATTCATTAATAAAATCGAGTATTCAAAACACGGATGAGTTCAATCGACCCGAAAACTGGAATCTAATTGGATTCGAATTTTAAAAACTCGATTTTTGAAAAATAGCTTCAAATTGATCCCTTTACCTCTCCCATTGACTTAAACAGCAATTCGGCAGGTTTTAGGTGGCGATTAGTTGAATTTGAATTCTTAAAGGTATGAGTATGATAAATCTCAAAAATCGAATTAGAATTTTTTAAAAAACTCAAATCGAATTTGAATAACTCCCTAGTCGTATTTGGCAGTGTTGACCATAAAAAATGTTCAAATTCGAATTTTCAAATCGACCCTTGATAAATCTGCCCCTTATTGCCATTGCTACTTTTTATTCATCACCTTTTTATTCAGGCCTCTCCTATTCATATTCCAGTCTCTTATTCAAATCAATGCATTGGTTGCTAGGGAATTTGGACCCTAACAACCAGACTGCTGAAATTGCAAACTGAAGAGCTGCTGAATAAAAAGCTAAATAACTCAAAAACCACAAATAATAAAAAAATTAAAACCAATTACAAATTGTCTCAGAATATCCCTCTCTACATCATACTAAACTGTGACTCAAAGGTGGGATGGGTGGGTCAGTGTGATTTGAATTGCGCCAATACTTGGTGAAATCTGATAGTGATCACCTGGTTTTATTTATCCGCATTGTTTGTGTTCCTGGATGTGACATCTTTTTATGTAGTCACCTGTAAGTTGTGTTCGTTCTTTCTCTCATTTTACGTTTTCCTGAATATTTTACGTTAATTTTTTAGTTATGTAAATAGATGACCTTTCAGCTGGTGCAGGGAGCTGTAGGACAGGAACCAATCAGCAGCTAGCAGGACCTGATAGGGAACTGAAGCCTGTCTGTGCTGGTGTGACTGCAGGGCTGTGATTGGCTGTCTCCCTCCTACTGTGCTTCTGGCAGGGACTGTTAGGACACGCCCACCCCTCATTTGAAACAGGGACCAGAGAACATCTATAGGGAGCTCCAATAAAGCAGCTATTTTTAAAGATAATATTAATTTTTAGCACCATGTAAAAGCAACACCATATATTAATTATTATACTGATTTTACACCTGCGGCGCTCTTGAAGTGGAGGTTAACAGGGATCGACACCAGTTTAAAAATCGTTTCCCCGCTCTGCCGCTTTTGGGAAGACAGGGAATCCTTTCTAAGTGTATTATCAATCGAATATAAGTTCCTTATCTGTCCGTGCGTCTCGCTCTCTGTCCCACTGCATGTGTTTAGTGCTCTGTAACGGTCTCACTCCCGTACCGGCAATCAGTCCTCCTGTGATCCAGATTTCGAGCTCTCTCAAGTCCACACTTGTTCTTGGAGCGGTTTCCTTATTTTAGACGTAAGGGCTGCTCATTTTTGTCCAACGCGTTTCGCAGACTTCGATCCGCTTTCTCGAGGACTTCCAAGGAGCGAGACGCACGGACAGATAAGGAACTTATATGCGATTGATTTTCTTTTATCCTGTGAGTGTAATTTGTATGCGGGGATTATATTGAACTAAAACGAAATACTACACTTAGAAAGGATTCCGTGTCTTTTGCACTTTTATTTTTTACTATATATTACTCATAATTGCCTACAAAATTAGGGTTTTTTCATTTCTCCTTTAAACAGTAGTAGTTTATTGCTGTGACTCCTTCATAACAAGTACAGTGGCACAACCTTTACTCCTCACCTCTCCCTAAAGAGACTGCTGTCCCTTCCTCTATCACTGCCAGAATGGCCACTGTATTTCCTGTTCCTGTTTGCTTTATTCACTTCACTTCAGTACCAACAACTTTCACAGTTCAACTTATGACTCACTGCCACCTAGTGGCCAAATGAATTATATATTAACCATTACTTAACAATTCACATTTCACCCCTTACATGCCGCCACAACTCACCTCTGCTGTGCACTTACCTCCTGCCAGACGGACCGGTCCACTGGGTGCCGGGGTAGAATGGGAATTCTCATGGTAACCAATCAAGTGACATTTTAAACCAAATGAAACTATATGAATTCTCATATTGTATGGTAATTTCTGCATGTGTATGTCCATCATAAGATTGAAGGAAGATTTCGAGTTGGGGAGAATTATTGGATAAAGATACAACACTGGTGCTGCTTGGCAAAAGCCAGAGCAGTTCGTAACATCTGTATATAAATATATTTCTAAGCAATGGGAATATTCACTTTAAAGGGTGGTTAACTTTAAATATGTTATAGAATGGTTAATTCTAAGTAACTTTTCATTTGGTCTTCATTATTTTTTTTTTTATAGTTTTTTTCAATTTATTGGCTTCTTCTTACTCTTTCCAGCTTTCAAATGGGGGTCACTGACCCCATCTAAAAACAAATGCTCTGTAAAGCTATACATTAAGGAGGTAATTTAATAAGGATCAAGTTGTGTTTTCCATGATAATTTGAGTTTTCGAGTTGATTATTTGGTCAAAATTCACATTTTCGGGTTAAAAATTTTTTTCTTTCAAGATTTATTATACCCCGACTCTGGAAATAGTTCAAATCTGGAAATAGCCATCTAAAACCTGTTGAAGTCATGTAAAAGTCAGTGGCAGAGGTCCCTTTAACCATTTGAAGATGTTAACAGCCTTCATGATGTTTGAGTTTTTTCTAAACATTTTGCCACGAAAACTCAATCAATTCAAGCGATTCGAGTTTCCGAGTTGTTAACCCTGAACTCCCTAATTCAAGTTTTTTCTTCGACCTTTCATAAGTTACCCCCTTATTGTTATTGTTACTTTTTATTTCTCATCTTTCTATTCATGCTTCTCCTATTCATGTTCCAGTCTCTTATTCAAATCAATGCATGGTTGCTAGGGGAATTTGGACCCTAGCAACCTGATTGCTGAAATTGCAAACTGGAGAGCTGCTGAATAAAAAGCTAAATAACTCAAAAACCAAAAATAATAAAAAATAAAAAACAATTGCAAATTGTCTCAGAATATCTCTCTCTACATCATACTAAAAGTTAATTTACAGATGAACAACCCCTTTAAAATTATTTCTTTGGGGCCAACCTACATGATCAGAATAGGTGCCTGGTCAGAACTTTCCTATATAACCAGCCGAAAGCTGAAGCTTATGATTGCATTTACTAGGCAGCAGCCATTGTACCATAGATCTTACATACTGTAAAGCACTCAAACGAAAAATTTGATTTTTTAATTTTAAGTTTTAATTTAAAAAATATATTAACGTTAAAAGGTCAGCTAACAAATACCAACCATTGAGCAGTTCACATTGCTCGGCCTGTGTAAGTAGAATAATAAAGCAAATTACTCTGATTGGTTGCTCTTGGGATCCTTCCTTGTTACATGCATATGATCCGTTATCTGCAAACCCATTATTCAGAAAGCTCTGAATTACAGGAAAGCTCTTTCCCACTGACTCCATTTTAATCAAATAATTGTAATTTTTAAATATGATTTCCTTTTTCTCTGTAATAATAAAACAGTAGCTTGTACTTGATCCCAACTAAGATATAATTAATCCTTATTGGAAGCAAAACCAGCCTATTGGGTTTATTTAATGTTCATATACTTTTCTAGTAGATTTAAGGTATGAAGATCCAAATTACTGAAAGATCTTTTATCTGGAAAACCCCAGGTTCCCGAGCATTCTTGAGAACAGGTCCCACATCTATACTTGATCCCAGCTAAGATATAATTAATCCTTATTGGAAGCAAAACCAGCCTATTGGGTTTATTTAATATTTACATGATTTTCTAGTAGACTTATGGTATGAAGATCCAAATTACAGAAAGATCCGTTATCTGGAAAATCCCAGGTCCTGGGCATTCTGGATAACAGGTCCCGTACCTGTACTTGATCCCAACTAAGATATAATTAATCCTTATTGGCCTATGTAGAATAGAATAAAGTAGAATAGTAAAGCAATTTTCTGGAAAGCTATTTCCCATTGACTTCATTTTAATCATATAATTTTAATTTTTAAAAATTAAATTTTTAAAAATTAAAAAAAATGTCCTTTTTTCCCTGTAGTTATAAAACAGTCGCTTGTACTTGATCCCAACTAAGATATAAAAATTAATCCTTATTGGAAGCAAAACCAGACTATTGGGTTTATTTAATGTTTAAATGATTTTCTAGTAGACTTAATGTATGAAGATCCAAATTACGTAAAGATGTTTTATCTGGAGAAACCCCAGGTTTCCGAGTGCTGTACCTATCTATACAAGTTTGCCACAGTCAGTAGGGCGAGTTTTTGGTTATTTCCACTAGGTGGCAGGTAACTAGGTGTTATCGAGAATGTTAGAATGAAATAAATCCTGTGCTGCTGTCATGGTAAATCAGTGAATAGTTTTGTCAGAGCTCAGACATTTAGGGAGAAAGCTTTAGTGAAATTTGTGAGTGTAGCAAGAATGTGCCGGTGCCCCTGATCGGTGTAAGTGAGGCAGCAGCTACTCTTCTTACAGATAGAATTGCTTCTGTAACTGGCACCGTTTTGTGGTTTTCACTTTTATAAATAATTTCTCCCTTAGAGGCTGATCCTGTCCTTCTCCTAAAGATCAGTTCATCAGCTCCAGTAATAGCACGGGGTGTTAGAGAGACACCGAAGGGTTCAGATGTAAATATGAGTGCTAGTGTGGAATCAGATCTGAAATGGTTTTGCCTTATACAGGTATGGGACCTGTTATCCACAGTGCTCAGGACCTGGGGATATCCCAATAAAGATTCTTTCTGTCATTTGGAACACTAGACCTTAAATGGGTTGTCCACCTTTAATTTAACTTTTAGTATGATGTAAAGTTTGATATTCTGAGACAATTTGCAATTGGTTTTAATTTTTTATTATTTGTGGTTTTTGAGTTATTTAGCTTTTTATTCAACAGCTCTCCAGTTTGCAATTTCATCAGTCTGGTTGCTAGGGTCCAAATTACTCTAGCAACTGTGCATTGATTTGAATAAGAGACTGGAATATGAATGAGAGAGGCCTGAATAGAAAGATGAGTAATAAACAGTAACAATAACAATACTTTTGTAGCCTTACAGAGTTTTTTAGATGGGGTCAGTGACCCACATGTGAAAGCTGCAAAGAGTCAGAAGAAGAAAGCAAATAATTGAAAATCTATAAAAAAAATAAACAATCAAGACCAATTGAAAAGTTGCTTAGAATTGGCCATTCTATAGGTAGGACTCCACGAGTGTTTTCGGCATAATCCGACGCGCTGCGACAAAATGCATCCGACAAAAATAAGGTAAGTAATGGAATTGTCGCATGATGTCGCAGTGTTGATACGACACGACTGTCGCATGCAGGTGCAGCGTCTGCATCCGACAGCCGTGTCGCGTCGGATGAACGCTGCAACGCCATATAGCATCCTTTTTGTCAGATCGCTCTGGAATCGTTCATGTAGTCCTACCCTATAACATACTAAAAGTTAACATAAAGGTGAACCACCCCTTTAAGTCTGCTAAACTTCATTAAATCCAATAGGATAATTTTGCCTCCAATAAGGATTAATTATATCTTAGTTGGGATCAAGTACAAGCGACTGTTTTATTATTACACAGAAAAAGGAAATACATTTTTAAAAATAAGAATTATTTGATTAAAATGGAGTCTATGGGTGACGCCCCCCCTTCTCTGCTGTAATCTGAGCTTAGAGCTATAAGTGAGCAGGGAGAGACTCAGGCAGGAAGTGATGTCACACCAACCTAACATGGCAGCTTCTATTCTAAACAAACAGATCTTCTAGAACTGTTTAGTCAGGAATGGTAAAGCATTCTGCAGAATAAATACGGTGTTATAGCTTGCACGATTACATTACTCTATTGACAATAAACTGCCTCGGCTTTCCTTCTCCTTTAAAGGTGAAAACCCCTTTAAGTTTGGTGCCTTCTGGCTGGTTAGAAAGGAGGGAGCTGGTGTATAGGGGGAAAGACTGGAGCCATATAGCTATTGTGGGGAATGAGCAATTGCATGGAAATCCCAGAGCTAGCAGCAATACCCAGGATGCACTGGGGCAGCGTTATATCAATCATATGACAGATTGCTGCAGGCATATCACTCAGTACAGAACATTCTCTATGAGCCACAGGACTTCCTCACATCCCAATGCAAACAGTCTCCTTTGTACGAGGCTGACTCACATTATTATTAGCCAACACACTCCTCTCTAAATCACACTGCCTTAATGGCAACACATGTCCTTAATTAACTTTCCTAAACATCTGACAAGGCTCATTTTAGGGTGAGGCAGAGATGCCCCAGCATCAAGGAGACCCCAACACTATAGATAAAATGACATATTAATATTTTGTGCTAATATCTTCAGTATTTACATCAGGGATAGCTGACCCTTAGCCCTCCAGATAATACTCTCAGCATTCCCCTGCTGGCCTTTGGATGCTGACAGTTGCAATTAGACATCTGCCATCCTGGTATTTGTGACCCCACGGAAAAAAAGACGCAATCCAGCGCCATGATTTTACTGGATTTCAGTGCAGGTTTCACTAGTTATTTTACCTCTTTCTCCCCCTGCCTGATGTAGAACTGAAGGCGTTCAGTATAAAAGGAACAGTTCAGTATAAAAATAAAAACTGGGTAAATAAATAGGCTGTGCAAAATAAAAAATGTTTCTAATATAGTTAGTTAGCCAAAAATGTAATGTATAAAGGCTGGAGTGACTGGATGTGTAACATAATAGCCAGAACACTACTTCCTGCTTTTCAGCTCTCTTGGGGGCCAATTTACTAATCTCCGAAAATTTGGCAGTGGCGGCTTCACTCACAGCGCGACACTTCGCTAGGTGTAGATTCGCCAGGACAACGCTATTTCACTAAAATATGAAGTTGAGTCCGGGGAGCCGAACGCTGGCGAAGTTGTGCTAGTGTTACTGCGCCAAGCAAAGCGAAGTTGCGCTACTGTTGGCTAATTTGCTACAGCGGGAAGTTAAAGTTGAATGGACGTATATGTTGCAGCAAATACATTACATTACACAAGCCCAGGGAACCTTAATAAAATAAAATAAAGTTGTTATATTGCAGAGACTTGAGGGGGGGGATGTAACATAACTGTTGCTTTTGAATCGGAGCTGAATGCTAAGTTTCAATTACAAACTCACTGAACAGAAATGTACCATGTGGCCCCCCTTATAGTCATTGACTAACTCAGAGTTAGAGAGCTGAAAAGCAGGAAGTAGTGTTCTGGCTATTATGTTACACATCCAGTCACTCCAGCCTTTATACATTACATTTTTGGCTAACTAATTCTATTACAAAGTTTTTTTTTATTTTGCACAACTCTTTATTTACCCAGTTTTATTTTTACACTGAACTTTAAATCTAGAACACCTACCAGACTGGTCAGTGCTTTGCTTTATACAACAAGCTTTGGCTCCAAACGGGTGTGATCCTTTGTCTTCTTCCCCTCAGGGTGTCGCATATGATCAGCCCAAAAATCAGCCCCCCGTGGCGGCCAAATGCACATTGCAAGGCAGTACTTAAAGGGGCGGTTCACCTTTAAGTTAACTTTTCATCTGTTATTTTCAATTGTTCGTCATTTTTTCTTTCTCATCATTTTTAAATTATTTGCTTCTTCCCAGCTTTCAAATGGGGGGGTCACTGACCCCATCTAAAAATCAGTGTTCCATAAGTAGGGATGGGCGAATTATTTCGCCTTGTTTCGCCGCAAAAATGACGCCCATAGACTTGTATGGCGTCGTGCAGCAAAAAAAAAAAAACACATAAAAAAAAATTTCACAGTGTGAGAATTTTTTTTGACACCTATACACTTTAATGGGCGACGGCGAATGTTTGGGAAACGAAATGGGTCAAATTGGCCCATCCCTATCTATAAGGCTAGACATTTATTGTTACTGCTATGTTTTATTACTAATTTTTCTATGCAGGCCTCTCCTATTGAAATTCCAGTCTCTTATTCAAATCACTGCATGGTTGCTAGGGTAATTTGGAGCCCAGCAACCAGATTGCTGACATTGCAAACTAGAGAGCTGCTGGGTAAAAAGCTAAATATCTCAAAAACCACAAGTAATAAAAAAATGAAAACCAATTGCAAATGGTCTCAGAATATCACTTTCTACATCATACTAATAGTTAATTTTAATAGGTTAAAATATTAGCAGGTGCTCCAGAACTGGCAACGACAGTTTTCACATTAAGGGAATGGGATTTGTTATGCAGAGACCTATTATCCAGAAAGCTGCAATTCCATTCCTAGTAAGTATGACTGTGGGCACACAGGGTTGCGTATAAACACAGCCCCCAGTTCCTAAGCATTCTGGATAATGGATCCCACATCTTAAATGCTCAAATGAAAGAAATGACTTTAGAATGGGAGAACTGAGCTGGCAAGTCCCTGACTCAGACCTTTATAGCTTCTCTCTGATGCGTTGCCCTTTTATAAACAGTCAATTTATATTATTGCACATCGGGGCAGAGCTCAGGCTTCCAGATTTAGCTCAGAACCTCTCCATTTAGGATGATTTTTCTTTTAAACTTGTGTGGAGAAGAGAAGAGTCCGTGACATTTGATGAAGGGATTGCGGTTTTATACTTTGCTTAGCATTGGAATAAACAAACAGGAGGTGACACACTGGGGCTCAGCACCCTGCAAATATTTCGGATGAGTGTGTGTTTGCACTAGTAGTACCTATGTGGGAACTCCCCACTTCATTCTTGGCATGGAATGTACATTCGTTTGGTGTATGTTGGATATTTGTGCTCAGGGGAGCCATTAGAATTCACGGGGCCCCATATAACAATTTTTTGGTAAAAAATAGTAGATGGTGCATTTCGAAGACTTGAAGCATGTCTGTAGAAGAGAGTGTATTTTTTATAGTTTTTTAATTATTTGCCTTCTTCTGACTCTGGCTTCCAGCTTTCAAAAGGGGGTCACTGACCCCATCTAAAAACAAATGTTCTGTAAGGCTACATATTTATTGTTATTGCTACTTTTTATTACTCCTCTTTCTATTCAGTCCCTCTCATATTCATATCCCAGTCTCTTATTCAAGTCAGTACATGGTTGCTAGGGTCATTTGGCCCCTAGCAACCAGATTGCTGAAAATGCAGATAAAAAGCTAAATAACTCAAAAAGCACAATTAATAAAAAAAAACTAAAACCAATTGCAAATTTTCTCTCTACGTCATGCTAAGGGGCAGATTTATCAAAGTTCGAAGTTAAAAAAAAAGTCGAATTCAAAAAGACCAACCGAATGGTGGTCGAAGTGGGCCTACTTCGAATCGAAGTTTTTTTTAACTTCGACCTCCCAAACTCCCCCAATTACCTCCATACAGGTTCAAGGAGGTCCCCCATAGGCTAAAACAGCACTTCGGCAGCTTTTAGGCGGCGAATGGTCGAAGTCGAAGTTTTAAAGAGTACTTTAAAAAAATTCGACCTTCGAATTTCGATGTTTTTTTCAACTTCGGATCGAAGTTGGACTATTCGATGGTCGAAGTACACAAAAATTACTTTGAAATTCGAAGTTTTTTTTAACTTCGACCTTTGATAAATCTGCCCCTAAGTGTATTTAAAGGTGAACAACCCCTTTAAGTGTTCTAGAAAATTATATAAACATGAAATAAACTGAATGGGCTGGTTTTGTTTCCAATAATCTTAGTTGGGATCAAGTACAAGCTACTGTTTTATTATTACACAGAAAAAGGAAATCATTTTTTAAAATTTGGATTTTTTGGATAAAATGGAATCTATTGGAGACGGCCTTCCCGTTATTTTGAGCTTTCTGGATAATGGGTTTCCAGATAATGGATCCCATACCTGTATATAAATAGCCTTTTAGACAAATAACATTTGTGTTGCAGTGGAAGAATTGTGATTGTTTTTATGCCAATAGAACATGTCCCAGCACCGTCCTCACGATTCAGTTTTGTCCCCACCCAACAGCGGCTCATGATTTAATAATCACAGTGTCACTATGTCATGATTCATCATGTGAGGAACATAAGTCGTGTGCTCTCCATCATACATTTACTCATCCACACGTTAAATTTAGCATTATTCACAGAATATTCCCAGAATCTGCTTTAAAGGCGACCGCTATTCCCTAAGGAAAGAACTCCCCGAGCTCCCTGTTTCTTTGACTCGCTGCCTAACATTTGGGTTCTTTCTTGGAAAGCACCAGTCCTTATTGTTTCACTTCTTATTAGAACCAGGCATCCATATCCACTAACGGGGTGAAGGGACGGCCCCCTGCATATTACCTACATGATATATATGTAACGTGTATGATGTCTGTTCATCAGCGGTTCAGATTTTGTCCACTTTTTACTCCCTAGTGGCAGATGTTAAAGGAAAACTATACCCCAAAATGAACACTTAAGCAACAGATAGTTTACATCTTATTAAGCGGCACATTAAAGAATCTTACCAAACTGGTCTATATATTTGAGTAAATCCTCGATTCTTATGATAGGATCTGTGTGTCTATGGCCACCTTAAGGCATAGAGGAGGGGCAGACAATATTTGATCGACAGCTGAGATTTTTAAATGAGTAAACAGCTATGAATGTTTTAATAAGAAAAAAGAATTTGGATTTGGATGTTTAATTTGAAAAGGACTTTTTATGTCTGGGTGACAGGTCCACTTTAAGCAAAGCAAGAATTGCAGGGGCTTTGAGGTGACCAAGGGAGAACCTACGAACATAAGATATTATTTCCGAGGAGAGTACAAGCTTATATCAAAACCAGGGTTGCTGCAGCTTCATAGCTCTCACTTGTGTATAAAAATGAAAAGTTTTATGCACTTTTCTATTAAAGAAGAAAAAAAAAAAAGCTTAGCATGAGACGCAGTAGAAAACTGGCTTATTGTGCAGAATTACTCAGTGGGTACAGATCACTGCTTGATTCATCCTGGGCGTTGGGTTGGTTTAATGTTTATGTGCTGGCACAAATTGTGCACCCACTTGCCCGGCTGCTGCCTTATACTCCCAATCTGTTTATATTCTGCAATGGACATGTCACTGGAGCATAACAGGCTATACTATATAAAACTTTTTAAACAGGGGGTCAGTGCACAGACCCTCAGACTGTTGGGGGACGGACTATAGTTTGTAAATAGTGCAACTCAGCTCCCACTTTGGTGCAACTCAGCTCCCACTTTGGTGCAACTCGGCTCCCACTTTGGTGCAACTCGGCTCCCACTTTGGCGCAACTCTGCTCCTACTTCTGCGCAACTCTGCTCCTACTTCTGCGCAACTCTGCTCCTACTTCTGCGCAACTCTGCTCCTACTTCTGCGCAACTCTGCTCCTACTTCTGCGCAACTCTGCTCCTACTTCTGCGCAACTCTGCTCCTACTACTGCGCAACTCTGCTCCTAATCTGCGCAACTCTGCTCCTAATCTGCGCAACTCTGATCCTAATCTGCGCAACTCTGCTCCTAATCTGCGCAACTCTGCTCCTAATCTGCGCAACTCTGCTCCTAATCTGCGCAACTCTGATCCTAATCTGCGCAACTCTGCTCCTAATCTGCGCAACTCTGCTCCTAATCTGCGCAACTCTGCTCCTAATCTGCGCAACCCGGCTCCCACTTGGGCGCAACCCGGCTCCCACTTCTGCGCAACTCTGCTCCCACTTCTGCGCAACTCTGCTCCTACTTCTGCGCAACTCTGCTCCTACTTCTGCGAAACGCTGCTCCTAATCTGCGAAACTCTGATCCTAATCTGCGAAACTCTGCTCCTAATCTGCGCAACTCGGCTCCTAATCTGCGCAACTCGGCTCCCACTTGGGCGCAACCCGGCTCCCACTTGGGCGCAACCCGGCTCCCACTTGGGCGCAACCCGGCTCCCACTTGGGCGCAACCCGGCTCCCACTTTGGCGCAACGCGGTTCCCGCTTCTGCGCAACGCGGTTCCTGCTTCTGCGCAACTCGGCTCCTGCTTCTGTGCAACTCGGCTCCTATGTCGGCAGTTCAAGGGAAGCCCGGCTAATCCAGGAAATGCAGCACGCCTGGGCCCCTCTTAACATATAGAAGCCATCGGGCCCGGCCCCCCTGTACCCCCCTGATGGCAGCTCTGCGCACCTTTGTGCTGTCCCTGAGATCAGGGATTGGGTTGATAACCCTAGCTAAGATCATGACATGTGCGATGGGAGCATGCAAGAGGAGTACCTGGACTGGGTGAGTGGAACACTTCTACTAAGCTGCTGCTCTCAGATCCTCTCTTTTCCTCAGCCCCAGCGCTTCATGTCACCTCGTCCCCCCAGCTGATGCTGGACGCGGCCACAGAGGGGGACAGGGCCAGGTAAATAACATTGTAGGACTCCTGCTATATACTCTCCCTAATAGGGAGAATGTCTGTTCCACTTTGCTGTAGCATAACCTGTACCCAGAGATACCAGCATAGGGATAGAGACGTAAGGTTTATTTTTTCATATGAGCAATTACCAGCTGAGGGCGTACGTTGACAATAAATATGTGCAAAACTGTTCCTGTTTGTTCCTGTTAAGGGTTAACTTGTAACTGATTTATTTTGCAGAATAATGAAGATACATGTTTTTCTACCATGTGCCTTGTTCCTGGCACTAAAATTATCTTTAATGATTTCCGTTAACAAAGTGGATGGTTTTTCATAGAAGAAAGTGATTTTCTAATTCAATTCACTGGCAAATGTCACATTTTTGTTTCTAGGTATTTCATATGTCCCTTGTGCCATAGTAGCGCTGTGTACTTGGTTTCCCAAGGTGAATATTCCGTAATATGTTGTAAGAGGAGCGAATGCGTTAGTTTGATAAATCAACTTCAAGTCAAATCAAATTTAAAAGGGACATTTTTTGATTCCAGCAATAAGAGCATTCAAATTAAGAGTATTAAGCCTTGCTTTGTGTGCTCATATAACATAAAATGTCCCTTTTGGAAGTATAGACAGAAGCACATACCTCCATGCCCAACTTGCTTAGAGGGCTCCATGCCCAACTTGCTTAGAGGGCTCCATGCCCAACTTGCTTAGGGGTTCCATCCCCAACTTGCTTAGGGGTTCTATCCCCAACTTGCTTAGGGGGTTCCATCCCCAACTTGCTTAGGGAGCTCCATGCACAACTTGCTTAGAGGGCTCCATGTACAACTTGCTTAGGGGTTCCATGCACAACTTGCTTAGAGGGCTACATGCACAACTTGCTTAGAGGGCTCCATGCCCAACCTGCTTAGAGGGCTCCATGCCCAACCTGCTTAGAGGGCTCCATGCCCAACCTGCTTAGAGGGCTCCATGCCCAACCTGCTTAGAGGGCTCCATGCCCAACCTGCTTAGAGGGCTCCATGCCCAACCTGCTTAGAGGGCTCCATGCCCAACCTGCTTAGAGGGCTCCATGCCCAACCTGCTTAGAGGGCTCCATGCCCAACCTGCTTAGAGGGCTCCATGCCCAACCTGCTTAGAGGGCTCCATGCCCAACCTGCTTAGAGGGCTCCATACCCAACCTGCTTAGAGGGCTCCATGCCCAACCTGCTTAGAGGGCTCCATGCCCAACCTGCTTAGAGGGCTCCATGCCCAACCTGCTTAGAGGGCTCCATGCCCAATCTGCTTAGAGGGCTCCATGCCCAACCTGCTTAGAGGGCTCCATGCCCAATTAGCTTAAGGGGCTCCATGCCCAACCTGCTTAGAGGGCTCCATGCCCAACCTGCTTAGAGGGCTCCATGCCCAACCTGCTTAGAGGGCTCTATGCCCAACCTGCTTAAGGGGCTCCATGGCTAAATTGCTTAAGTGCTCCCATTCCAACTTTTTAGTGGAGTCCATGCCAAATGTGCTTTTATATAAATAATAATAACCAGCATGGGCCAGATCTAAGAAGATCCAGGGGTTTAGCCCTTGGGCCAACAGAAAAAAATATGGTCCTGGTAACTTTAAGTGCTAAATTTCTGGTTCTGAAAATCCACCTGTTCTAGTGCAAGACCCCCTCCAGCACTAAAAAGGTGAGCGCAGGGGGAGCGGTAGCAGGAAGGTGTCAGAATTGTGTGTGTCAGCCGTATCCTAAATGAAAAAAATAGTGTTACCTTTGGGGGGAGACAGACCATACCTGCTTTTCTCTTTGTAACTAAAAGTGTCTTTTTTAAGAAAGCTACAGTTCAGTTGTGCAAGAATATTTTTTTCTGGGGCTACCTTGTTCAGTATGTAAATTAAGCCTTGCCCACATGCACCCAATAAGTGAGGAGCGGCATTTCAGCTTGTGTGTGTGTGTATATATATATATATATATATATATATATATATATATATATATATATATATAATACACAAAAGCTATGAATATCCTGTAAATTATATCCTTATAAACGGTGAGTAGTGATGTCATCAGTTATAAACGGTGAGTAGTGATGTCATTTCTGTCACATGACTCACTAAATTTGTGTATTATAATAAATAAAGTACCCCCAGTTGAAAAATATGAGGATATTATAAGTTACCTCGGAGTTCCATGACCTGTATAAAACACTCGGCCTTCGGCCTCGTGTTTTTATATGGTCATGAAACTCCTCGGTAACTTACAATATCCTTATATTTTGCAAGAGGGGGTACTTTATTCACTATATATATATATATATATATATATATATATATATATATATATATATATATATATATATATAGACAAATACAAGAGTCCTCTGCACTCAACCCATTATCAATATATTTAAGACAGAGACATTTTGTGCATACTGCTACTGAAAAATGCCTTACCCTTTAAACAAAACAGGATTGTTTGTCCATATATCGCAATATATTTAAGCTGGCCAACTACGTCAAAGTCATCCCATATATATATATATATATATATATATATATATCGTAGTGCATGTACCCGATAGCATCAGGGGCTTTGCCCTTATCTTCCACTGCACATGCTGGGTCGAGGCATAATTCTTAGTTTTCAGGGATAGTTTCCCTTTTAAGCCTCTGCTGGTCTTGCAACACAACTGATTTTTAGCAGAAACCGAAGGGGGTTATATTTCTTGCAAAAATCCTTATCTTCTTGTGCAATACCAGCCTTTTGTGCTGTGTGTGCAAATCTGCCCCATACTTTCCCTGTCCATTCTGCACGAGTTCATCTTATTCCATGACCATGAGCTTCAGTCTGATCCATTACCAAATATATTCTCCCTTGTGTACCTCTGTTCCAACGTGTGTATTTTCTTATTCAGTCTCTGTTTATCATTATATAGCAACTTTAATGGCAATAAAGCACTGTACTTGTTTGTTGGCTCCATAAGGACTTGGATTAGTGACGGGCAGCGTTCCAGTTTTTGTTAAACTGCCACCAACCTAGGACCTGACATATGTATATGATCTACAACACAGAGCATCCCTGGAAAAATAATCACAGGACGAACCTACAGACTCTAGTGACCTAGCTGAAATTGAATCTGAGAGCCCAGCATTGCAAGGTAGCGGTGATGGAGATACTTGGTTTTGGATGGACCTCTAGGGGTTTTGGATTGGTACCTCTGGAAGGGACTAGAAAGTATTGCTTTTCTTGGATGGCCCTGGTGTAAGCAGTGAAGATCATATATGAGAACATAAGCAAAACAAGATCCCATTAAGGAGCACAATGTATCAGCAGCCCATCAAGCTTCTGGCTGAAGACATGAGATATTTTGATTTGATACATGCAGTATAATAGATGATTTCTAGTTGTAGGACATCAATGAGCAGGGCCTGATATACTTAGGTCACAATATCTGACCAAATAATATATACCTACCTGGTGCTGGGCCAGAACTACAAAGCCCTGCATTTCTCAAAGAGCCACCGGCAGACTGAAATTCAAAGGAAGACTTCTTTTGCTTTGGTTATCATTGAATGTTGATGGCTTTCAGCAATTAGATGCCCCCAGAAGAGTTAATCATAGCAAACAAAAAGTTTGGCGTCAAAGGAGAATTAAAGCCTAACTAAAGAAATAGTTGTACATTATGTTTTGGGCTTCTGTACCAGCCCAAGGCCACCACAGCCCTTTAGCAGTAAAGATCAATAAAAAACAGTAAAAAAAAAAAAGGAAAGTATTTGATAAAACATTATTTCTCGAGAACAATCTGAAATCATCAACTGAAAAAGTGTTTGGAAGGTGAACAACCCCTTTAAAGGAGAACTAAAGCCTAACTAAAGAAGTAGCTTGAAATGTTGTACATGATGTTTTGTGCTTCTGTACCAGCCCAAGGCAACCACAGCCCTTTAGCAGTAAAGATCTGTGTCTCCAAAGATGCCCCAGTAGCTCCCCATCTTCTTTTCTGCTGATTCACTGCACATGCTCTGTGCTGCTGTCACTTACTGAGCTTAGGGACCCACTCACAATATACAGTACACATAGAATAGAAATGTCACAATATAAGGCTGATAAGTAATTAATACAGATAATTACTACATGGCAGCACAGAAACCAGTGCAATTAGCATCAGAATTTAATAATCAGCAAACCTGTAGCATCAGCTTATATTACAGGGGAAGCTCATTTTCTGCTGGATAATTAGTGACGAGCCCTAAGCTTAGCTTCTCAACAGCCAATCAGAGCCCACTGAGCATGTGAGTGTCACAGACACTTTTTCCAAGATGGTGACCCCCTGTGACAAGTTTGAAGTCCTGGATCATTGCTGCTATGAATAAGTAGAAACTTTAGGATGGTGCAACAAGTTCAGTATATAAAATGACATTTTTAGCCACATTCATTTTTAGGGTTTACTTATACTTTAAATAAAGGACAACATCTAAATCTCCTGATCATTTGCTATGTGCTATGGTAGGCAGTGTAGACCAACAACATCTGAAAGGGGCCACCAGAGCCATGTTAATGGGATTGGACTTCCCTGAGTTCTGGTGGTAGGTAACAAGATTATGGGACGGGAGTAAAATGATAAAAAGTTATAAATTCTATCAGTGTGACCCTTTAGTTGCTGAAGTGCAACTCCCAGAAGCTGCAGTAACAGCTAAAAGTCCATATGTTGAGAAGTTCTTATTTTGTACAAACAACAAAACCCGTGCCCTGTCACAGTTGAAGAAGCTTCGTACAGCCCCAAGTTCCAGCTGTAAAGCGCATTGTGAAATTAATTTAGAATATTGCATATAATCCCAATTTTCTTGCAACTCTCAGATTGTTTTGTTTTCCTGTAACACAGCGAATTTTCAGTTGCAGAAGCAGCAGTTTCCATTGGATTCCGACCCACGCACCAACACAGCTTTCTCTCTTCCCTTATACATTTGTGCAACTCTCAGGCCTTTGTTAAGTCTTAATAACCTCTTTGCTGTAAAAAAAGGGAACCCCCAGGGTCATTGAAAGGAATTAGCCCCCTCTTCTGTATAAGGCCAGTAAAAAGGGGTATTCAATGAAACTCTTTGCTACCAAGTGTGTAAATAAAAGTATTCATTGAGTTACATGAGCTCCCTGCCGTCTGACTCATGAGAGCGTGTGCTTGCCCTGCAGGAGGGAGTGAAAATTTAATTATTCTGCCCTGTTTTTCATTTATAGAACTGCTTATTTATAATATCTGTAATTAGAAAAAAAAGTCCAGATTCATCAAAATGAATTAAAGCCTGCCTCGGAAAAACTCATACGCTTTCTATTCAATTCAATGCGATTTTTTGAATCTAGTCAGCTTGCGTGTGTGACAGTTTAAAGGAGAACTAAACGCCATATTTTATATAGTGAACTCAGTGCTCCAGCCTAAAGTTTCAGCTTGTCAATAGCAGCAATGATCCAGGACTTCAAACTTGTCACAGGGGGTCACCATCTTGGAAAGTGTCTGTGACACTCACATGCTCAGTGGGCTCTGATTGGCTGTTGAGAAGCTAAGCTTAGGGCTCGTCACTAATTATCCAGCAGAAAATGAGCTTCCCCTGTAATATAAGCTGATGCTACAGGTTTGCTGATTATTAAATTCTGATGCTAATTGACCTGGTTCCTGTGCTGCCATGTAGTAATTATCTGTATTAATTACTAATCAGCCTTATATTGTGACATTTATATTCTATGTGTACTGTATATTGTGAGTGGGTCCCTAAGCTCAGTAAGTGACAGCAGCACAGAGCATGTGCAGTGAATCAGCAGAAAAGAAGATGGGGAGCTACTGGGGCATCTTTGGAGACACAGCTCTTTACTTCTAAAGGGCTGTGGTTGCCTTGTGCTGATATAGAAGCCCAAAACATATTGTACAACATTTCTAGCTACTTCTTTAGTTAGGCTTTAGTTCTCCTTTAAGCACACGTATTAGCAGGACTCATGCAGAAAGAATGCAATGCATGCGCAAGGCTGACTAATGCATTTGTATATAGAGGCCTGTCTGGATTGTGTTATTTCTGATCTTTCTGCAGTCTAATTGACCTGCATGTGTGCTGCACCCACATCTCTGTTTTATTTCTGTAGCAACACAGATCAATAAAATAACCCTGGCAGCAGCTGAGTACACAATTTTTACAGTGCATACCGTAAGTGGAAATTATTCAAAATTTCCCTAAAATAGGAAAGGCAGTGTATTTGTTCTTTGGCACACAGGTGGCTAACCTCTTCACGGGTAGTTACCATATCTTGCCAATTAACACTGCCTAACGAGCAGATTTTGCCTGCTTAATAGCCCCTCTTTATAAGTACAGGACCAAATCCCACTGATTTAATTGGATGGTTGATGCAGTCCTTGTGTGATAGGTTTGCAACCTCCTGTGTGTTATTGTTGCTCATCTAGGGCCCAAGACATCGAATGACTAACCTGAAGCCACTTCTACAGAAGATGTGACCGGCCAAAGTCTGAATTTGTATCTTTAGATGACCAGTTTCTGTATCTACAGGTGTTCAGATTTGAGTATTGGGCCTTTAACAGCCTGTCTGAAAATTAGATAATCCTATAGGACAAAGACCATATGGGTGTATTGATGCAGTCCTCTTATGATGGGTCTGAATGAGCTTCAGCAACATCCTATCATTGGCCCTGGGGCCAAACTATTGTCTCATCGCAATTTGGCCCAGTGCGTTGGTGGTCAATTCAGGCAAATATCCACTTGTTTGTCTGCCTTGCACATTATTGTGGTTGAGACTTGGTTGGCTTGATATTGTGATTGCCAAGGGTTGAAGGCCTTATTGACGCTCAAAGTAGTGGCAACTCTTCCATTAAGAAAAATCCTCATCATTCACCCATATTAAGATATTGACGGCGGCATCCGCTGAAAAGGGAGTTTTAACCTTGGAAAAGCAAGTTGCAGGTAAAACCTGGTCCCTATGAATTCTTTAGTAAACTGCTTGAATTCTTAAAGGATAAGTAAATCTTTATGAGGGCTGGTCTGATTTTCTTCTGGTTAGGAAAGATTTGAGAAAGGTTTCTATTTTTTTTCCTAACCAGAAGAACATCAGAGCAGCCTCTTTCTTTCTCCTGACAACTTCCTTGACTACTTGGTGGTCAGACTGGTCAGAAAATGACCAGCAGGTGGTGCTGTTGTAACGAAATTTATTGGTTAACTGTACATGTAACCTTTAATATCTTGGAATTAAAATAAATAAATAATGAATGTATGTTGCAAAAGCTCTTAAGCTCCCCATAGACGCGACGATTCTTCTTGCCGAACGACCGATTTTAGGGAAGCCCGACCAATTATCGTGTGGTTAGTGGGATTCGAACGATCGTACATCTTACGATTTTTCGGCCGACATCTGTCGGGAAATTGATCGGCCAGGTCAAAAAATCTTTGTCGGTCCCAGTGCAATCTCTCTATGTTTGCAGGGCCAAGCAGGCAGCTCCCCTTTGTTTTCCTGGTAAATTGGTCTTTTTAGTTGATGGTAAATTCGTACGATCGTACGATCGTTCTGAGAAGATCGTGGTCTCACGATCAGGATCTGATCTTTTAAAAATCTCAACATCTATGGCCAGCTTTAGAATTGCACTCTCGTCAATTTTACGTTCACCTATTTTAAAGGTTTACTTATCTTTTAAAGGGGTTGTTCACTTTCCAACACTTGTTTTCAGTTTAGTGTTTCCGATAGTTAACCAGGAATAAATACCTTTTTTCAATGACTTTCCTAATTGTGACTGTTTTTCTGATATTGACTTTAAAGTTGAATTTTTCACCTTATTTTGTCTCTCTGAAGCAGGTCTGGGAGGGGGGAAATGGTTCTAAATTGATACATTAGTTGATACATTTCTTATCTTTGTCCCTGCTGAGCAGAATCCCTGAGTTTCATAAACGGCGGCTGTTAGAATTGATACAATAGTTGCTGATATTCCACAGATGCTGCTGAGAAATGGATCAACTAATGGAGCAAATTGTAACAGTTCCGAATCTGCTCTGGGATCACTGAGCTGCCAAACACCAAAGACAGGAACTAGTGGTGTGCAGGTCGACTAATTTGACCAGCACCTGATCCTAAACAGATATGGCAGCACCCAACGCTAACCTGGTGCCCTCCCTTCTTTATATATTCAAGCCAGCCCCGCTCTGATGTGACATCACTGAATAAGCGGGGCACACCAGCGTGAGTATATAAAAAGGTAACATAGTAAGTTAGGTTGAAAAAAGACACGTCTATCAAGTTCAAGTCTATATATAAACCAGTTGATCCAGAGGAAGGCAAAATACCGTATATACTCGTGTATAAGCCGACCCGTGTATAAGCCGAGGTACCTAATTTACCTAAGAAAACTGGAAAAATGTATTGACTCGTGTATAAGCCTAGGGGCCCCATGTCAGATTTCAAGATGTGAATGTGCCAATGAGGTGCTGCACCTAGGAAAGCAGAAAAAAGGTACCGCGGCCCCAACACACCTCCCTCTCCCATAGCGCAGGACTGTCTGTGTGATCCCATAGCGCAGGACTGTCTGGACCTGAGAGCCTTGCAGCTCTGATAAAACATTTGTCAAATCTGGCGACATTGCACCTGTGTCAGGCTCATTTAGGTTATATTTTTGTTGGACCACTTTGCACTTACTTAATATTGAGCATGTTCCTGGCACTGGGTCTCTTTCATCCAAAAGATAACTGTAGCTTTTTAGATTTAAAGTTTAATAACATTAGCATAAAGTAATATTGTTTTTTGGAAGGGGCTGGGGTTTTAACCCATAACATTTATCACTATGATTTGGTACATTTGCAACATACCTCCCTCTCCCATAGCGCAGTACTGTCTGTATGATCGCCGCCCGGAGCAGGTCCAGGAGCTCCTGGCGGCGCGTCCTTCCCTGCCGGCGTTCGCTCCCAAAATGGCGGCGCCCATGGCCGCCGCCATTTTGGGAGCGAACGCCGGCAGGGAAGGACGCGCCGCCCGGAGCTCCTGGACCTGCTCCGGGCGGCGACACAGTTAGTCACAGACAGTCCTGCTGGGGCCGCGGAAGGAGCGTATCTACGTATGACCCGCGTATAAGCCGAGGTTGAGTTTTTCAGCACATTTTGGGTGCTGAAAAACTCGGCTTATACGCGAGTATATACGGTACCCATCTGAAGCCTCTCCAATTTGCCTCAGAGGGGGAAAAAATCCTTCCTAACTCCAAACTGTCAATGGGACCAGTCCCTGGATCAACTTGTACTATGAGCTATCTTCCATAATAACCCTGTATTCCCTCACTTGCTAAACACCATCCAACCCCTTCTTATACCTATCTAATGTATCAGCCTGTACCCCTGATTCAGGGAGACAATTCCACATCTTCACGGCTCTCACTGTAACAAACCCCTTCCCAATATTTAGCCTGAACCTCTTTTCTTCTAATCAGAATGGGTGACCTTGTGTCAGCTGGAAAGACCTACTGGTAAATAAAGCATTAGAGAGATTATTATATGATCCCCTTATATATTTATACATAGTTATCATATCCCCCCTTAAGCGCCTCTTCTCCAATGTGAACAACCCCGCGCAGGATAGTAGATGTTGCCCGACAAGCAGGAGTCGACCCAAACCCGCCCAACCCACGAGTCCTACGGGCTTTGGACTGGCCTGCAAATTACAGGAACATTAAACTTTAAACTTCAATTTTTGAACAAACTGTCGAAAACTAAACATGGAAAGCAATAGAAAAAAAAAGTTTTTATTTCTGGGGAACAATCTGAAAACAACTGAACTGAAAAAAAGTGTTTGAAAGGTGAACAACCTCTTTAAAGTGACCAGACCAGGGGACTAACGCATCTAACCTGCCTATATGTATTGCATTGTGCCGACATAACTGTTTAGTTTTATGCTCAGAATGCTCTAAATATATTGGCATGAGTAAGTGCAGAGAATCTCTATTATTATCTGTGTATATTATGAGTTTACACCTACATTACACCCCCAGTTTAGGCTGAGCACAACTTTCCCTTTTGCTAACGCTTCCATTAAGCCATCTTTTTCCTGTTTTGCCAAAGATAAAAGCGAATGCAGTTACATAACCCACTCCTGATCCATCCGGCAGCATGCACTTTGCCTCATGTTTTTAAAAATAAAGACGTGGAGCATAAAATCACAGCCCCGTGATCCACTTGAATATTCACAAGCAGCTGCCGCTGCACATTCAGCATCTCCGGCGTCCTCACTTCACCTCCTTCATATCCTGTGCTGTGACCGTGAGATCTGCTGACTCACATTTGATTTTATAATAGAGGCATTTAATAGGCAGGACAATTAATGCCGCCATGCTCTCGCAATCCACCGAAAGAAGCCTTTTTCGCTGTGCCCATTAATGATACCTTGAGTCGTGAGTCACTCCAAAAAAGGGATTGTCTAATTAGCAGGTGTCTGGAGCTGGAACCTGAAAAACAAACAAACAGAAAACACAATTAAGAGAAGTAATATTCTAATCGAGAATTACGGTGGCCCAGTTGGGAAAAAGAAGTTGTTTTCATTGCATAGCAGCGATGGGCAATATGTTGGCGCTCTAAAAATACACGTTAATAATAACGGGCAGAAATATTAAGGAACTCTGACAACGCCAGCTATTTCTATTAGGGTTGCACCGAATCCACTATTTGAGATTTGGACGAATCCTTGGTGAAAGATTCGGCTGAATACCGAATCTGAATGCTAATTTGCATATGCAAATTAGGCGTAGGAAAAGAAAGAGGAAAAAATTCTTCTTTTGTGACAAAAGTCATGTGATTTCCTTACCCGTCCCTAATTTACATATGCAAATTCGGATTCAGTTCGGCCAGGCACAAGGATTTGTCTGAATCTGAATCCTGCTGAAAAAGGCCGAATCCTGGATTCGGTGCATCCATAATTTCTATATATGTGCTCCTTTCATTCCCGGAAACATAATATGAAAGCATTTAACTCCTCTGTTATCCAGGAAGCTCCAAATTACTGCTGTGCAGCAAATGTACTGAAATAACGCAGAAGTTATTAAAAAAGCGCTGCATTTCATTATCAGAAGAATATATCATGAATGCTGCACAGGAAACATATCGCTAGTGATATTTTCAACTTGTCAATTGAGGATATGACAATTTATACCTAATTGGCTGGCTACAAATTGTGGGTGACCTGCAAATTATCCCTTAGTTACAGTAAGTTGATCGGTCAAATTTCAAGGACGTTAAAGTAACATCACAAGGTCACTTCTTCCCTAGGCTTGTTTATAAATGTTAGAATTGCCTTAAATCTGGATTAACCCAGAGATTAGGAATTAATCTATAAACCGTAAGTAACTCTGTCTATTAAATTGACACTGAGCACCTTATAATTGACACCCTGCTAACCAAAATACAATTATGCTAGAGGGATGTCAAAAGTTCTACCCTGCACCCCTGCCCTCAAGGCACAGTGATGTTAAAGTGATGTCACAAGTGCTATCCTGCATATTATAATAGTCCCCTGCTACTCATAATACAATGCTTTTAAAGGGACTGTTCACCTTTAAATTAACTTTTAGTATGATTGACATTCTGAGACAATTTTTCATTTTTTTATTTGTGGTTTTTGAGTTATTTAGCGTTTTATTCAGCAGCTCTGCTATTTCAGCCATATGGTTGCTATGGTCCAAATTACCCTAGCAACCATGCGTTGATTTTGGAAATAGACTGAAATGAATAGGAGAGGACCTAAATAGAGAAGATGAGTAAAAAAAAAAAAAAAAAGTAGCAATAACTATACATTGTTCACTTTACAGAGAAGAGATGGAGTCAATGACCCCCATTTGAAAGATGGAAAGACTCTGAAGAATAAGGCAAATAATTAAAAAAATATAAAAATAAAATAAATGAAATCCACTTGAAAAAGTGGTTAGAATTGGCTATTCTATGACATACTAAAAGTTTACTTTAAATAGATTGTTACAGTCTATCTTGCAGTGAGGCTATGCACTCTATAGCAGACTCTTTGAGACTGAAAATACAGTGATTATATAGTGACGTCACAAGTTCCATCCTGCAGTGAAGCTGCTCAGTTTTTAATAGACTGCTCAAATTACAATGCTATTAAAGTGATGCTGCAGGTTCAATCCTACATAAAGGCTGTGCACCTTAGAAACCCCCTGCAATTCAAAATGCAATGATGTTAAAGTGATGTCACAAGTTCCATCTTGTATTGAAGCTGTACACCTTATTGTAGTCCCTTACTACTCACAATACAATGATTTTGAAGGTGTATAGTATGGTCTATCCTGCAGCGAGTCTATGCACTGTATAACAGACCCTTTGAAACTGAAAATATAGTGATTTTAGAGTGACATCATTCCATCCTGCAATGAAGCTGTCCACTTTATAACAGAGCACCTGCCACTCAAGACACAATTGTATTAAAGTGATTCCACAATTTTAATCCTGCATAAAGGCTGTGCACTTTATAATAGTCCCCCTAGTACTCAAAATGCAACGATGTTCAATTGATGTCACAAGTCCCACCCTGCAATGAGACGGAGCATTCACGCAATTCATAATACAATGATGACATCACAAGGTCTGCTCTGCACCAAGGCACATTTAAATTAAAGTGACCTTGCCCATGATAAAGAAAAGCATAATAAGTAATAATTCATTGACAGACACATTATGTTTTTGAGAATCTAACATAGAAATCAGCCCCCCAGGCAAAGCATTGTGGCCAAGCATCTCAGGATTCTTCAGCTCACTATAACCAACCCGGTTACTATAAACAAAAAAGTCGCAATGTCATATTTAGTTGAAAACCATTAGTCGTACAGGCTTGGCAAACAGATCCCATCATTACTCTTAGGCGGTACTCAGATTGAAGTAACTTGGAATGGACTTAGAACACTGATGTCATTGTTGCTGGACATTTGCTCACAGTGGGTTGGACAGTGATGTCACCACATTACGCCTCAAATCTGGACACTAAATATGATCAGTAAAACTGTCATACAGAACATTCAACCACAAAAAGACTTCACTTTCTAAATATCTAAAAGCCACCAATTTCAAGAGGCTTTGGAGGCTTAAAGGGGTTGTCTACTGTTAGTATGATGTAGAGAGTGATATTCTGAGACAGTTTGCAGTTGGTTTTCATTTTATATTAGTTGTGGTTTTTGAGTTATTTAGCTTTTTATTCAGCAACTCTCCAGTTTGCAGTTTCAGCAATCTGGTGTCTAGGGCTCAAATTACCCTAGCAACCATGCTCTTTACCCGATCCTGTAGCCAGTTTCCTATCCATGTGCGGACGAGTTCATTTACTCCAACAGACCTTTGTTTAGAAAGCAGTTGTTTGTGGGGCACAGTATCAAACGCTTTTGCAAAATCCAAATAGATCACAGCTACTGCCCCCCACTGTCCAGCATCTTACTTACCTCATCATAAAAAGCAACCAAATTTGTCTGACATGGTTTATCCTTCATAAAGCTATGCTCATAATGCCATTTACTAGGACAACATCTTGGAAATCAGAAATAGGGGCCTGTCTGAAACTGAGTTAAACTCTCTTAGAACCCGGGGGTGTATGCCATCAGGCCCTGGAGCCTTGTTTACATTAATTTTTATTAAAGCTTTATGGATCATATCCTGAGTCAGCCACTGACTAGATTGAGCTGAGCCATCAGTGCAGCTACGAAGTAAGCCTGGGATTTTAGACTCCTCTGTTGTATACACTGAAGAAAAGAACTGATTTAGCAAATTTGCCTTGTCATTAATTACTTTCCCCAAACTAGGAGCTTAGCCTCCTCCTCCTTACTTACATTAGGGGGTCTATAGCATACCCCTACAATTAATTTGCTGGACTCTTTACAATCGGTGAAGAACTCTGCCCATAAGACTTCTGCCCCCTCATTTTCTAACATAACCTCCTCCTTTATATTAGCTTTTAAATCCTGCCTAACATACAGACATACCCCTCCTCTTTTTTATTGCCTCTGTCCCTCCGAAACAAAGTATAGACTCTGATATTAACTGCCCAGTCATTCAGCCTTGTTTCGGCCACACCAATCACATCATGTTTTCCCTCCAGCTCTCCCATTTTACCAGTCAGACTCGTTGCATTTGCAAACATACGTTTATTACTGGTACCATATTGAACAAATGACATGTGGTCCTCCCTATCCTTAACAGTACCCCCAACCAAATCTCCTCCCCCATTTTCCCTCTCTTTTACTATCTCATCTTACCCGTCTTCCACTGAATCCTTTACTGAACCACCCTCACACCTAGTTTAAAATCTCCAACCATCTAGCCATCTTCTCCCCCAAAACAGCTGTACCATCATCATTGAGGTGCAGCCCATCCCTAGCAAAGAGCCTGTAGCTGACTGAGAAATCAGCCCAGTTCTCCAAAAACCCTCCTCCCTACACCAATCTTTCAGCCACGCATTAATCTCCCTACACTCCCGCTGTCTCCTTAGTGTTGCTCGTGGCTCAGGTAATATCTCTGAGAAAATGACCTTGGAAGTCCTCGGCCTCAACGTTACACCTAGTTTTTTTAAAATCGTCCTTGAGGACTTCACCACCTCCTCTAACTTTGTCATTGGTACCTGTGTTTACCAAGACTGGGTCTTCCTCAGCTAAGGTTGCCAACTTTTCAGAAAAGTTTTACGGGACGGTGGTGGAGCCACGTCGCGCCATGGCCAGAAGACGGAGGAAAGGTACATTTCCAGTGGAGGACCGAGGGCTTTTGTTAAGGGTATTACAAATTTACCAACAACTACATTGCCGGAAAATTTGTAATACTGGCCTTGGCAGGTGTTTTGACCTACTAGGCTGGTAAAATACTGTCCGGGTGGCAACCCTATCGCCAGCCTCTCCCAATAATCTGTCCACTCGTTCCACCGCATGGTGAACCCTAGCACCAGGCAGGCAGCAGACTGTTTTGGCATAAAGGGTCCTTACAACAGATCCACCTTTCTAATAATTTAAATCCCTATAACTAAAACCTGCCTTTCCTTCCTTGCACTCCCCCCACCACTGCCTCCCAGAGTGCTCTGAGAGTCAGCCTGCTCCATAAATGCCAGTTCAAAGCTGTCTTCCCCAGCATCTTCAGCCAAAATGGCGAACTTTTTGGTTTGGACAAGCTGTGGACCAGCCCCCATACCCTTCTGTCCCCTACTTCCCCTCCTGACTGTCACAAACCTTCCTCCCTCATTAGCCTCTACTGGCCTTTATCCTCCCCCACTCCACTAGCCCCTGCCAGTGATTGCTTTGTGAGCCTCCTTTCCTCCCCCACGTTTGTCACTGCCCTCAGTGCTGCAAGTTCCCCCCTTAGTCTCTAGTTCAGATTCCAAGATGAAAAATCACCGACATCTCTCACATGTAAATACTGCATGGAACTGCTGCTCCAACACCACATACATGTGACAAGACACTGAGTGATTCCAGCAAACCCACTTGCACTCATATTTATTTACAGTCTACCAAGTGCAATTCCTCACAAACGCCTTAAGTTTTTAAATGCTGCTTAAAACTTAATTCACACGCAACATTGGCTTAGCAGCTCCCACACTCGCTTTGCGGTCACAGACTTAAAGGTTTCAAACCAAAGAACACAAAGCCTTATCAGAATTTACCTGATTAACTCCTCCCCCTAATTAGCAGGCAGTTTGCTACCAGCAGTAAAATAACAACCCCTTATTAACTTTAAAAAATGTTCCCCTTAGAAAGTATGTCCCAGACTAAATAAATGCACTAAATGTATCTACTGTATCATCTTACCCCAGAAAGAGAAAAGAAAAAGCTGTTTGTCTCAGATTACACTCAGAACACACAGCAGTCAGTTATTTGCACTTACTCACTCCTTGCACCCAGCACTCCCAGCATGCACAGCAAACACCAACACCTTAATGGAAAACTATACTCCCAAAATGAACACTTTAGCAACAGATAGTTTATATCATATTAAGTGGCATATTAAAGAATCTTACCGAACTGGTCTATATATTTACTGTAAGTAAATATTTCCCTTTTACATCTCTGTCCTTGAACCACCATTTTGTGATGGTCTGTGTGCTGCCTCAGAGATCACCTGACCAGAAATACTGCAGCTCTAACAGTAACAGGAAGAAGTGTTGAAGCAAAAGACACAACTCTGTTAATTGGCTCATGTGACCTAACATGTATGGTTTGTTTGTGTGCACAGTGAATCGTACGATCCCAGGGGGCGGCCCTTATTTTTTAAAATGGCAATTTTCTATTTATGATTACCCAATGGCACATACTACTAAAAAAGTATATTATTATGAAAATGGTTCATTTACATGAAGCAGGGGTTTACATATGAGCTTTTTTATGCAATATCTTTTTATAGAGACCTACATTGTTTGGGGGGTATTGTTTTCCTTTAAAGGAGAACTAAACCCTAAAAATGAATTGCTACAAATGCCCTATTTTATATACTGCACTTCTTGCACCAGCCTAAAGTTTGAGCTTGTCAATAGCAGCAATGATCCAGGACTTCAAACTTGTCACAGGGGGTCACCATCTTGGAAAGTGTCTGTGACACTCGCATGCTCAGTGGGCTCTGAGCAGCTGTTGAGAAGCTAAGCTTAGGGGTCGTTGCAAATTATCAAACAGAAAATGAGGTTTTCCTTTAATATAAGCTGATGCTACAGGCTGATTATTAAATTCTGATGCAAAAATGCCAACATTTCTAGCTACTACTTTAGTTAAGCATTAGTTCTCCTTTAAATGTAGGACTGTATAAATTAATATCATATTTTAATAGTGACAGACTCTTATTTTCTTACAGGTGAATCCACTGAGGTAGATGCAATGGAATCAGTGATGCTGGAATATTCAGCAATGGAGAGAGATTTAAAGCAATACATACACGCAGTGGAGGAGACTGTGCAGAAGGTAAAGCTCTGCATATTAAACCCTTAGTAATAACCTGGTTACAAAACCTGTGGACCTGTCACCTACACATAAAAAGCTGTATAACAAAAGTTGTTTGCAAATTAAACATCGAACCCAAATTGTTTTTTTATATTAAGGCATCCATACCTGTTATAAAGGCGTTTAAATATCTGAGCTGTCAATCAAACATTACCTGCAGACAATTACTTTCACTTTCCATTCAGCCCTTCCTAGATGTCACTGCTTTTCCCACGTTCCCCCTCCCTCTTTATTGTTGTGTAGGGATACAATCTGTATGGGCATTAGGTCCCCCATTCGGGCACATACACAAGATTTTGGGGTGATGCACAACTTGTCTTTATAGCAGTGTCCACAAAATGGCTCCTGCCTGCTTGCTGTGATTGTGTAATTCCAAGAGTGAAGGAAACAAAATTTAAATAATAAATGTAGTGTAAGTAAGTTTTATTTTGCTCAACTAACATGATAAAAAAATAATTTGGAATTATTTCTTAGGGTGACTGGTCTCCTTTAAATAAGAGCTGTAATGCAAGTGTGATTGAACTGGTAAGAAATTAGCTGTGTAGGTTATAGGTTGATCAGTGCTTTTCTGAGCAATATACATTTTTTCTGTTCATTTTCATGATATTAGTTTTACACTGCTAAAAGCCCTCGGCCCTCCACTGGGAGCGTACCTTTCCTTCGTCTTCTGGCCATCGTGTGACATGGCTCCGCCCTCTTTGCACCACTGTCCGCTGCTCCGCCCCCTTTTGCATCACGGCCCGTCCCTTTTGTACCTGCCCCCACCAACGGCCGGTAAAACTTTTCTGAAAAGGTGGCAGCGCTATAATAGTAATGGTCAAGGCCTTTAAAGTTGTCCCCAGCTGCTCCCCATCTGGATCTTGTTTTGTGTGTCAGTGGCACTGCACGTGCTCAGTGGACTTTGGGCTGCAGTTGAGAAGCTGAGCTTGGGGGTTATTGGAAATCATTAAGCAAAAATGGGTTTTAGTCGGCCATAGAAGCTGTTGTTAAAGTGCTGATTATTATATTGCGATGCAGAATGTACAGGTATGGGATCTGTTATCCTGGAACCTGTTATCCAGAAAGCTCAGAATTATGGGTAAGCCGTCTCCCATAGGCTCCATTTTAATAAAATAATTAACATTTTTTTAAAAATTATTTCCTTTTTCTCTGTAATAATAAAACAGTCACTTGTACATGATCCCAATTAAGATATTATTAATCCTTGAAGACAGAACAATCCTAGTCAGTTTAATTAATGTTTAAATTATTTTTAAGTAGGGGTGCACTGAATCCAGGATTCGGTTGGTGATTCGGCCAGGATTCTGCCTTTTTCAGCAGGATTCGGTTTTGGGCAAATCCTTCTGCCGGCTGAACCGAATCCTAATTTGCATATGTAAATTAGGGATGGGGAGGGAAATCGTGTGACTTTTTGTCACAAAACAAGGAAGTAAAAATGTTTTCCACTTCACACCCCTAATTATCATATGCAAATTAGGATTCGGCCCAATCTTTCGCAAAGGATTCGGGGGATCATCCCTATTTTTAAGTGGACTGAAGGTATGTAGACCCAAATTACAGAAAGACTCCTTATCTGGAAAACCCCAAGCATTCTGGATAATAGGTCCCATACCTGTACTGGCTTCTGAAATAAATAGCATGCAATATGAATCTAAGCTAATGCACCGAATCCACTATTTTGGATTCGGCCAAATACCGAACCTAAACCTACTTCCTTGTTTTGTGACAAAAAGTGACACGATTTCCCTCCCTTAATTTGCATATGCTAATTCGGATTTGGTTCAGCCGTGCAGAAGGATTCGGGCGAAACCCGAACTGAATCCTGGGTTCGGTGCATCCCTACTAATGAGCCTTGTATTCTGCTGTTACTAGTCTGTATATTGTGAGTCTGTCACTAACTCGGTTGACTGACAACAGCACAGATTGGGAACCGGACTTTGTAGTAGGGATGCACCGAATCCACTTTTTGGGATTCGGTCAAATCCCCAAATCCGTTGTGAAAGATTCGGCCGAATACAGAACCAAATCCTAATTTGCATATGTAAATTAGGGGCAGGAACGGAATACGTGGGAAAACTCTACTTCTCTACTTTGTACGGCATTAACCTTTGTGTTCTTGAGCAACTCTATTGTTACCCACAGTAATGTAGAAGTAGAAAGTACAATCAAGTAACGGGGTTACTCTCATCAGCAGATACTGGCCACATAGAAGAAAGAATAGATGGTGTAAAATACAGGGAAATATTGCAAGAGGAGCTGTTTCTCTTGCAGTTAAAAACTTGGGTGAAAGTTGGTGTTTATTGAGTGTCACACCTGAACTCAAACAAACGAAACAATCTACATATCTATATGTCTATGTAGTAACAGCACTCCTCAGAAGCTATGCTACTCATGAAGTACAGTAAGTTGTACGTCATCACCTGCCACATTCATTGAGAGTCGTGGTTATTATACATTTCGTGACAGTGGATGTTGAACATTGAGAAATATCCCAGGCTTGTATGATAGGCCAATCTTGTTGCAAAAACAACCTGTAAAATTTCAGCTGCCCTTGAAACAATAACATCTCCTGGGCGGAACATCAACACGTTGCGTAAGAGAGAATGCAGGTTACAATGGCATTGCACCGAGCGAATTCTGGGAAATCCTTTGCCCTCTGGCACGCAGACACTCCTTTCTCAAATGAACAGCAAGCAACCGTGGCCGACTTGGAGATACCCATTGTATGGGACAATACCCGCCTGCAGGCTGAGCTCCCAGGCTTATTCTTTGTTTGGATTATTGGAGATTTCCATGGTATTTCTCATTTGCTTAATATTTAAACAGTACATACCTACATACATGGCACAAGGCTGACTAACAAAGGGCCAGGCTTTGTCAATACACAGGCCTCTGATGAGTACAGTATCCTTAACACTGTATTATTAATATTCTTTATATAGCGCAGAGCTTTCCTCAGTTTAGACATTAGTACCTGTCCCAGTGGAGCTTACAATCTAAGGTCCCTAGCACATTCACTCACACACACTAGGGTCAGTTTTATCAGGAGCCAACTAACCTGCTTGTAAGTCTTTGGAGTGTGAGAGGAAACCCGTGGAGGAATAGAAAGGACAATACCACCCACTGAGTTTATATCTGGTGAGCTCCTGTGTTACAATCATTATGTCACCTGTGTGCCTGAATAGAAATGAATGGGTACCCACCACTCTTAGTGAGTACTAATAAATATGAATGAGATATTGAGTATGAAAGACTGTAAGCCTCATGCCCAAGTCCACCCAGAGCTCATACAGGAATCGACACTCCAGTCCAGCGCAGGTCTCAAACTCACAACTAGCCTAAAGCAATGGTAGCATTGGGTTCTTGGGGTCAAGCTGCATCCAACCCTAACCCGCAAAACCTTAACCTGCACCCAACCCTAACCTTGTAGGACCCCCAACCTGACCTGAACCCACAGGTAATCTTCGGGAGCATTGGAGGATTGTACTTCCGCAGCCTGACCCACACCCAAACCCCCAATGGTTGGTCAAATTTCAACCCAAACTCGCCCAGCCAGTGGTCAACCCACACATCCCTAGTGCAGAGCTCTCTTTTATACAGAGAGGAGAGAATTTGTTGGACATAAATGCCCCCATTGAGCAATAACTCTGCAGTTTGAATGTGAATAAAAAGTATTTTGAGAAAAATTCAATTTTGTCACAAGCAAATTTCATGTTACCTTCCTCTACTGCATCTGGTTCTCAGGGTAAGGCCGCAATTACAAACTAATGGATATTTACTGCCAACAGGTGAGCCCCAAGCTTTCCTCATGCCAGCAACTCCTGACGCATTTCATGCCATTTGGCGCTTTATCAGAGGAGGTGCAGGAGGGGAACAGTTTATTGGAGGAAAAAAAACAGGGGCTCACCTGTTGGCAGAATCAACACACAAGGAGCCAAAATGTTGCCCAAAAACCTGTATAGAATTCACCATACACTACACATATGTTTAATGCATGGTAAATTCTTTTTGTTTTTGGGCAAAATCTTTTTTTTTTTTATAGTTTTTTAATTATTTGCCTTTTTCTCCTGACTCTTTCCAGCTTTGAAATGGGGGTCACTGCAACTTTTAAGTTGGTCTTCAATATTTATTTTTTATAGTTTTTAAATTATTTGGTGTCACTGACCCCATCGAATGCTCTGTAAGGCTACACGTTTATTGTCATTGCTACTTTTTATTGCTCATCTTTCTATTCAGGTCCTCTCCAATTTATATTCCAGTTTCTTATTCAAGTCAATGCATGGTTGCTAGAGTAATTTGGAGCAACATGTTGCTCCCCAATCCCTTGAATGTTGCTCCCAGTTGTATAAAAAGAGATGTGCTGCCAATTAGAGCCTCCTGTAGTCTGCCAGTCCATATAGCCCTTATTGGGCACCCCAGAGGCTTTTTTCATACTTGTGTTTCTTTTTTTATATTTAAATGTGACTTGCGGGTAAAAAAAAGTTAGGGGACCCCTGCTCTACATCATAATCAAAGTAAATTCAAAGTTGAACAGCCCCTTTAATCTGGCTCTTTGTGAGCACAGGATGTTCCATATGAGTATAATTGTCTTTATATGTCTGGGTGGGAGCTGCCGTATTGTTTTCCTTAAGGGTAGGACTCCACGAGCGATTTTGTCGCGATCCGACGCACTGTGACAAAACGCATGCGACAAAAATAAGGTAAGAGAGAGAATTTTCACATGGTGTTGCAGCGTTGATCGGACACGACTGTCGGATGCAGACGCTGCGGCTGCATCCGACAGTCGGATCGCATCAGATCAACGCTGCAATTCTATTTCTTACCTTATTTTTGTCGCATGCAACAAGTCGAATGCGTTTTGTCGCAGCACTTTGGATCGTGACAAAATCGATTGATTCCTACCCTAATGGTTAAAACAGATTGTTCCCTTCAAGGAGAACTTTTTCCAGGTAATTTTAATGCAATTGAAAGACTAAGGGAAACCTTTCTAAATCATTATTATTTTAATTGTGACTAATATCCATTCAGCATTTTCTGCATATTAAAGGAACAGTAACACCAAACAATTTTTTTTTTTTTTTAAATCAATTAAAATATAATGTGCTGTTGCCATGGGGCAGCCATTCAAAACTGAAAAAGGACAAAAGGCACAGGATAACAGCAGATAACAGATAAGCTATTTAGTATATAATGGGATTATTCAGAATTTATCTGTTATTGACTGTGTATCTTGTGCTTGAATGGTTGCCCCCATGGCTACACAGCAGCGTGTTTATATAAACTATAGTAGTACTTATATGTTATCTACTGTGTATCCTGTGCTTGAATGGCTGCCCCCATGGCTACACAGCAGCTTGTTTATATAAACTATAGTAGTACTTATCTGTTATCTACTGTGTATCTGTGCTTGAATGGCTGCCCACATGGCTACACAGCAGCTTGTTTATATAAACTATAGTAGTACGTATCTTTTATCTACTGTGTATCCTGTGCTTGAATGGCTGCCCCCATGGCTACACAGCAGCTTGTTTATATAAACTATAGTAGTACTTATCTGTTATCTACTGTGTATCCTGTGCTTGAATGGCTGCCCCCATGGCTACACAGCAGCTTGTTTATATAAACTATAGTAGTACATATCTTTTATCTACTGTGTATCCTGTGCTTGAATGGCTGCCCCCATTGCTACACAGCAGCTTGTTTATATAAACTATAGTAGTACTTATCTGTTATCTACTGAGTATCTGTGCTTGAATGGCTGCCCCCATGGCTACACAGCAGCATGTTTATATAAACTATATCAGTCTTTCTGAAACAAACACACAGCTTTTACCAGTGCAGAGCAACAGTGCATTATATTGTCACTCATTTTAAACACTTTAATTTTTTGGTGTTACTGTTCCTTTATTGAAAAACATGAATCAGTGTATCACATGCATGAAGTTGCTGAATAAAATTGCAGGAAAATTGCAGTTACTGTTTTCCTTGCATTTTAAAATCACCTTAGTTATTTTGGGCAAGAAAAAATTATACTGTGCAAAATTCTCTTCCCATTTGCTTCTACGGCCAATATATGTACAAATTGCTTTTAATAAGGGCCTCATGGGGCCCCTTATATCTCCTGGGCCCCCTGTCTGCTTCTTCTGTAGTGATGCCCCTGGTGTAGAGAAGTCCCCTGATTGGAAGGGGCCAAGTAGCACATTTATACCAGCTCAGTTCAAACAGTGATTTTCCATGTCTCGGTATATGAGGTGTAGCTGACCCATACAAAGTTTTGTTTTCCTTGCCTTTGCCAGCTCTTGCACCATCTTAGCAGGCGATTGCCCAATCTGGAAACTCTTAACTACACTCCAAACCCAAGATAAACTGCATTTGCAATCGTTTTATACTGCTCCCACAACTATAACATCTTGCACTCCATGTCCTCCCCTTCAGTTATACAAGTCAGGCTGAATACAGGCAATTGACTAAATTGTAGTGCAGTATTTGGAATATCTGGATAGTAGATTCTTGTACCAGGATCTGCAGGCCAATCAAAACTGGTGTTTCCCTGACAGCCTCAACTTATGAGTAAGTGTCCCTGGTAGACACGAAATGCATCAGGCCATGTCTCCTGGTATACCTGCTATCCCACAGCAACTCCCTTCCCAGAGACTATTATCCCACTGTTACTATAGGCACCATCTCTCCCTACTATACCTGCTATCCCACAGTCACACTCCCTTCCCAGAGACTATTATCCACTGTTACTATAGGCACCATCTCTCCCTACTATACCTGCTATCCCACAGTCACACTCCCTTCCCAGAGACTATTATCCACTGTTACTATAGGCACCATCTCTCCCTACTATACCTGCTATCCCACAGCAACTCCCTTCCCAGAGACTATTATCCCACTGTTACTATAGGCACCATCTCTCCCTACTATACCTGCTATCCCACAGTCACACTCCCTTCCCAGAGAATATCCCACTGTTACTATAGGCACCATCTCTCCCTACTATACCTGCTATCCCACAGTCACACTCCCTTCCCAGAGACTATTATCCACTGTTACTATAGGCACCATCTCTCCCTACTATACCTGCTATCCCACAGTCACACTCCCTTCCCAGAGACTATTATCCCACTGTTACTATAGGCACCACCTCTCCCTACTATACCTGCTATCCCACAGTCACACTCCCTTCCCAGAGACTATTATCCACTGTTACTATAGGCACCATCTCTCCCTACTATACCTGCTATCCCACAGTCACACTCCCTTCCCAGAGACTATTATCCACTGTTACTATAGGCACCATCTCTCCCTACTATACCTGCTATCCCACAGTCACACTCCCTTCCCAGAGACTATTATCCACTGTTACTATAGGCACCATCTCTCCCTACTATACCTGCTATCCCACAGTCACACTCCCTTCCCAGAGACTATTATCCACTGTTACTATAGACACCATCTCTCCCTACTATACCTGCTATCCCACAGTCACACTCCCTTCCCAGAGACTATTATCCACTGTTACTATAGGCACCATCTCTCCCTACTATACCTGCTATACCACAGTCACACTCCCTTCCCAGAGACTATTATCCCACTGTTACTATAGGCACCATCTCTCCCTACTATACCTGCTATCCCACAGTCACACTTCCTTCCCAGAGACTATTATCCCACTGTTACTATAGGCACCACCTCTCCCTACTATACCTGCTATCCCACAGTCACACTCCCTTCCCAGAGACTATTATCCACTGTAACTATAGGCACCATCTCTCCCTACTATACCTGCTATCCCACAGTCACACTCCCTTCCCAGAGACTATTATCCACTGTTACTATAGGCACCATCTCTCCCTACTATACCTGCTATCCCACAGTCACACTCCCTTCCCAGAGACTATTATCCACTGTTACTATAGGCACCATCTCTCCCTACTATACCTGCTATCCCACAGTCACACTCCCTTCCTAGAGAATATTCCCAATGCTACAAGCTCTGCGTATATAGTGAAGCAGAAGCACTACACGTATGTTAAGCTTAAATGTGTGTAAAGCATTTTAAAGCAATATTAATGATTATTTGAATAACTAGAATTATACATATAGTTTTCACCAGTGTATGCTTGAGATTTTCTAGATTGAATCTGACATTTGGATATGTATTACTGTTGATGTTGGAAGGTTTCACCTTTCTGTCCAGTCCTTTTGAGTTTCAGGGTCTTGCAAAGTATTTGAGGTTTGTGGTCACGTCACTCCCAGTACAATCACCCATTCCTCCCCAGTTCAGTTCTAATTTAGGTTTAATAAAGCAAAATCTCGTTTGATTTTAGCTTTGTGGCTCTTCTGAGCCTCAAATTGTTTCCTTTTGCTACTTGATTTTGTAATTTAATATTGGTATTAAAGAACAATAGTACAAGGTGCAGCTGCAGTATTATAGTGCCATGTTTGCAGACGTGTTAGACTCCCTTATACATGTTAGACAGCTGCATGATATTACACCTCTGAGTTTGTGGCCAATTCTACTGTAGTCCAGCATGAAGGTCTCCAGATGTGCTCCAAGTCAACTCCTCAAGCACAACACACCCATTCTAAGGAATTTAGGTGAAGCAAGAATGCCTGGAGTCATCATTAATAAAATCATTGCAACGGGTGTCTAGATGGATGATCCTTTGGAGGTTTCTTTATTGCATGCCTCGGATTATTTCATTCATCCAAGAAACAGATGTAGACAGACCAAAAACAATTCAACTATCTAAAAGACCCTTCTGTGGTTTCACTGTATCAGTATTGTGGATATGTGTGTGCTTACATTGCTTATTTTGTGACCTCAAAATATCAATATAGGTTAATGGGTTTTAGGATTTGAAAATGGGAATAACAAATGGCCATCCTTGCCCTACTATACTTGTGATTTGGAGGTTCTCAGAGACTTTTATTTGTGTACACGGAGGGGAAATACCCAGATAACTGCACCGGCCGTATACATGAACTTGAACATAGAGACCAGGGATATCCAACCTTTTTTTTTATACCTGTGAGCAACATTCAGGTGTAAAAGGATTTTGGCAGCAACAGAAGTGTGAAAAAAGTCCTGGGGGTGCCAAATAAGGGCTGTGATTGGCCATTAGGTAGTGCCTATGTAGAATGGCAGCCTACAGGAGAATCTGTTTGGCAGAACACCTGGTTTTTATGCAGCCAAAACTTGCTCCATGCCTGGAATTCAAAAATAATGGCTTGGGGCCACTGGGAGCAACATCCAAGGGGTTGGGGAGCAACATGTTGCTCCTGAGCTACTGGTTGGGGATCACTGATGTAGATAAAGTAAGTAGTCTTAGTACACTTTATGCTCATTTGGTTTCTGAGCTGATTGGTTTAATACCAAATGGTTTCAACCAATGTAAGACCACTTTATAGGGGTAGTGATGCATCAAATCTAGGATTCAGCCTTTTTCAGCAGGATTTGGATTCAGCTGAATCCTTGTACCTGGCCAAACCAACCCAAAACCTTAAAATCATGTGACTTTTCCTCACAAATCAAGTAAGTGAAAAAATGTTTAGCCACGCACATAGCACGTGCGCCTCTCTTTTTCGCTTCCCCACCCTCATTTGCATATGCAAATTAGGTGTTAGGTTCAGTATTTTGAATCTTTCACAAAGGATTCTGGGGTTGGCTGAATCCAAAATAGTGGTTTCGGTGCATCCCTAGTTTAAATAGGTGGTTCATCTTTAAGTTAACTTTTAGTATGTTACAGAATGCCCAATTCTAAGCAACTTTTCAATTGGTCTTAATTTTTTTCATGTTTTTTTGATTATTTGCATTCTTCTTCTGACGCTTTCCAGCTTTTAAATCCATCTAAAAAAACAAATGCTCTGTAAATCTACAAAATGTATTGTTATTGCTACTTTGTATTGCTCATCTTTCTATTTGAGCCTCTCTCCTATTGATAATGCAGTCTCTTATTTAAATCAATACATGGCTTCTAGGGTAGTTTGGACCCTCACAACCAGATTGCTAAAATATCAAACTGGGGAGCTGCTGAATAATAGGCTACTTAACTCAAGAAACACTTACTGTATAATAAAAAATCAAGACCAATTGCAAATTATCTCAGAATATCTTTCTAAGTCATACTGAAAATGAACTTAAAGGTATACAACCCCATTAAATTTACTTCTAGTATACAAGGTAGTATAGCTTTCGCCTTTCTCTTTGTTCTCTTTCCAGCTTACAAATGGATTTCACTGACCAGTGCCATGGATATGTTTTTTAGAGAAGTGACTCGCAGATCTAGGGAAAGATTAGTATTTATGATCTCTGTGGGTTAAGTTTTGTTGTCCTTTAAATCAGATGTCACATGCTCCTCTGTGCCTATTCATTTTTCTTACTTTCAGCAGATTTCATTTACTACGAGACTGACCTTTTTGAGTTTCCATCATTAAAGCGCTGTAGGCAAGTGCTTCTGTTTTTCTGCTTCTCTATTTATTCCTGGCCAATGTCTGCTGCCTGACTTGAGGTTTTTTTTTTTTAATTTGATTTCCTTTGACTTATAGACACTAGCATGACATGAGTGAAGTTGGTTGATGAGAGGTGGCGCCATACCAAGAGATAAGAAGATGCATGAAAATGTTTAGCTGTGTAAGCTGTTTGGTGCTGCATTTGCTTAAAGGAACAGTAACATCGAAAAATGTAAGTGTTTTAATTTATACAAATATAATGTGGTGTTGCCCTGCACTGGTAAAACTGGTGTGTTTGCTTCAGAAACTCTACTATAGTTTATATAAACAAGCTTGTGTGTAGCCATGGGGGCAGCCATTCAAGCACAGGATACACAGTAGATAACAGATAAGTACTACTATAGTTTATATAAACAAGCTGTTGTGTAGCCATGGGGGCAGCCATTCAAGCACAGGATACACAGTAGATAACAGATAAGTACTACTATAGTTTATATAAACAAGCTGATGTGTAGCCATAGGGGCAGCCATTCAAGCACAGGATACACAGTAGATAACAGATAAGTACTACTATAGTTTATATAAACAGGCTGCTTTGTAGCCATGGGGGCAGCCATTCAAGCACAGGATACACAGTAGATAACAGATAAGTACTACTATAGTTTATATAAACAAGCTGCTGTGTAGCCATGGGGGCAGCCATTCAAGCACAGGATACATACACAGTAGATAACAGATAAGTACTACTATAGTTTATATAAACAAGCTGCTTTGTAGCCATGGGGGCAGCCATTCAAGCATAGGATACACAGTAGATAACAGATAAGTACTACTATAGTTTATATAAACAAGCTGCTGTGTAGCCATGGGGGCAGCCATTCAAGCACAGGATACATACACAGTAGATAACAGATAAGTACTACTATAGTTTATATAAACAAGCTGCTGTGTAGCCATGGGGGGAGCCTTTCAAAGGAAAATAGGCTCAGGTTACAAAGCAGATAGCTCTGTAGAACATAATGGTGTTATCTGTTATCCACTATTTAACCTGTGTCATAAAGACTTTTTTAATTTTCCACCATTGCTACACAGCAGTTTTACCAGTGCAGGACAACACTTCATTATATTTTCATTACTTTAAAACACTGTTCCTTTAACCAGATGTACTCATTGGTTACCTTTTGTGTCCCCGTGGCCTGAGCCTTAGAGGAAGTCTCCTATTGCTCTTTCATTGTGTTGCGTCGCCAGTTTCATTCATTGATCTGGAAAATTCCCCTAGAATAACCACTCCTTTGGAGATGTACCAAATGTTGGTTCTCAGCTTTCATTTATTATTGGCTTTTAAAGTATTATTTTTATTGTTCTCAAGGGACAGGTGATAATGCTGCATCCATTCAAGCTGTTTGCCAAGTGTCTCAATCGTGCTGCAGAAAATATCCCAGGCTCACGGTTCAGTTAAGGACTTAACTTTCTCAGCCTGCTACAAACGGCCTTTAATGGCTTCTATTTCTTTGAATATTAATTGGCCAAATCCTGTGGGACAGGGACAAGTTGGCTGCCACTGTTTAGAGGTTTATTCGGCAAAGATCGAATTGTTCATACCTCGAATGAACTCACAACTCAAATGGTTTCTTTTTTTTAGAAAAAACTCAAATGGAAAAAAATCGATTCTGCAAATTTTGAGTTTTGAAAACTCGAATTGATCATATTATCAGCGGAAAAAAAAACCTTGAATTGCTCGAATCATTCAAGTTTTCGAGCAAAAACCCTCGGAAAAAAACTCGAACATCATGAAGGCTATTAACATCTTTAGATGGTTCTAGGGACCTGTGCCATTGACTTCTACGTGACCTCAACAGGTTTTAGATGGTGTATTCTCGGATTCAAGCTATTTCCAGGGTCGGGGTATAATAAATCTAGAAAAAATAAAAAAAAAATTCAAATATTCAAGTTTATTTTTTAACCTGAAAACTTGAATTTTGTGGAAAACACAACTTGATCCTTAATAAATCTGCCCCTTATGATGAAAATGTGGGAAACATATGGGCAAGACCATGCAGATTCTGCAAGTTTCTAGTTCTGAAACCCCAAAACTCGAATTGATCGAGTTATCAGCGGGAAAAAAACCTTGAATTGCTTGAATCATTCAAGTTTTCGAACTCGAAGATCATGAAGGCTATTAACATCTTTAGATAGTTCTAGGGACCTCTGCCATTGACTTCTACATAAACTCAACAGATTTTAGATGGTGTATTTTCGGATTCAATCTATTTCTAGGGTCTGGGTATAATAAATCTAGAAACATTAGAATTTTTTTTTTCAAAAAAACTTGAAAAATTCATGTTTATTTTTTACCCCAAAAAAGTGAGTTTTGACCAAAAAAAATATATCTGAAAGCTTGAATTTTGTGGAAAACACAACTTGGACCTTAATAAATCTGCCCCTTATGATGAAAATGTAACATATGGGCAAGACCATGCAGATTCTGCAATTTTCTAGTTCCAAAACCCAAAAACTCGAATTTATTGAGTTATCAGTGAAAAAAAACTCCAAAATAGTGGATTTGGTGCATCCCTAATATCACATAAATCAGTGATGTCTAATCAGCTGTTGCCCAACTGTTCGGGGTGCGGCCTTTTTCAGCATGATTCGGATTTGGCCGAATCCTTCTACCTGGCCGAACCAAATCCTAATTTGCATATGCAAATTAGGGGCAGGGATAGAAATCGCGTGACTTTGTCTCAAAACAAGGGAGTCGTTTTCCCTTCCCACCCCTAATTTGCATATGCAAATTAGGATTTGGTTCGGTATTCATCCCAATTCTTTTGTGAATGATTCAGGGGTTCGGCCTAATCCAAGATAGTGGATTCAGTGCCTCCCTATCTGAGATGGTTAAAGGAAAACTATACTCCCAAAATTAATACTTAAGCAACAGATAGTTTATATCATATTAAGTGGCATATTAAAGAATCTTATCAAACTGGAATATATATTTAAGTAAATATTGCCCTTTTACATCTCTTGCCTTGAATCACCATTTTTGATGGTCTGTGTGTTGCCTCAGAGATCACCTGACCAGAAATACTGCAGCTCTAACTGTAACAGGAAGAAACGTTGAAGCAAAAGACTCAACTCTGTCTGTTAATTGGCTCATGTGACCTAAGAAGTATAGTTTGTTTTTTTTGTGTGCACAGTGAATCATACGATCCCAGGGGCGGCCCTTATTTTTTAAAATGGCAATTTTCTTTTTATGATTACCCAATGGCACATACTACTAGAAAAGTATATTATTATGAAAATGGTTTATTTACATGAAGCAGTGTTTTACATATGAGCTGTGTTATGCAATATCTTTTTATTGAGACCTACATTGTTTGGGGGATATAGTTTTCCTTTAAAACGATGGTGGGACCTGCTCTAAAGCTGCAGGTTTCACTCCCTGATATATAACCCTGAACAATAATGATCATTTGCTTTCCAACAGCTGACCAGTAAATGCTGCCTGCCGGTTGCTAAGGGTAACTAGACCAGCAGCAAACTTTGCACCTTTTAATTCCCTATTTGTTTTCAAAGTGTGCTCTGCTTGTTAGGCTGAGTCAAATCAAAACCAAAGTGGGCCGTGGGCGATGATTCAGACTTCATGTTGTACATTGTAATTATGTTGTAACCGTAGGGAGGAAAAACAACTTTTTTTAACCAGTGGTCTCTTTCTTTAATTAGTAATCCACATACATTGAGTCATTTTGGTGAAACACCTCTGCCAGCTCACATGCTTCTGTCTAAACAGCACCACACTGTGAGTAAGCCGATGTGTAAGCCTACAACAGAGCTCACATACTGCTTAGGCAAGGGAAAGTCGTTGCATTGCCAAATCAGGGACGGACTCACAAATAAAGGAAATGATTTGTCAATTAAAACAAATTTGCCCTTGTGTATCCGCTACTAAATCAGAATAGCACCCTTGGTTTCATGAGAAGCAATTGGGAGTCTTACCTAACATCCCCAGGAACAGCAACTGAGTGTCAGCGAGCAGCCGAGATGGAGAGACCGCTGGTGTGACAATATTTGTCACGTATAATGATGCTGCAACAATGAAGTTGCTGCAATAATTCCGTGGTATTTAATGATTCATTTACAGCAGGGCTGAACAATCCACAGGCTTCAGTCACCAGCTGTTTACCACAGTTGTATCGACTGATCAGTGAATGCAGTCGGGATTTAGATTGTAAGCTCCACTGCGGCAGGGATCCCCTCTTGTGATGCACAGACCCATCACCACTATAAAGGGGGAACTCCTATGTGCTTGTGCAACTTGTACTCACACAGCTATACAACTCTAGAAACAAAAGTTTGCATAGAGAAAATCATATAGGGACTCAAAAAGTTGGATGTTGAAGCTTTTCAAAGCTGTGATGCTAATGAGTCACACACACACATAGCCAACAAGATGAAATTTCCCTTTATAGCATTGTGCAGCTAAAGTCCACAAGATACGCAGCCTGGTTGAGAAGTGGTCGGATGTAGAAGACAAAGCCCAGGAAGGGAGCAGTTGCTTAATATAGCACAACTTAACTGTGCAAAGCCTTTAGAATGCACCAGGTGAACCTTAAATATTAGATGGCATTTGCTCAGCACTACCCAAAATTTTATCCCCTTGTGACACCTCTGCTATAAATGTGAAGTTTACTGTTTATAACTTCATATAAGGTTGAATTAGGATTCCGTTTTTCTGTCTAACAATGTAAAAAAGATGGCGCTGTTGGTTTCCCTTTTTTTACTTTCCTGACCAGGATTGAGATTTTAAACTGCCATATCGTCAGCAATGACCACTTCACGTAAAGAACTCCAAAAAAAATTTGGAACGATTAAAAACACTTTAAAAAAAATCCACCTTCTTGCATGTTTTGCAACACTAAAATAATCTGTAATCATAAACCGGCTGTAAAGAGGAACTAGAAACGTCTATCAGATAATTACCTGCACAGCCCCACCTGTACCTTCCTCAGCCCCCTACTGTCTGAAAGCCACCCAGTCCCTGTGCAGCCAACATGTTTAGCCACATCATATCCAGTCCTGGGCTCCTGCTCCCAGTCCCCATGCACCCACCATGTTTGGCCACATCACTTCCAGTACCAGGATTCTGCTTCGTTCCCCACACAGCCACCATGTTTGGCCACATCACTTCCAGTCCCAGGCTCCTGCTCCTGGTCCCCACGCACTGACCATGTTTGGCCACATCACTTCCAGTCCAAGGCTCCTGCTTCTGGTCATGAATGGTCTGACGAAGGGGCACACCCCCGAAACGTTACATCACGTGACTTTAATAAAATTGCAGGGGATCTCCCCGCTACACCTGCCTAAAGTATTTGGTAAATCTTATTGCATTATTTGGGAGAGGTGCCGACCCCTCCAACCAACACAAGGCAAGACTGAATTGGAGAGGATGGTGGAACAGGAAGCTTCATTGATATGGTCCTGCTTCTGGTCCCCATGCAGCCACCATGTTTGGCCACATCACTTCCAGTCCACGGTTCCTGCTCCCAGTCCCCATGCAGCCACCATGTTTGGCCACATCACTTTCAGTCCCAGGCTCCTGCTCCCCACGCATCCACCATGTTAAGCCACATCACTTCCAGTCGCAGGCTCACTACTCCCTGTGTTGCAGGAGCAGGTAAAGGGGGGTTAGGGATTAACTGACTTTTAGATTATTCTTAGGTTTATGCAACTAGACAAAATCAAGACAAATCATAGTTTCAGACACAATTTACCATGCTTTTTCTCCCCAAAAAATGTGGCCTTGGGGGGAGAGGGTGTAGTTGCACCTGATGTGTCAAAATTTACAGGAGTTCAGAATGTTTCATTGTCAGTACTTCGCCTCAACATATTGTCTGCACATAGGAACCTAGGAATGTGTCACCTTCAGGGTGGTGGAGCTCCAGGGTTCCCCTGCGTCAATAGGCGCACTTTGTGATATTCAACAGGACTGATTCGGTGGCCATGATTGTGGTTGGAGCTAATACACACATGCAGGGAATACAGTGGTGTGAAAAACTATTTGCCCCCTTCCTGATTTCTTATTCTTTTGCATGTTTGTCACACAAAATGTTTCTGCTCATCAAACACATTTAACTATTAGTCAAAGATAACACAAGTAAACACAAAATGCAGTTTTTAAATGAGGGTTTTTATTATTTAGGGAGAAAAGAAATCCAAACCTGTGTGAAAAAGTAATTGCCCCCTGAACCTAATAACTGGTCGGGCCACCCTTAGCAGCAATAACTGCAATCAAGCGTTTGCGATAACTTGCAACGAGTCTTTTACAGCGCTCTGGAGGAATTTTGGCCCACTCATCTTTGCAGAATTGTTGTAATTCAGCTTTATTTGAGGGTTTTCTAGCATGAACCGCCTTTTTAAGGTCATGCCACAACATCTCAATAGGATTCAGGTCAGGACTTTGACTAGGCCACTCCAAAGTCTTCATTTTGTTTTTCTTCAGCCATTCAGAGGTGGATTTGCTGGTGTGTTTTGGGTCATTGTCCTGCTGCAGCACCCAAGATCGCTTCAGCTTGAGTTGACGAACAGATGGCCGGACATTCTCCTTCAGGATTTTTTGGTAGACAGTAGAATTCATGGTTCCATCTATCACAGCAAGTCTTCCAGGTCCTGAAGCAGCAAAACAACCCCAGACCATCACACTACCACCACCATATTTTACTGTTGGTATGATGTTCTTTTTCTGAAATGCTGTGTTACTTTTACGCCAGATGTAACGGGACGCGCACCTTCCAAAAAGGGTATTTTCCCAAAAGTCTTGGCAATCATTGAGATGTTTTTTAGCAAAATTGAGACGAGCCTTAATGTTCTTTTTGCTTAAAAGTGGTTTGCGCCTTGGAAATCTGCCATGCAGGCCGTTTTTGCCCAGTCTCTTTCTTATGGTGGAGTCGTGAACACTGACCTTAATTGAGGCAAGTGAGGCCTGCAGTTCTTTAGATGTTGTCCTGGGGTCTTTTGTGGCCTCTCGGATGAGTTGTCTCTGCGCTCTTGGGGTAATTTTGGTCGGCCGGCCACTCCTGGGAAGGTTCACCACTGTTCCATGTTTTTGCCATTTGTGGATAATGGCTCTCACTGTGGTTCGCTGGAGTCCCAAAGCTTTAGAAATGGCTTTATAATCTTTGAAATTGAACTCAGGTGTGATAAACCACAGTTAAGTTATTTTTTAACAAGGGGGGCAATCACTTTTTCACACAGGCCCATGTAGATTTGGAGTTTTTTTTCTCCCTTAATAACGTAAAACTTCATTTAAAAACTGCATTTTGTGTTCAATTATGTTATCTTTGACTAATAGTTAACGGTTTTTGATGAGCAGAAACATTTAAGTGTGACAAACATGCAAAAGAATAAGAAATCAGGAAGGGGGCAAATAGTTTTTCACACCACTGTATGTTTAAGCACAAGTGCTGAATGAATGGAGTCAGTACGTGTAACGCTGTTAATAAGCCCTAACATCCAGCTTGTAGGATGAGGTCTGCCCATGCAATGGTTTCCACGCTGTGCTGTGTCTTTCTCCAAGTTTACCCCTACACTTAGCAGTCACCCGGAAGGTTGCTATAAATGCATTAGGTTCTGAGTCAGCTCTGCTTCCACAAATAATGAGATTGCCTGCAGCTAAATACTGATATGAGCAAGAGGAATAGGGAGAGACTTGGCTACCATCCGGATGTAGCATTTGTCATTCAAATACACACACACTTTTTGTAAAATAAAACACTATGCAGCCTTATTAAATGGATCTGCTATATAACCTATCTGCACTGGAATCTGATCTAATGGGCTTTGGTCACAGAGGGAGCCAGGAGCTTAAATAACTAATGGCTTCCCAGAATTTCAATTATATTGCCAACGGTTATATCAAATAATACTATATTTAGGAATAGGATAGGAATAAACAATATGAATAATTCTGAACTGATTTCTCCTGCAGTTGTTTCATTTTCATAGTTCAACATATATCTGTCCCTATCTTCTGCTTAGTTCTGTTAATATACACTTTTTTTAGAGAAGCAGTTCTAAAACTGGAATGCTGCCCAGTCTTGGGGCAATGGGTCCAACCTTAAGTAGGCTGAGGTTTTGGGACACCTGTTATCCTGACAGCTTCAAATTATGATAAAGCCATCTCCCATAGACTAAATTTTATCCAAATAATCCAAATTTGTAAAAATGATTTCCTTTTTCTCTTTAATAATAAAACAGTAGCTTGTACTTGATCCCAACTAATATATAATTAATCCTTATTTGAGGCAAACCAGGTTTATATAATGTTTACATGATTTTCTAGTAGACTTAAGGCATGAATATCCAAATTATGGAAAGATCCGTTAACCGGAAAGCATGAGGTCCCGAGCATTCTGGATAACATGTCCCATACCTGTATCTGTAACTTTGCTATAAGTGAAGCCATGACTAAATAGTGTAGGGGTCCCCAACAGTTTTTAACCACGAGCAACATTCTGATGTAAAAGTTAGGGAGCAACACAAGCACGAAAAACATCTAAATAATCCAAAACATCTTAAATTATCCAGTCACCTCTCTCTGTCAGGAATGGCAACAGGAACAGAATGATGGGTAAAACAAGGTGTTATGGGATATTTCCGGTCCTCTTGAGAATTTTCTGGCGAAAAAATAAATTACCGCCACTATATAAATGGCGGTAAAATTTTGCGAATATTCTGGCGTTAATTTTGTCTTTCGTACATTTCTCTGTTTAGTAAACCAGGCATTAAAATGTGTACGTAGCGTTATTTTCAGCAAATGCGATAACTGGCGAAAACATTCTTGCAGAAAGAAAATTTGCAAACTAATATTTACCTCAGGTTAGTAAACTGGCCAAAACATAGTTGGCGACAAATTTGTCTATATTTTGTGCGCATATTTTTACCGCGCTTTAGTAAACAGACCCCTAAATAGAAGAAAGGAACTCAGTCTACAAGGCCACGATATACAGTAGGTTTAAAGTCTTCTCCTTCTGTGGCATTTTTTAGGGAAGACCAAGGCCAAAGGGCAGTACTTTGATCTGCAGGTCTTTTATTCTCTAGAACAGGGGTCCCCAACGTTTTTTGCCCTAATTTATTCAAGGATTGGGCGGCATCAACTGCGTGCAGCGCTTAAATTTCACGTGTGCCGCAGCAAATTAGGACGTGCCAGCATCAAATTCAGGTGCGCCGTGTCAAATTCGGACTTAGCTCGGCGGCCCAGTTTAAGTATGTCCGCGTCCTGGTAGTGGGCTGCAGTCCGGTGGTTGGGGGGACCCCTGCCCTAGAATATTATAATACAGTCCCAGAATTATCTTTTCTCTAGAAATTGCAGAGGTCAAGTAACGTATTTCTCAACACCGGCCAGCAATAATTTGGGCAATATGACTTTGCCAGTGTCCAAATACTTTATAGAGAAAGGGCACACCTCTGAAAATCTAAGGTTTATGGTATTAGAGACTATGCCCCCACAGAAAAGGGGAGGTGACAGAGAGCTCAAGTTAAAAAAGAGAGAGGTTTGGTGGATCAATGAGCTAAATTCGCTACATCCCATGGGTCTTAAAGGAGAAGGAAAGCTACTAAAGCAGTTTATTGCCAATAGATTAGCCACAATAGTGCAAGCTATAAGACTATATTTATTCTTTACCATACTTGAGTAAATAGCTCTTGAAGTGTTCTCTGTTTGTTTATGATAGCAACTGCCATATTGGCTTGGTGTGACATCACTTCCTGCCGAGTCTCTCCCTGCTCACTCATAGCTCTGGACTCAGATTACAGCAGGAAGGGGAGAGGAGCAAACTGAGCATGCTCAAACCCTAGCCCTGGATTTTTAAGATGAAAATCGGAAGTGTGATACAGAAGCCCATGAGTACACAATAGAAGGAAAGAAATGTGATGTTTCTTTTGACAGAGGACTCGGAGCAGCATTACTTTGAGGGTTTACTGATGTATTTATATAGACCTTTCTGATCAAGCTTACTTAATTTTAGCCTTTCCTTCTTTAATACAGACTATGATTTGTTTCTATGTATGTAAAATAATGTTTGACATTGTTTGCAGTATATTTAATATATGAAATGTATACTCCTGTTACTTGATATGTGATGTCACTTCCTTCTGAATCCCTTTAAATGCACTCTGTGTACCAGGTGCATGCAGTGCCGCCTCTGCTTCTTGGATATATATATATATATATATATATATATATATATATATATATATATATATACACTCAAAGGAATGAATAGGAAAACAGAGCAGCCCACACTAATGGACAAAAGTTCAATTTATTTGCAGGGTGGCAAAAACAAAGAATGATGAGTCATGAATTTAACAAGAATTGAGAACATTTGTGACCTGCGGCATCTGAGCCAGAGCTTAGGTACTCTTAAACAGAAACAAATTGCTTCTTATGGACCCTATAATTGCTTCTCAAACTGCGAGGGCACATTGCACCTTATTCATAGAAATACAGGAGGGGGATTGTACGTGCCTGTACAGCTTGTACTTGCTAAGCTACACAACTCCTACTTTGGAAATAAAGGTTCACATGGAGAGGAAAATATAGGAACTGAAATGTCGGATGTTGTAGCTCTTCACATTTGTGAAACTCAGAGTAAACATGAGTCAGACGCGCGCAGGCCTGGCCAAGATGAAATATATCAATGCAGCCAAACTACAGTCATGCAGAAGGATTATTTGTACAGATTTGGTTCCTGAATTACCATTGCATCACTTGTTAGGCAATGCTTTCCTAGTTGCTTACAAAGCTGAAATCCAGAAAATAACAATGGTGAAAGGGGGTTCCTTGTACAGAAGAAGCCACGTGATTTGCTAAAAGAGCAGGACACCTCATGGGGAAATGTCACACAGCAGGTGGGTTGGTTAAAGGAGAAGTAAAAATACAGAGGCCGTTTATTGCCAATAGATTAGCCACAATAGTGATAACATTATATTTATTCTGCAGAATGCTTTGCCATACCTGAGAAAACAGCTCTAGAAGCTCTTTTTGTTTGTTTAGGATAGCAGCTGCCATATCAGCTTGGATTGACATCACATCCTGCCTGAGTATCTTCCTGCTCACTCATAGCTCTGGTTTCACATTACAGTAGTGAGGGGAGGAGGGAGAGGAGCAAACTGAGCATGCTCAAGCCCTAGCCCTGGAGGTTTTAGCTGAAAACAGGAAGTCTGATACAGAAGCCCATGAGTACACAATAGAAGGAAAGAAATTAGGTATTTATTTTGAGAGAGGACTCCCTAACAAACGATAACAGCTTCCTGGTAGATCTAAGAACATCACTCAATAGTAAAATCCATGTCCCACTGAGACACATTCAGTTACATTGAGTAGGAGAAACAACAACCTGCCAGAAAGCTGTTCCATCCTAAAGTGCTGGCTCTTTCTGAAAGCACATGATCAGGTAAAAATCACCTGAGATGCACCTACACACCAATATTACAACTAAAAAAAAATTGACTTGCTGGTTCAGGAATGAAATTGTGCACGGTAGAGTGAATCATTTGCAGTGTAAACAGTGTAATTAAAAATAAAAACTACATCATAAAAATTCAGCTCACTTTGTTCCACTTTGAAATTCATGGATTCTGGGACTTGTAGGCACCTATTTTCCAGAGAACCAGTGCACCAACCACTACACAAAGTAAAGGAACTTCAAGTCCCAGAATCCATCACTTCAAAATAGAACAAGGTTAGGGAGGGGTGGCATTACACTGTGAGCCTAAGCAGAGTAGGACACTGGTGCCTCCAGAGTACACATAGACATGGCCGGAATTATACATTGGTTGGGCCCACTCGTCGCCCCTTTTCCCTTCCCTCTTAATATGCTTGCTTAAGCATGCGCAAGTATTCTCTTGTCGGGTCCAGAGCATTTCTTTGCCAAGCGAGCTTCAGCAAACTCTGTAAAAGGGCCTACACCACAGGAAAACACAGTCATATAACTACTAATAGCCAGAACCATCATTGCTTCTCTAAGCAGAACTCTCCCTTGGCAAGTATTTCCTCTTTAAAGGAGAAGGAAAGGCTAAAACTAAGTAAGCTTTATCAGAAAAGTCTATCTAAATGCACCAGGAAACCCTCAAAGTAATGTTGTTCTGAGTCCTCTGTCACAAGAAACACCACATTTCTTTCCTTCTATTGTGTACTCATGGGCTTCTGTATCAGACTTCCTGTTTTCAGCTTAAACCTCCAGGGCTAGGGCTTGAGCATGCTCAGTTTGCTCCTCTCTCCCTTTCCTCCTTCCCTCCCTGCTGTAATCTGAGCCCAGAGCTATGAGTGAGCAGGAAGAGACTCAGGCAGGAAGTGATGTCACACCAAGCTAACATGGCAGCTTCTATCCTAAACAAACAGAGAGCTTCTAGAGCTGTTTACACAGGTATGGTAAATCATTCTGCAGAATAAATATAGTGTTATAGCTTGCACTATTGTGGCTAATCAATTGGCAATAAAATGCTTCGATAGCTTTTCTTTTCCTTTAAAGGAGAAGGAAAGGTTAAAACTTAGTTAGTCTTATCAGAAAGGTCCATCTAAATATACCAGTAAACCCCCAAAGTAATGCTGCTCTGAGTCCCCTGTCAAAAGAAACACCACATTACTTTCCTTCTATTGTGTACTCATGGGCTTCTGTATCAGACTTCCTGCCTTCAGCTTAAACCTCATTGCCCTGGGCAAGAGCATGCTCAGTTTGCTCCTCTTCCCCACCCCCCTCCCTTCTCTTCTGTAATCTGAGCCCAGAGCAGGGAGAGACTCAGGCAGGAAGTGATGTCACACCACATTAATACTGCAGCTCCTATCCTAAACAAACAGAGAGTTTCTAGAGCTTTTTACTCAGGTATGGTAAAACATTCTACAGAATAAATATAGCATTCTAGCTTGCACTATTTTAGCTAATCTATTGGCAATAAAATGCCTCCGTAGCTTTCCTTCTCCTTTAAGAAGGACTGTGCCTTTAAATAATTACAGTAATGTGCCGTTCAGTTTCCTTAACTGGTGTGTACAATGGGCTGAAAAGGATATCGTGTCCATCAAGTTGAATCAACTTCCCCTTATCAGACGGCGGAAGGAAAAAGAAAGCCAACTTAATAAACAGATCAGAAGTCATAGGGCTGACACGCAGATCTGAAGCAGCAGTGGCGCCAGCCGAGCACAACTCGTGGACTGCCTGCTGTATCAGGGAATTGATTGGCTGACTAATAGGAATGAACTCAACAACAGATATTATGTGGATCGTGGCTAATTTGCTTCACTTATTGATTTGCCGTCTTAAACTAAACAATTATAGGAAACTAAACTTTTTCTAGGCGCCTTCTTACATACAAGTACATCTCACAAACTTCAATGTGGATGGAGGCATAGCTCGTTTACATAGATTTCATATAGTCTGTTTCGTCTGTCCTTGGTTTTTTTTTTTATATATTTATTGGCAGTTCTCATGGTCATTCAATGGGTCTGCACTGTCCCCATGGATTTAAAGGAACAGTAACACCAAAAAATGAAAGTGTTTTAATGGAATGACAATATAATATACATTTGCCCTGCCCTGGTAAAACTGGTGTATTTGCTTCAGATACACTACTATAACTATATAAATAAGCATGTATAAGTCAACGGTAGATGCCTCTATCCCAATTTGAAGATATCGTGGTGTGAGCTGGGTTTAGACTGATAATCCCAAAATTTGGGGTATTCGGGCAAAACCCCCAAATAAAATAAGCGATTTGGGAGAAAAAAATCAGAAAAAATTGTCGGGTTTCCTCTCGATTTGACCGAGTTTATCCCAATCCGGTTAATTTGAGTTATTTTATTAATAAATAATTCAAAATCAGGGATGTGAGTTTGGTCAAGCTTTTTTTATTGAGATAAATTTGAGTTTTAGTAAATAACCCCCTAAAAAAGGCCAATAGGATTTTTTTTACTCCAAAAAAGATTAATTATATCTTTGCTGGCACCAAGTACAAGCTATTGTTTTATTATTATTAGAGAAAAAGGGAATCATTTTTAAAATTTTCAATTACTTGATTAAAATGGAGTCTACGAGAGATGGCCTTCTTGTTTGGAACTTTCTGGATTATGGATCCCATACATGTAAACACATTTGTTTAATCTGGAAATCTTTCTATAATGAGCACCCCAGTCACTGTAACTTGCACTATGGTATTTATCAGTAGGTGAAACAGAAACAAAGGAACCTCTTTTGCACATTTTATTCTGAAGATACCTCCAGAGATATTCTTTCACCTTCAGCCTCCTGCAGAACAGATATGCATTAGTGTAGAGATAACTTTCTTAATTCCAAGTAAATATTGATGGATTCTCATGTAAGATGTTGGCCAAGGCATAGCTCCTACAGCTTCCAACCAAGAACTTCTTCAGAGAAAGGTCTGCCAAAAGAAGTTCCAACCAAGGACTTCTTATGGCAGACTTTTCTCTGAAGAACATGCAAGACTTTTTCTGGAAGAAATATTCTTTGCAGGCCTGTATCCAGAACACGAGTAGGTATAATACATAACGATTTGGATTTAGATTATCCAATCTAATACTTGAAATGTATGAGTACCATGCACACTGTAGTTGACTTATGAGCAGGGACTCCAACTGCTGTCCATCATCTTGGCTTGGGACACAGAGAAGGGAGGTAGAGGTTCTTCAGAGTGCTTTTGGATTGCAATTTAAAGCTACAGGTGACCACATGAGGAAATGCATTCTGTAGATGCTGAGCTATCATAACATTTTCTGGTAGGCAAGAGTTTATGTAAGACAAAATTGATTTAAAGGAGAACTAAACTCTAAAAATGAATATGGCTAATCATAGGGGGCCACCATCTTGGAAAGTGTCTGTGACACGCACATGCTCAGTGGGCTCTGAGCAGCTGTTGAGAAGCTAAGCTTAGGGGTCATCACTAATTATCCAGCAGAAAATGAGGGTCCCCTGTAATATAAGCTGATGCTACAGGGCTGATTATTAATTTCTGATGCTAATTGCACTGGTTTCTATGCTGCCATGTAGTAATTATCTGTTAATTACTAATCAGCCTTATATTGTGACATTTCTATTCTATGTGTACTGTATATTGTGAGTGGGTCCCTAAGCTCAGTAAGTGACAACAGCACAGAGCATGTGCAGTGAATCAGCAGAAAAGAAGATGGGGAGCTACTGGGGCATCTTTGGAGACACAGATCTTTACTGCTAAAGGGCTGTGGTTGCCTTGGGCTGGTACACAAGCACAAAACATCATGTACAACATTTCTAGCTACTTCTTTAGTTAGACTTTAGTTCTCCTTTAACTACGACTTGATGTTGTTGAAAGGGTTGCAGGAAGCCTAGATGCACATTTAGATAAACATGCACAGAAAATTAAACTAATATATACTTAATAAACGTTTTTTATAAATCAATAAACCAATTAATGTGTAAAAAAAAAAATATTTACACACAATCATCACATAATGGATCACTTTTAAGATGAGGCTGTTTCCTGCCTTGCCCGAGGATTCCATAATGCCCAATACAAAAGATGGTGAAGGACTGACAATAAGGCCATTACTATAAGTATAGTGATTTTTTTTTAGATTCATTAGTTTTACATGACTAACAATGGCAGGGAAGCAGGAAACATTTGCTTCCTCTTGAGCAGCGATCATCTGAAGAGATCTTTCATGTGTTATCATCATGGCCCAGTGGCTGAACAGTTGGATCACTCAGAAAATCAACAAAACCGAGTCAATATTTATTTCTGACAGTGTGTGAAGAATTCATTTTTTTTTTTTGTTTTTCAATATACAAATCTCTGGCATTGCATGAAAAGGGGCTTTTCAGACGCACCATTTTTCTGCTGACAATGAAAGCTTCCTTTCCCCCATCTTTATATAAGACAATGACATTAACAGGAAAGACAGAAATTAGCCTCTATGTCCTGTATATTTAATTTCACAGCTATGTGTCCGGACCCTAAATATAGATACTGTAATGTGGGGAGTTTTGGAACAGTCATAAAGCAAAAAATACTTTGTAAGTTAAAACCATCAAAAAGGAAAATCCTGTTCATACACATTATCTTTACATCTCTGCATCATTTCTAATGAGTGTGGAAATCCTAACGTTACTTTCACTTTGATGGAGTTCTCTGACCCAGGTCATGAATATATACTGTCTAAGGTTTGGCACCCAATGGGTGGCTTTTTTTTTTTTTTATGAAAGCAATTAGAGATATCAGCATATACCAGAGCAATTAGTCCGGACTTCTGCTCTAAAGAAAATAATTTTCTATATAGGGAACAATAGACCTACCAAAAATTACAACTTAGATCGCTGACACAGCAACACCAAATGATGAAAGTGTTTTAAAGGTGTTGTTTGCCTTTAAATTAACCTTTAGTATGATGTAGAGAGTGATATTCTGAGACAATTTGCAATTGGGTTTAATTTTTTTATTATTTAAGGTTTTTGAGTTATTTCGCTTTTTATTCAGCAGCTCTCCAGTTTCAAGCAATTGGTTAGCTCGGGTCCAAATTACTAGGGATGCACCTAATCCACTTTTTTGGATTCAGCCGAACCCCCAAATCTTTTGCAAAAGATTCAGCCGAATACCGAATTCAATCCGAACCCAAATTTGCATATGCAAATTATGGGTGGGAAGGGGCAAACATTTTTTCTTCCTTGTTTTGTGACAAAAAGGCACGTGATTTCCCTCCCCGCCCCTAATTTACATATGCAAATTTCAAAGTAATGAAAATATAATGCAGTGTTGCTCTGCACTAGTAAAACTGTTTGCTCCAGAAACACTACTATAGTTCATATGGGAAATTGAAAAAAGTCTATATGGCACAGGTTAAATAGTGGATAACAGATAACACCATTATGTTCTACAGAGCTTATCTGCTGTGTAACCTGAGCCTTTTCTCTTTTGAATGGCTGCCCCCATGGCTACACATCAGCTTATTTATATAAACTATAGTAGTACTTATCTGTTATCTACTGTGTATCCTGTGCTTGAATGGCTGCCCCCATTGCTACACATCAGCTTATTTATATAAACTATAGTAGTGTTACTGAAGCAAACACACCAGTTTTACCAGTGCAGGGCATACAAATTTGCATACAAATTTGTATAACTTTAAAACACTTTAATTTTTTGATGTTACTGGTTCTTTAAGCCTTGGCTTCCATCTGCCATTGTCTTGCCTATTAACTGCCAGTTTTTCTGCTTTATTCAGCTGCCTTAGCCAGCCTGCATCTGCATGGTTTTGCCCATATGTTACATTTTCATCATAAGGGGCAGATTTGTTAAGGTTCAAGTTGTGTTTTCAGGTTGATTTTTTTTTGGTCAAAACTCACATTTTCAGGTTAAAAAATAAATTAGAATTTTTCTAGATTTATTATACCCCGACCCCAGAAATAGCTTGAATCCAAAAATACACCATCTAAAACCTGTTGAGGTCATGTAGAAGTCAATGGCAGCGGTCCCTTGAACCATCTGAAGATGTTAATAACCTTCATGATGTTCGAGTTTTTTTCCGAGGGTTTTGGTCGAAATCTTGAATGATTCAAGCCCCGAATCCTTCGCGGACGGTTTTGCTGAAGACCAAACCGAATGCCAATTCGCATAAGCTAATTTGAAACGGGAAGGGATAAAGAAAGTTTTTTCACTTTCTTGTTTTGTGATAAAAAGTCACGTGATTTTAAGGATTTGGATTCAGTTCAGCCAAATCCTGCTGAAAAAGGCAGAATCCTAGCCGAATACCAAAGTGATTTCTGGATTCAGTGCATTTGGTGAACCCCGAATCCTTTGTGGGAATCCGAATTTGCATAAGCTAATTAGAAACGGGAAGGGATAAAAAGCATTTTTTCACTTCCTTGTTTTTTAGGGATGCACCGAATCCACTGTTTTGGATTCGCCAAACCCTTCACGAAAGATTCGGCCGAATACCGAACGAATCCTAATTTGCATATTCTAATTAGGGGTGGGAAGGGGAAACCATTTTTTACTTCCTTGTTTTGTGACAAAAAGTCACGTGATTTCCCTCCCTGCCCCTAATTTGCATATGCAAATTAGGATTCGGGTTTGGCCAGGCACAAGGATTCAGCCCAACCCTGTCCAAATACCGAGCCGAATCCTGGATTCAGTGCATCCATAGATATTATGTAATTAAAAACTACTCTAGATCTGGTTTTTTTGTGCAGGGCAACAGTAAATGATATTTTCATTACTTTAAAACACTTGAATTTTTTGGTGTTACTGTTCCTTTAAGTATGCCAGTGTATGACCAGCTTTAGTTATTCATTAAGGGGATTATTTATCAAAGGTCACATTTTAGACCTTAAATGAACTCACAACTCGAATGGTTTCTAATTTAAAAAAAAAAAACCTCAAATCAGCGAGTTCCGGGATAACAATCCGAGAACTCAAACTGATTTGAGTTTTCGGCTATATCTATATATTTGTGTCTATAGTTGGTTTGCCACCTTTCCCCGATGGGAACTCAGTGTAGAGGATGGGCCATTTATGTAATGGGGGAGGGGTGGTGATGTTGTGAGCGGGGCGGTGACATTGGGTCAGTGGGCGGGGCTATGACATTGGGGTTTCCCCATCGCCTTGTCAATCATAGAAAATATTGTCCAGTTTTCCAAATTAGGAAAACCGGCAGGCAGTTTTGACCCAAAACCAGACAGGTGGCAACCCTAGTCTATGGCCAGATTATGTTTACTAAAAATAATTAAAGGATAAGTTAACCTTAAAAATAAGTAAATGTAAAATTGATGAGGGTGCTATTCTAAGAACTTTTGCAATGTACATTCATTATTTATTTTTGTTTAATTCCAAGATATTAAAGGATACATGTACTGATGACATCAATGAATTTTGTTACAACAGCGCCACCTGCTGGTCATTTTCTGACCAGTCTGACCACCAAGTAGTCAAGGAAGTTGTCAGGAGAAAGAAAGAGGCTGCTCTGATGTTTTTATGGTTAGGAAAGGTTTGAGAAAGGTTTCTATTTTTATTCCTAACCAGAAGAACATGAGAGCAGCCTCTTTCTTTCTCCTGACAACTTCCTTGACTACTTGGTGGTCAGACTGGTCAGAAAATGACCAGCAGGTGGCGCTGCTGTAACAAAATTCATTTATAGCAACAGAACATGTATCCTTTAATATCTTGGAATTCAAAAAAAAAAATAATGAATGTACATTGCAAAAGTACTTAAAATAGCACCCTCATCAATTTTGCATATTAATATATACATATTAATTAAACCCAAAAGGATTGTTTTGCCTGTAACGAGGAATCATTTTTTCTTAGTTTGGATCAAGTACAAGGTACGGTAATTAAAAGTGTGTGTGTGTGTGTGTGTGTGTGTGTGTGTGTGTGTGTGTGTGTGTGTGTGTGTGTGTGTGTGTGTCAGAAAGTGGAAGCCGTAGGCTTCAGTTGGCTCTATATAATTATGTAGCACTGATGCTATAAGACTTTATGCACCATATAAAGATATATAATACACAAAAGCTATGAATATCCTGTAAATTATATCCTTATAAACGGTGAGTTCTGATGTCATCAGTTATAAACGGTGAGTTCTGATGTCATTTCTGTCACATGACTCACTGAAATTTGTGTATTATAATAAATAAAGTACCCCCAGTTGTAAAATATGAGGATATTAGAAGTTACCTCGGAGTTCCATGACCTGTATAAAAACACTTGGCCTTCGGCCTCGTGTTTTTATATGGTCATGAAACTCCTCAGTAACTTATAATATCCTTATATTTTTCAAGAGGGGGTACTTTATTCACTATATAATTTTCAGTTGCCTTTCTCTTTATGTATTACAGTTAAGACGAGAACAGATGGAACAAGTCCCCGATCTCCAGTCTCTGGTACAAGAGAAATATGCAACGATACAGAAAAAAAACGACGACGAAGACTTGAAGAAAAACGACCGATTTGTTCAATTTAAAGATCAGCTTAGAGAAATGAGAAAGCAAAGTAAGTGCCCTTTGTACAACAATGCAGTGTATAGGCCTGGCCTTGGATCAGGGCTGCACTTATATTTCTGTGTCTGCTGCGTATGTCTCAATACAATGCTGTTAGTATGTATTAAAGGGGTTGTTCACCTTTGAATTTACTGTCAGTATGATATAGAGAGGGATATTCTGAGACAATTTACAATTGGTTTTCATTTTTTATTGTTTGTTGTTTTTGAGTTATTTAGCTTTTTATTCAGCAGCTCTCTAGTTTGCAATTTCAGTTGCTAGGCTCCATATTACTAGGGATGCACCGAATTAAGGATTCAGTTCGGGATTTGGCCAGGATTCGGCTGAATCCTTCTGCCTGGCCGAATCCTAATTAGGTGCAGAGAGGGAAATCGTGTGACTTTTTGTCACAAAACAAGGAAGTAAAAAATGTTTTCCCCTTCCCATCCCTAATTTACTTATGCAAATTAGGATTTGGCTCGATATTCGGCCAAATCTTTTGCAAAGGATTCAGGGGTTCGGGCCGAATCCCTACATATTAACCTAGCAACCATGCATTGATTTGAATAAGAGACTGGAATATAAATAGGAGAGGCCTGAATAGAAAGATAAGTAATAAAAATTAGCAATAACAATAAATGTGTAGCCTTACAGAGCATTTGTTTTTTAGATGGGGTCAGTGACCCCCATTTGAAAGCTGGAAAGAGTCAGAAGAAGAAAGCAAATAAAAATAATAAATGACGAAGACCAATTGAAAAGTTGCTTAGAATAGGCCCTTCTATAAAGCCGGATAGAGTCAGAAGAAGAAAGCAAATAAATAATGAAGACCAATTAAAAAGTTGCTTAGAATAGGCCATTCTATAAAGCCAGAAAGAGTCAGAAGAAGAAAGCAAATAAATAATGAAGACCAATTGAAAAGTTTCTTAGAATAGGCCATTCTATAAAGCCAGAAAGAGTCAGAAGAATAGATCAATTATATACAAATAAATAATGAAGGCCAATTGAAAAGTTGCTTAGAATGGGCCATTCTATAAAGCCAGAAAGAGTCAGAAGAAGAAAGCAAATCAATAAAAATAATAATTAATTAAAACCAATTGAAAGTTGCTTAGACTAGGCCATTGTATAAAGGCAGAAAGAGTCAGAAGAAGAAAGCAAATAAATAAAAATAAATAATGAAGACCAATTGAAAAGTTGCTTAGAATAGGCCCTTCTATAAAGCCGGATAGAGTCAAAAGAAGAAAGCAAATAAATAATAAATAATGAAGACCAATTAAAAAGTTGCTTAGAATAGGCCATTCTATAAAGCCAGAAAGAGTCAGAAGAAGAAAGCAAATAAATAATGAAGACCAATTGAAAAGTTTCTTAGAATAGGCCATTCTATAAAGCCAGAAAGAGTCAGAAGAATAGATCAATTATATACAAATAAATAATGAAGGCCAATTGAAAAGTTGCTTAGAATGGGCCATTCTATAAAGCCAGAAAGAGTCAGAAGAAGAAAGCAAATCAATAAAAATAATAATTAATTAAAACCAATTGAAAGTTGCTTAGACTAGGCCATTGTATAAAGGCAGAAAGAGTCAGAAGAAGAAAGCAAATAAATAAAAATAAATAATGAAGACCAATTGAAAAGTTGCTTAGAATAGGCCATTCTATAAAGTCAGAAGAAGAAAGCAAATAAATAAAAATAATAGATAACGAAGACCAATTGAAAAGTTGCTTAGAATAGGCCATTCTATGAGGCTGGAAAGATTCAGAAGAAGAAACCATAAAAAGGAAAAAATGAAGGCCAATTGAAAAGTTTCTTAGAATTAGCCATTCTAGAACATACTGAAAGCTAACTATAGGGTGAACCATCCCTTTAACTGCTACGTAATATTGTACTGGATCGTAGCCTGCAAACTTGTTTTCTTTCCAAAAGTTAACTTCAAAAATAACATCTGACACAAGCCTTTATTTACAAGATGTCTACTTAGTTCATATTGTGATTAAGTCTGTGGCCTTTATCTTTTATAAGGGGATATGAATCAGTTGTCCTTTGAATCTTTTTATGGCAGGAACAATAGACCGGGCTGGTGTGTAAATATCAGTTGTACAGTGTATGGGAGTTCACAGAGCTGATATAAAGCTGATGTTGCACATGGAATGGAAATGCAAACACAAGGGCCTTTGAATCTATAGGCTGCTGTTACATGGATATTTTGCAATGTTTAATATGTATTATTGAACTTTTTTTCTTGGAAGGCTTAAAGGAGAACTTAACTATAAAAATGAATATGTCTAAAAATATATTTATATAGTGAAGTTTTTGCACGAGGCTAAAGTTTGAGCTTGTCAATAGCAGCAATGATCCAGGACTTCAAACTTGTCACAGGGGGTCACCATCTTGGAAAGTGTCTGTGACACTCACATGCTCAGTGGGCTCTGAGCAGCTGTTGAGAAGCTAAGCTTAGGGCTCGTCACTAATTATCCAGCAGAAAATGAGCTTCCCCTGTAATATAAGCTTGTGCTGATTATTAACGGAGACATATTGTGTAAAAAAATAAGAATGTACCAGTGCGTTATACTCATTTAGATGTAGAAGAATTGTGCTTAAAAAAAAAGTAGTGTTTCAGGCTGATTTATTGAATATTTCCACTTCCTGCTCCCTGAATTCCCAGGCTGTGCAGGGGAGCTGGCGGCTCTCAACTCACTGCACTGTAGGACAGGAACCAATCAGCAGCTAGCAGGACCTGATAGGGAACTGAAGCCTGTCTGTGCTTGTGTGACTGCAGGGCTGTGATTGGCTGTCCCACTCCTACTGAACTTCTGGCAGGGACTGTTAGGACACGCCCATAGACACAGACAGGGACCAGAGAACATCTATAGGGAGCTCCAATAAGGGGCTATTTTTAAAGATAATATACATTTTTAGCACCATGTAAAAGCAACAATTTATCCTATATGTCTCCTTTAAATTCTGATGCCAATTGCACTGGTTTCTATGCTGTCATGTAGTAAACATCTGTATTAATTACTAATCAGCCTTATATTGTGACATTTCTATTCTATGTGTACTGTATATTGTGAGTGGCTCCCTAAGCTCAGTAAGTGACAGCAGCACAGAGCATGTGCAGTGAATCAGCAGAAAAGAAGATGGGGAGCTACTGGGGCATCTTTGGAGACACAGATCTTTACTGCTAAAGGGCTGTGGTTGCCTTGGGCTGGTACAGAAGCACAAAACATAATGTACAACATTTCTAGCTACTTCTTTAGTAAAGCTTTAGTTCTCCTTTAAAGGGGTTGTTCATCTTCCAAACACTTTTTCAGTTGACATGATTTCAGATTGTTCTCCAGAAATAACGTTTTATACATTTTTTACTGTTTTTTCAAAATCTATGTTTAAAGTTTAATGTTTCCTGTCTCTGGTGGCGCAGACTCTAAACTGTTACAATTTTGCAACATTTAGTTGATCCATTTCTCAGCAGCAGCTCTGGAGTATCAGTAACTATTGTATCAAGTCTAACAGCTGCCTGTAATGAAACTCAGGGATTCTGCTCAGCAGGGACAAAGATAAGAAGTGTATCAACTAAATGTATCCATTTAGAACAGTTTACAGGGTCGGCGACCCTCCTTCCCAGAGCTGCTTTAGTAGGCGAAAAATGACACTTTACATTTCAATATTAGAAAAATGGTCACACGTAGAAAATAGAAAGTTATTGGAATAAGTCTTTATTTCTGGCGAACTGTCTGAAACCGACTGAACTGAAAAAAGTGTCGGAAGGTGAACGACCCATTTAAGCCATGACTTTTGCTCTCTGTGCCCTCATTTGATGCAGGAGTTATCTGCTGTTCATTTGAAGTCTTTATTACTTGTTCCGAAGCACAGTTTCTGAGCTCTTACGACATGGCTGGGACCTTTGAGTTTTCTGCAGTTTGCATCACTAAAGAAAACAAAATAAAAGCCTAGCGGACTCATTTACCCTTGCCCCTGGCATAAATACAAGAGCATTAAATGCTTTGCACCTTTAAGGTTTGCCCAATAAACGAGGCCGAATTATTCACCATCAAACTGAAAATGTTCAGCTAGGGCTTAAAAAACATCACTGGATAAATACATCATGTTGTGCTCTGAATACTGTGTATATATTATACAGATGTGAGACCTGTTATCCAGAATGCTCGGGACCTGGGGTTTTCCAGATAAACATCTTTCCGTAATTTGGATCTTCATACCTTAAGTCTAGTAGAAAATCAAGTAAACATTAAATAAACCCAATAGGTTGGTTTTGTCTCCAATAAGGATTAATTATATCTTAGTTGGGATCAAGTACAAGTTACTGTTTTATTATTACAGAGAAAAAGGTAATCATTTTTAAAAATTTGGATTATTTGATTATAATGGAGTCTATGGGCGACTGGTTTTCTGTAATTCAGAACTTTCTGGATACTGGGTTTCCCGATAACGGATCCCATACCTGTACATATGTGCAGGATCTGCCATATTGCTGCATTCATCTTAGGCACTAATGCAGCCATCTTTCTGTATGGCCATATTAAGATGGATTTCACTGTCAGACATCAATAATGGTAATACAGGTATGGGACCTGGGGTTTTCCTGATAATTGGTCTTTCTGTAATTTAGATCTCCATACCTAAGTCTACTAGAAAATCATGTAAACGTTAAATAAACCCAATAGGCTGGTTTTGCCTCTAATAAGGATTCATTATATCTTAGTTGGGATCAAGTACAAGCTAATGTTTTATTATTACAGAGAAAAAGGAAATCATTTTTAAAAATTTGGATTATTTGGATGAAATGGAGTCCATGGGAAACGGCCTTTCTGTAATTTCAGGATAACGGGTTTCCGGATAACGGATCCTACACCTGTACCTTTTAAAGTGCTGAAAAATTTCAATAAATGTATATTGGAAATTGTAAATGTAAAATCCCAACTAAGATATATAGTTAATCCTTATTGGAGACATAAGCAGCCTATTGGGTTTATTTAATTTCTACATGATTTTCTAGTAGACTTAAAGAGATACTGACACCTGAAATTAAACTTTTTTTTACAACTATTATAATATTGGCTTTGCAAGCTACTTCCAACTTTGCCATAAAGTATTTGCATGATGCTTTTACATTACCTGTCTGATCCCCCATGTTCCTGTATGAGGGGGCTGCCATATTTGTACAGCAGCAGTCCGTTAGCATTAGAAACTGTAACTGACAGGGGGACAGTCAGGTTGCCAAAACAGTCAGGTTTAGGAACTTCAAGTAATAATTAGGGATGCACCGAATCCAGGATTCGGTCTGGGATTCGGCCAGGATTCTGCCTTTTTCAGCAGGATTTTTTTTTTTAAATTTGTTTGTATAAAACGAAAACAAAACACCAAGCAATATATAACTTTAAAATCGCAAAGTCTTTATTAAAAAATAACAGATTTTTCTGTAATTTGGATCTTCATAATTTAAAGGACCAGTAACGTAAATTTTTTTAATTTTTTTTTTTTTAAAAAAAATTTGTTTGCATAGAACGAAAAAAAAAAACCTCACCAAGACATATGTAACTTTAAAACCGCAAAGTCTTTATTAAAAAATAACTTACCAAAACTCCTCTTGCGCTCCTCTTCAGAAAAGCCGACAGGGCGTCGATCCATCGTGCGGCGCTAGATTTCTTCTCCTATAGAAATTCAGCGCCGCACGATGGATAGTCGCCCTGTCAGCTTTTCTGAATAATAAAGACTTTGCGATTTTAAATTTACAAATGTCTTGGTGGTTTTTTTTCCGTTGTATGCAAACAAATTTAAAAAAAAAAAATTGACGTTACTGGTCCTTTAAAGTATGAAGATCCAAATTACAGAAAAATCGGTAATCCAGAAAACCCCAGATCTGAGCATTCTGGATAATGGTTTCCATACCTGTATTTGTAAAAACAGTTGCAATTGGAAGCAGTTTGCTGAAGTCCTGGTTGTTACTTTTTAGAACAATGTTGCAAAAGTCTTGGCTCCCCAGCAAAGACAGGTCTGTGAATCAGCTGCCTTGTCTTGCATTGTATCAACAGTCTGAACCACCAGTGCAGAGAATAGACCGGGACATTGTAATGAATGTATATTGCAAACTTGCTTAGAATTATGTTTTCTATTATTAGGCAAACAATATTTTTTGGGTTGCCTTTAATGAATGTGAGATTCTGTTTTGTGACTTGAGTCACACAAATATCAAACACCACAAATACCATCAGCTCAGACCTGCATTACAGTGACACACAATTAAAGATCAGACACTAATGTTTCATCTTCAACTTCAGGAAACGCTAATCGCGCTTCTCTAATCATCTCGACCTACTTAAATCGCTAATTTCCTCCGCTCGTCTGCCCGCAAGAGCTCTGGCAAATGGAGATAGCTCAAGGGACTGTGATTGGCTAAAGACTCTCTCTACACAGGCTCCGTTCATCCCTTCGTTTTTTGGCTTTAGGGGCGAGAATTATGTTTTTTTAGTATGTTATAGAATGGCCAATTCTAAGCAACTTTTCAATTGGTTTTCATAATTAGTTTTATAGTGATTTGCCTTTTTCTTCTGATTCTTTCCAGTTTTCAAATGGGCGTCACTGACCCCTTCTAAAAAGCAAATGCTCTGTAAGGCTGCTAATTTGCTACTTTTTATTACTGATCCTTCTATTCAGACTCTCTCCTATTCAAATTCCAGTCTCTTCTTTAAATCAGTGCATGGTTGCTAGGAGAATTTTGCCCTAGTTACCAGTTTGCTTAAAACGCAAATTGAAGAGCTGCTGAATAAAAAGCTAAATAACTCAACCTTAAATAATAACAAATGAAAACAAATCATCTCAGAATATCATTCTCTACATCATACTAAAAAAAGTTAACTTAAAGGTGAACAACATCTTTAAAGGGGCTGTTCATCTTAACATTAACTTTAAGTGATATTTGGAGATAATTTGCGATTGGTTTTCATTTTTTTTATTGTTTGTGGTTATTGAGCTAGTTAGCCTTTTATTTGGCATCTCTCCAGTTTGCAATTTCAGCAATCTGGTTGCTAGGGTTCAAATTACCCTAGCAACCGTGTATTGATTTGAATAAGAGTCTGGAATATGAATAGGAAAGGCCTGAATAGAAAGACAAGTAATAAAACGTAGCAATAACAATATATTTGTAGCCTTACACAGTTTTTTTTTTTTTTTGCATGGGGTCAGTGACCGCATTTGCATGCTGGAAAGAGTCAGAAGAAGAAGGCAAATAATTAAAACAACTAGGAATGCACCGAATCCAGGATTCGGTTCGGGATTCAGCCTTTTTTTTTAAGCAGGTTTCAGATAGGGATGCACCGAATCCACTATTTTGGATTCTGCCGCACCCCCGAATCCTTTGCGAAAGATTTGGCCGAATACCGAACCGAATCCTAACCCTAATTTGCATATCATGTGTTATCGTGTGTTACAAAACAAGGAAGTAAAAAAATTTTCCCCATCCCTTTCGGTTCGGTATTCGGCAGATGCTTTTGCAAAGGATTCAGTGGTTCGGCCGAATCCAAAATAGTGGATTCGTTGCATCCCTAAAAAAAACTATAAAAAACTGAAGACCAATTGAAAAGTTGCTAAGATAAAAAATGAAAACCAATTGCAAATTGTCTCAGAATATCACTCTCTACATCATAGTAAAAGTTAACTCAAAGGTGAACAACCCCTTTAAACAGCAATTTGGCAGGTTTTAAATGGCAAATACCGTATATACTCGCGTATAAGCCGAATTTTTCAGCATCCAAAATGTGCTGAAAAAGTCTACCTCGGCTTATACGCGGGTCAGCATTTTAGGAAAACATTTTTTTTTTTTTACCGTTTTGCTGCCGTTAGGTTGCCTGTCCGTGGATTCCCCCAGATTCAGCTCAGCACTCACGGCCCGTCTGTTCTGCCTAACCTGCCCACCCACCAATGAAGAAACAGTAGGCGTGTTTAAAGATCGCTGCCCCTTTCTCTGTGCGGACAGAATGTTGCCTGTGTGTGCGGCCCGCACTGCCTCCCCGTGCCTGGCGTCCCCTCTCACCTTCTACCACAGGCCGCGGCCTCATTGCGCAGGAGCGAGATCGCAGAGAGTCCAAGAAAGCGGAAAGCGCCACTCGCACTCACCGGGAAGCTGAGCACCAACATGGTAAATGAGCTTCACATGCTAATATCCATTTTAAAGTGCAGGGTTATTACGGGCTTGGTCTCCGTCTAAGCCTGCCCCCAGCAGGGTCTGACAGGCAAAGGAAAGCGGACGGCGCTGCTCTAAACTGTAACTCCAGCCTCTGGGTTTTGTGGCCTAGTCACTAGCTGTCAGCACCCGGCTCTCCTAAACAGCGATCTTACTGGGGCAGGAAGGGATAGATAGAGCTAGAGTTATGGAACAGATGTGTCTGCTCGCTATGTGTATTGCTATGAACTGTGTGTCACAATAACACTTTCCTGCCAGCCATGACTGCTGACTGAACTGCCTTTACTCCCCACTAATGAAGACACAGTGAGAAAAAGCAGGAAGCATTGCACTTCTACAAAGCTGATCTTTAAACAAGCATACTGTTTCTTCATTGGTGGGTGGGCGTGTTGGCAGATCAAATGGGCCGTGAGGATTTCTTTACTGAAATCTGAATCTGGGGGAATACCATATTATTGTCAGTGAAGATGCTGGGCAACACCAAAGACACCTGATCTTCCCTAAACTTATTTTGCCAGTTCTTCCCCTAGGCTTATACACGAGTCAATAAATTTTCCCAGTTTTCATAGGTAAAATTAGGTACCTCGGCTTATACGCGGGTCGGCTTATACACGAGTATATACGGTAATCGAATTAGAGTTCTTAAAGGAAAACTATACCCCCAAAATGAACACTTAAGCAACAGATAGTTCATATCATATTAAGTGGCATATTAAAGAATCTCACCAAACTGAAATATATATTTAAGTAAATATTGCCCTTTTACATCTCTTGCCTTGAGCCACCATTTCGTGATGGTCTGTGTGCTGTCTCAGAGATCACCTGACCAGAAATACTTCAACTCTAACTGTAACAGGAAGAAGTGTGGAAGCAAAAGACACAACACTGTCTGTTAATTGGCTCATGTGACCTAACATGTATGGTTTGTTGGTTTGTTTGTGAGTACAGTGAATCCTACGATCTCAGGGGGCGGCCCTTATTTTTTAAAATGGCAATTTTCTATTTATGATTACCCAATGGAACATACTACTAGAAAAGTATATTATTATGAAAATGGTTTATTTACATGAAGCAGGATTTTACATATGAGCTGTTATATGCAATATCTTTTTATAGAGACCTACATTGTTTGGGGGGTATAGTTTTCCTTTAAAGGGCCAGAGTATGATAAATCTCGAAAATCGAATTTGAATTTTTTAAAAATACTCTGACAGTTTTGGCCTTAAAAAAATGCAAAATTCGAATTTTTGACCTTAAGAAAAATTCAAATTCGAATTTTTAATTTGACCCTTGATAAATTTCCCCTTAAATATGTAGGGAATATATGAAGTGCAAGAGGCAAGAAGATCCTAAGCCGTGTGTTATTCTGCTCCCTTACATGTTTCTCTATTAGGGGAACAGACAGTATAAAATGGGAAGTGTTTGATGTTCAGCAGGAAGAGAAAATAATTAAAAATAGAAACCACACAGATTGCTGGGTGCTCAGAAAATCACCTTAATATATGACGTGGCACAGTATGTACCTACAGATATAATCATGTAAAATAGGGCAGGAGGGGAGCCGGGGGAGATGTGTGGGAGAGCAGCTCTGTAGCTATAAACACGTAACAGCCATAAGAGTTATTATTCAACTGATGCTGCTGAGACATAAATAGTACAGGGATTTGCAGGTAAATATAGGCTGTGGGTATAGAAGGTAAGTCATCTGTAGCAGGCCAGCTCATCTCTCATGTCCCATGGCAATGAGTAATATCCACTTTCTACTAAATGTTTGAATTAAAACTGATCTGAAAATAACAGGGGTCAGGGTGTAACAAGAGAGACTTAGATCAGCTGCTACTTAAGGGATACTGTCATGGAAAAAAAATATTTTTTTCCAAACGCATCAGTTAATAGTGCTGCTCCAGCTGAATTCTGCACTGAAATCCATTTCTCAAAAGAGCAAACAGATTTTTTTATATTTAATTTTGAAATCTGAAATGGGGATAGACATATTGTCAGTTTCCCAGCTGCCCCCAGTCATGTGACTTGTGCTCTGATAAACTTCAATCACTCTTTACTGCTGTACTGCAAGTTGGAGTGATATCCCCCCCTCCCTTTCCCCCCAGCAGCCTAACAACAGAACATTTGAAGGTAACCAGATAGCAGCTCCCTAACACAAGATAACAGCTCCCTGGTAGATCTAAAGGCCCCCATATATGTGCCGATAACAGCTGCAGACAGACCAAGTTAGCAGCTTATGGGCCCATGTGTAGAGCCCCCCAATGGGCTTTCCCGATCGATATCTGGCCGAAAGTCGGGCAGATGCCAATTGGGCAGGTTAGTAAATTCGGTCGGATCACGCCCGCCCGTTTGGCCTCCGTTCTGATGCGATCGTTGGGCCCTAGGGCCCACGGACGGATCAGCCCGATATTGACCGCTTCAATGTGGGAATATCGGGGAGAGATCTGCTCATTTGGTGACATCGCCAAACGAGCAGATCTCTACGTGTATGGCCAGCTTGAGAACAGCACTCAATAGTAAAATCCAGGTCCCACTGCGACACATTCAGTTACGTTGAGTAGGAGAAACAACAGCCTGCCAGAAAGCAGTTCCATCTTAAAGTGCTGGCTCTTTCTAAAAGCACATGATCAGGCAAAATGAGCAATGTGCAGACTGAGGCTTACCGTAGTTTAAAAAGAGCTGATAACTCTTATAGGTATGCGATCAGTTATCTGGAAACCCGTTATCCAGAAAGCTCCAAATTACTGGAAGGTCATCTTCCATAGACTATTTATTATATATTTGTTTCCTTATTATATGTAATAATAAGACAGTGCCTTCTACTTGATCCCAACTAAGATATAATTATTCCTTGTTGAAGACCAAACAATCATAGTGGGTTTATTTCATGTTTACATTTTTTTAGTAGACGTAAAGTCCAAAATTACGGAAAGACAGGAGCCCCAGGTCCTGAGCATTTGGACAATAGGTCCCATACCTGTATTCATATACAGTGAAACTTCAATTTTACATCCTCTGACTTAGTTTTCCCAGATTTTACACAATTTATGGGCCTCACAATATACTAGGCATAATTCATTTCCCTGATTTCACATTTTCCTGGTTTTTACACCATTTTCTTCTAATCCCCTGAAAAATGTAAAATGGAGGTTCTACTGTATGGGGGTTATTTATCAAAGGTCGAATTGCAGAGGTTTTCTTATTTTGAATGAACACACAACTTAAATGGTTTCTAATTTATGAAAAAACTGGAACGGAAAAAAATCAATTCAGCAAGTTCGGGTTGACAACCCGAAAACTTGAATAAATTGAGTTTTCATTGAAAAAAACCTGAATTGTTTGAGTTTTTGGGCAAAACCCTCTTCAAATGGTTCAAGGGACCTCTGACAATGACTCCTACATGACCTTGACATGTTTTAGATGGTGTATTTTCGATTCCAAACTATTTCAGTGGTCCAGGTATAATAGATTTTGAAAAATTTGAGTTTTAAAAAAAATAACATTGAAAACAAATTTTTGTGGAAAACACAACTCGATCCTTAAAGGGGAAGGAAACCTAGTTGGCGCAAAAACCCTCCCCCCCTCCCGTGTGTTGCCCACCCTCCCTCCTCCCCCTGGCCTACCCGTCCCGCTGGGCAAATGCCCAAAACTTGTTACTTACCCTTCTGCGCAGGTCCAGTCCAGGGAGTTCACAGACGACATCTTCTTCCACGCGATCTTCTTCCTGCTTTGACCGGCGTTTTGGCGCATGCGCAGTACAAGCATTTCGCCGGTACGGATCTACTGCGCATACGCCAAAAGTCACAATGTACTTTTGGCGCATGCGCAGTAGATCGTACCGGCGAAATGCTCCTACTGCGCATGCGCCGGTCAAAGCAGGAAGAAGATCGCGTGGAAGAAGATGTTGTCTGTGAACTCCCTGGACTGGACCTGCGCAGAAGGGTAAGTAACAAGTTGGGGGCATTTGCCCAGCGGGACGGGTAGGCCAGGGGGGAGGAGGGAGGGTGGGCAACACACAGGAGGGGGGAGGGTTTTTGCGCCAACTAGGTTTCCTTCCCCTTTAATAAATAACCCCCTATTGTATTTGTGGTTTTAGGTTCATATATGTCCGAGATAATGCCGTATCAATGGCTTGCAGCATCTGGAAGGCATTTTGCTTTATTTACCCTTCAATATTTACACTTAAAGATCAGTTTCAGCTTCGGTGTTTCATTAAATATATGAGTCTATTTGTTGAGCAAGAGTGACATAAATATTTGTATTTTATGTGCATTTTACCCCTGGCATGTCGGGCATAATTTTAGAACCTGATGCAACGGCTGCCATATGCAGAGTTTGAACATGAGCAGTTCCGAACTCTAAACCGAGATTATGATATTAAATTTATGCCTGATATAGCCCCAGACCTTATTTTATAAAAGGGCTAGCTCTATACTCAGCACATCAAAATCGCTCGATATTAAGATCATGAACAGACTCAATCTTGCCCTGAGCTCCCATTTATAAACAGGTATAAGATCCGTTATCAGGAAACCCGTTATCCAGAAAGCTCTGAATTACGGAAAGGCATTCTCCCATAGACTCTCTTATCCAAAATTTTAAAAATAATTTCCTTTTTCTCTACTAATAAAACAGTAGCTTGTACTTGATCTAAACTAAGACATAATTAATCCTTATTGGAAGTGAAACCAGCCTATCGAGTTTATTTCATGTTTACTTGATTTTCTAGTAGACTTGGGGTGTGAAGATCCAAATTACGGAAATATCCGTTTTGCGGAAAACCCCAGGTCCCCGAGCATTATGGATAACAGGTCCCATACCTGTAATATATATAACTACATAGCATGAGCTAATTTCCAGTTTTCGTGTGGATGTGTGTTTGCATCAGCTAATCACAGGGCTCTGGTCACAAAGGAAAATATCTTTATTTGCACTATATGTGTACTTAGGTTTTTTATTTAGTTTTTCATTTTGTATTTTTAAGGTTACCTTTATTTTTTAAGTTAACCTTTAATTGCCATTAATACTGCCATGCAAAAGCAAACTTTAATAAACTAAAGCACTTGTCATGGAAATGAGTTATGCATGGAAAAATACCTTCCCTTGCCCCAAACATGTCACTGGTCCTCTTAATGACTTGAGTGAGTCATATAAATAAACATTGCATGAGTGTGCAAGCCCATGTTATACATATATATATATATATATATATATATATATATATATATATATATATATATATATATATATATATATATATATATAGACCAGAGCTATGTAAATATTTATTATAGACAGGGTGAGCTCATTACATTTGGAGGGTAGCTGTCATGAGAATAAAATCTCTGCTGGGCCCTCGGCAAAGGCCTGCAGCCCCACCAGATACACTTGCTAGCGACCAGTTGCATAGAGCTACCCAGATTCTACAGGACAGGCAAAACTGTTCTGGGACTTATATATACAGTCATATGAAAAAGTTTGGGAAACTCTTTGGAGTTTGGTTTATCATTGGCTGAGCTTTCAAAGTAGCAACTTCCTTTTAATATATAACATGCCTTATGGAAACAGTAGTATTTCAGCAGTTGCATCAAGTTTATTGGATTAACAGAAAATATACAATATGCATCATAACTAAATTAGACAAGTGCATAAATATGGGCACCCCAACAGAGATATACAAGCAATACTTAGTTGAACTCCTTTTATAAATGTAATAGCCTCTAGACGCCTCCTATAGCCTTTGATGAGTGTTTTGATGTGGGTATTTTTCTCTCCAGTTCAGTTAAATTTGATGGCTGCCGAGTATGGACAGTCTGCTTCAAATCATCCCATAGGTTTTCCATGATATTCAAGTCGGGGGACTGTGACGGCCATTCCAGAATATTGTACTTGTCCCTCTGCATAAATGTCTTTGTAGATTTCCAAGTGTGTTTAGGGTCATTGTCTTGTTGGAATAATATACAGAAGATGGAGTATATAGCACCTTCCACCAAACAGAAAAGCACAAAAATGGTGTGTCTTGTTGGAATATCCAACCCCTGCAGCGTAACATCAACTTTGTGACTGATGCTTGAACATTATCCTGAAGAATTTGTTGATATTGGGTTGAATTCATCCGACCCTCGACTTTAACAAGGGCCCCAGTCCCTGAACTAGTCACACAGCCCCACAGCATGATGGAACCTCCACCAAATTTAACAGTAGGTAGCAGGTGTTTTTCTTGGAATGTGTTGTTTTTCTTCCTCCATGCAAATCGCTTTTTGTTATGCCCAAATAACTCATTTTTTGTCTCATCAGTCCAAAGCATTTGTTCCAAAATGACTGTGTTGTCTAAATGAGCTTTTGCACACAACAAGCGACTCTGTTTGTGCAGAAAGGGCTTCTTTCTCATCACCCTGCCATACAGATGTTCTTTGTGCAAATTGCGCTGAATTGTAGAACGATGTACAGATACACCATCTGCAGCAAGATGTTCTTGCAGGTCTTTGGAGGTGACCTTTGGGTTGTCTGTAACCATTCTCACAATCCTCCGCATATGTCGCTCCTGTATTTTTCTTGGCCTGCCAGACTTGGGTTTTACAGAAACTAAACCTTTGGCCTTCCATTTCCTGATTACATTCCTTACAGTTGAAACTGACAGTTTAATATTCTGAGATAGCTTTTTGTAGCCTTCCCCTAAACCATGATACTGAACAATCTTTGTTTTCAGATCTTTTGAGAGTTGCTTTGAGGATCCCATGCTGTCACTCTTCAGAGGAGAGTCAAACAGAAGCACAACTTGCAATTGGTCACCTTAAATACCTTTGCTCATGATTGGACACACCTGCCTATGGAGTTCAAGGCTTAACGAGCTAATACAACCAATTTGGTGTTGCCAGTAATCAGTATTGAGCAGTTACATGCATTCAAATTAGCAAAATTACAAGGGTACCCAAAATATGCACAGCCAGTTTTTCACATCCGATTTAATTTCATACAACTGAATACTGCTTTAATAAAAAACTTTGTTCAGAAAACACCCCAGTACTCAGATGTTCCTGGAAAATGAAAGACATACCACTGTTATCTTTTTTTGTTGAAAGTGGAGTAAATTATTATGCAGGCTGAGAGGGGTTCCCAAACTTTTTCATGTGACTGTATGCATCATTTAGTTCCCTTTGAACATTTGTTAGTCACTGAGTGAAAAGGGCTACCTAGTAGTTCGTGTTGACCCAAAACCCACAGTGGCCCACAGGCTGACCACTGGTTGGGAGAATTTGTGTTGAAATCTGGCCAACCATTGTGGGTTAGGGTTGGGTGTGGTTCAGACTGGGAAGTAAACTTCTACACTGCTCCCACAAGTTCCCTGTCTTGGAACCAGAGGCCTGTATAGAAGTAGGGTCTAGAGCAAGAAGATGCGAGTACAGGTTGGGCATGAGTCCTACAATGACAACATTTTGCGGGTTAAGGTTTTGCAGATTGAGTTTTCATGACTTTAACGTCACTACTACCTAGTTCTACATTGCACTATGAAGCGGTGGTGAGGCCTATATATGGAACCTGCATTTCTTAAGGATCATTTGCTATTTATCAAGTACATAGGGCAACCTAGATCCTACAATAATAGGAACAGGACCACTGAAAAAAAATAAAAAACATAGTTTATAGAATAAAATCTATGATAGGTATAAGGATTGCTGCACTTTTGTGTTTCTGTTTGGTTACTTATCTCTCTTTGGTTCTGATGGAGGAAGAGGAACTTGGTTCATCTCTATAATATTTACATACACAGACGTTTATGGTTTTATAGTGATAGTGGCACTAAGGGCACAGTGCATTCTGAGTTGTAAAATAGGAAATTATGTGGGTTACGTGCAGGTTTACAAGTAAAATGTAGGAACATTTCCTATAGTGGTTTTCTAGGAAAGGTAACAGTCTCTTTTATGTACTCTTTCATGGTTGCTTTGCAAATTAGACAGCACCAGGCGATAAAATTTTTCTTAAAAAGCTTTTATTCAGAGTGCTTTTCTCAGACAGATATACATCAACGTTTCAGGCTTACAATAGCCTTTCCTCTTTCATGGTTGCTGTCATATACAGTACTTGCTGCCCTCTCAGGATTATAAAAAACAGGAATCTTTCTACGTGTAGTCTCCATCAGTGGAAACGGTACACAATTGTCCCAACGTCTGTCGAAGTGACGTCGCCCCAACCAAGATCTAACTTCCTTCATCACCAACGGGAGGCGCCATCTTGCCAACCAATCAGCATTCCACTCTCCAACATAACGAACAAGTGATTCATATAAAATTTACGTAAGCTGTGAATTTGTAAAAAATCATGTTTTTTGAAAAGTGTCTATAAACTATTACAGTGCCACCATCTTGATAGTACACCAGTGCATAGTACCAACAAGACCTGAATCAAATTTATAAGATATAACAATAATCCTGTAACCAATGAGAGAACTGCATTCACAGGTGCATACCATTTCTGCTGAAGGAGACTAGACGTAGAAAGATTCTTTGCACTTCAATTGGACATTAGAGACACCTTACGGCTATTTGTATGTCACTTTTTGTATTAATTTTTGTCCACTAGGAAGGGAGCGGGAGGCTCCTGAAACGTTTGGTCTTCTTTCTCTGCACAATAAAAAGCTTGAAGGTACCTTGGGTACATTGCTATTGATACATCACGTCGGGTCATGTGATCTAAGGAAAGCAGTGCTGAAGTTCGGAAGGTTTCCAAAAATAATCCCCTGCTTTGAGGCCTCAGGGAGCAACATCCAAGGGGTTAGTGAGGCACATGTTGCTCATGAGCCACTTGTTGAGGATCACTGCTTTAGACAGTCTTTACAGCTATGTAGTATCAGGAGCACTTTAATATTTAATAGGTCTGTCCTTCATTTAAGGCCTTTGTAACATAGACTTCTTTATGGCTCTACGCTGGAGATGATGCACAACACTAGGTTCAACACTGGCAAAATCATTGGAACGAGATAAGTATAAGACACATTGTGTTCTTAGATTCATGTACATAACATGCAGCGGTGTAACTAGATATTACTGGACCCAAAGCAAATTATTTTTCAAATGTCTAGAAGTTGACCTGTTTTACCAATATTTATTGAACTTGTATATGAATTAGGGCCACATGGGGCCCCTATACCTTCTGGTATTACACTGTTGTTACACCCCAGATAACTTGACAAATGGAAGTGTCTTGCTCCGGTCACTGAGCCAAGAATTTAAGAAGTCCTGAGCTCAGTTGTGCAAAGTCACTTGCATTGGATTGGTCTCAGAAAGGTGACTCCAGTTAATGTTAGACATCGAATGTTTCTGTGGACTCTCCATTAGCCTAGGACTTTGCACATCAAGTGCTGTATTGAGAACATTGTGTGAGCTGTAAGAATGCTCTGTCAAGTTGGAGGGGATTTTGCTAGATGTTTTGTGCACTCAAGTTAGTGGCAAACATGCTGTACCCAAACTTATGGCTGTGAGAGAAAAATGAGGCACTTCAGCAGGCAATTAGCCAAGAGAGGAAACAAAAAAAAATCATCAAATACTGAAATTTCTGCTGTTTTTTTTTCTGACTGTACAATGTTTAAACTAGCCACGAGTTACTTCCCGACGTTGTTTAAGCTCCGATAAAGAAGTGTACACAGTAATCTCCCGTCAGGGGTTTCTGTCACGCACACCGCTGTCAAGCTATTCACAAATGGAACCTCTTGTCTACACTTCCAAAACAAAAAGATCAAGGAGAAACAGGAGAAAGAACTGCAATATCACAACACAAATTCTCCAAGTCATTGCATCATTGCCAGGCGCTGAATCACTTATGCCCTCAAAGTGATGTAGTTATTGAGTTTTGTTGCCCGCAGTCGTGCATTTTTATCACAAGCGACAAATCTCCCAAAAATACGTCTCCATTTGAAATAACTGAAATCGGCCAGCAGTAAAGCATTGCGTTAAAAGTCACCCAAAGTTGCCTTGGGAGGGGGAGGAATCTTCGGACAACTTTGTGATGTGTAGGTTTTACTACTGGCTATTTCAGTTATTTCTAATGGGGACGCATTTTCGGGAGATTTGTTGCCTGCAGTCGTACATTTTTATAGTGGGCGACAAATCTTCCCTTCGGCCACAGCCCTCAGTCTTAATTTTTATATGTTTAAAGCCTCCAACTAAAGTGCTTGTGAATTTCTGAATTTTGCCATGTGCAATTTTTTTGCAAAAATTTGGCTCAAAAAAACGCTCATTGACTCTAATGCATTAGGACAAAAAGGTCGCCATAAGAAAAAACGCCCATTGACTTTAATACATTAGAACAAAAAAGTTGCCATAGGGAAAAACGCCCATTGACTTAACCCTAACGTTAAAAAACCCTACCCCCCTACCCTTAATAGACCCCCCTCAGCCTAAGTGTTACCCCGGGTAAATACCCCTCGGTGCAGATTCAGCCAATGGAGTTCAGGGGTACCAGCTTCAGCTGCTTTGGTAATCTTCGGAATGAGACCGCAATTTTCGGCGCATGCACAAAACAGAAAATTGCTCCAGATTTCTGAAGAAAAGATGATGGAGCCTGTGAACTTTACTCTTTACTCACTGCAGATTTTAGTATCACAAAAGCCTTATCCAAGAAATCATCTAAGCCAGGGGTCCCCAACCTTTTTTACCCTGTGAGCCAAATTTAAATATAAAAAAAGTTGTGGTGCAACACCAGCCAGAAAAATGTTGCTAGGGTTGCCCAATAAGGACTGTAATTGGTTGTTAGTCCCTTTGGAGACTGGCAGCCTACAGGTGAGATTTTTTTGGGTGTAGACATGACTCCAAGTCAGTGGAGCAACTTGATGAACAAAATATTGCTCACAAGCCACTGATTGGGGATCCCTGATCTAAAACAAAGGGGCCACATCTTGGGTCCTGGTCTATAGATAAAATCTTTGCTTTACCTCTGTACTACAGATATTTTCTTGCCAGATTATTTATGAGCCTTTAATTTGCCTTTAATTGCATTTCATCCACTTGTTCTTTTGCCGTCCTATTGTAGCGTGTATCTATCATGTGTGTGTGGGAAGACTGTGTGTATGCTGTTCTTATAATGAGGCCAGCTGTCTTGTTTCACGCTGGCAACCACTGACTTCACAGCAATATCCCATCCAACTGTTTACTAAAATACACTTTCCTAAGCCTCTACCTTGTGCAATAGCCTCTTACGAAACCGGCGTCCAGAAGTCCATAGCAGATTCTTGCTGGGCAAAACATTTGCTTTTGTCATTTTGTGAGCGGCTCACATCTGTCTCTAGCACCGAATAAATACAAGGTGCCATTGTGTGCTTACTGATCCCATGCCTTTTGTTTTTGGAAAAACATTTACTCCCCTTGTCCAAGATTCCAGCTCTTTGGTCCTTGAGTCTACAGAACGTTTCCATATTCAGCATTATTATAATTATTATTGAATCAGTCACATAAATAAAAGAATATTGCATTCAGGTCAATATATACCTCTTATATGATAATAAACTAACAGGCCCTGCCTTCATTTGTGGATGCGGCCTTTGGTCTAAAACTCGTTTTCACTTACTACACTGCAGCAAAGCGAGGTCTCTGGCTGCGCATGTAAAAGACATAAGAAACCTTGGCCGAGGCAGAGCAAACAAACTGCCGAATTTGCATTAAAGATGAAATTGTTTTTAAACTTTTTGGCATACCTCCCAACATTTTGGAAATAAAAAGAGGGACAAAAAAAGTTGTCGTGCGTAGCGGGGCAAAATGTTTTGACCATGCCCGTTTTTGTTACCACACCCCCTAATTACCATGTTTATTTTAAAAAATTTGGCAAGTTATGAAAGTTTGAACATATTTCTGTTTTTTCGGTTATTACAATTTTGCTAATGAAGGTGAATTGCCCTTTAAGCTGTGAGTCGTAACTTCTCCCAAGAGACCTGTTTATCTAAATTGTTACAATTACTTATTTGCTTATCTCAAAATTGTTACAAAAGTATCTTAGTTGCACCTGGTGGCTGTTCTGGGCTCTCTGCCAAAAGACAATTAAGTTAGAAACATGTATCTTTTTCTGGCTGTTAAGTGCAGAGAAAGTCGGGACTTTTCAGTACAAATGCGGGACTGGGGGTTGCGTCAAAAGCAGGACTGTCCCACTGAAAAGGGACAGTTGGAATGTATGATTTTGGTAGAGAATAAAATTGAATTTTCATGTGTTTTTTTGTGCATCATTAGTGTAAATATGTCATCATTGCATATGCTCTAGGGATGCACCAAATCCAGGATTCGGTTCGGGATTCATCTTTTTTTTAGCCAGATTTGGCAGATTCCTCGTGCCTGGCTGAACCAAATACAAATCCTAATTTGTATACGTAAATGAGGGTCTGGAAGGGAAATCAGCATGTTTCTCTTCATTCTCTCTTCATGCAGGAGTTGGGTGTCAAATGAATGATCCAATATATCTTATAGGGGGGCTCATTTTGCCTAGAAGTTGTATTAGAGCTCACTCTATTAAAATCACCAGACATCATGTCTCTCTACATGCAGGATTTGTGCAAAAGTTAGTTATTTTGTTAGATTTTGTTTGTACTGGAATCAGTTATTTGAGTGAGCTCTAATTCATCTGCTAGGAAAGGAAGCCCCCCTATAAGATCTGTCTAACCCCCATTTTCGTGATAGTTCTCTAACTTTTTCTCACAAAATAAGGCAGTAACATTTTTTATTTTTTTAACTTCCTGTCCCTATATGCAAATTAGGGTTCGATATTCATCTGAATTAATCAGTGGAAACCAAGAGAGCTGAAAAGCAGGAAGTAGTGTTCTGTTATGTTACACATCCAGTCTTATACATTTACATTTTTGTCTAACTAACATTTTTTACTTTGCACAGCCTATCTATTTACCTAGTTTTTATTTTTACACTGAACAATTCTATACCCTGAAAATCAACACTAAAGCAACAAACTAGTCTATATATTTAAGTAAATATTGCCCTTTTACATCTCTTGCCTTGAGCCACCATTTTGTGAGGGTCTCTGTGCTGCCTCAGAGATCACCTGACCAGAAATACTGCAGCTCTAACTGTAATAGGAAGAAGTGTGGAAGCAAAAGACACAACTCTGTCTGTTAATTGGCCAAAAAAGACCCAGCTATAGGATGCCAGTCCACCTAGGGTCTACCAATAGCCAATCACAGCCCTTATTGGGCACCCTTAGGAATATTTTTATGCTGAAGTTGCTCCACAACTTTTTTTTATATTTAAATTTGGCTCACGGGTAAAAAAAGGTTGTGGTCCCCTGACTTAGATGATTTCTTGGATAAAGCTATTGTGATACTAAAATCTGCAATGAGTAAATAAAATCTGCAATGGGTATGTGTATATATGTGCACTGGGGTTGTTCTTGATGGATTTTGGTCTTATTTCAACCCAACCATACGACGTAACTATGATTTAACTTTATAAAGATCAATAATATATTCAGCGGGGAAGGAACAACAATAAATATGGTCCCCACACCTGGAAGCCCAGCTTGAACATATGCTATTTTTACTGCTCTCATATGTTGTTGCCGATGACTAATTGAATGTGATAATTATGACACAACCTGGGAAATGGAATAAATATGTCTTCTTTCTTTCTTAGTATTTTACAGGCCAAGGTTTTTGGCGTAGTTCTACTAACAGTCACTGATAAATACTGGTAGGTGGTCTGTGCAAGGTGAGAATGTGCATAGTCATTGATGTCACACATCTGGTCTTCTAACAAAGGAATTACTGTCCATCACCGGGCCAGCTTTGGGGTCTTCTTGTTTTTCTCTATCCCCCTCGGGAAGCATTTCATGTGATTTTGCAAGTATTTACTTCCAGGGATACCAGAAAGTAAAGCTTGTGTCTGAGAGGTCCGTGCATTGTCCAGATCAGTGATCCCCAACCAGTAGCTTGTGAGCAACATGTTGCTCTCCAACCCCTTGGATGTTGCTCCCAGTGGTCTCAAAGCAGGAGCTTATTTTGAATTCTATACTTGGAGGCAAGTTTTGATTTTATAAAAACCAGATGTACTAACAAACAGACCCTCAATGTAGGTTGACAATCCACATAGGGGCTACCACATGGCCAATCACAGCCCAAGAACATTATTCATGCTAGTGTTGCTCCCCAACTCCTTTTACGTCTGAATGTTTCTCACGGTTCAAAAGGTTGGGGATCTCTAGTCTAGATCAATAGTGCTTTGGTGGATTTGTGCTGAAGAAAACAGCAGTGTGTACAGTGAGTGCTCCAATGTGGTTGAAAATAGAGATACAGGGACACCATTGCATTGGAGGTTGCCCATAGCTGGAAAATGTTGGCACTGTTACAGATGAGTGATGATAGGCGCAGGTGCATTGTGTATGGTGTTTTAATGGGCACAGTTTTTCGGGGCTCAGAATAAATTTGTGTTAGGGGTTCTGACTTATAACCAAGAATTAGAGGCACATGTCTCACAATTCTTTTTCCTCCTATTTTCTAATTCTGTGATTGGCTACAGTTTGGTCTACCCCAATGACTGTGATTCTGAATCTACAGGCAACAATTGGCTCCATGGTCTTTAAACTGATTATACACAGACCCACAGTGCAGAAAATGACCAGTATCTGCATCCAAACACATTCCAGTGCTTTGCCTTGAATCCACAACGGGTCACTTTATAACATTGATCTGACTGCTTTCATCTCATCTGCTTTGGCACATCTTGTTGTGCCATGAGGTCCCTCTAACATACCTCACATATTGTAAAAATACTTTATAGGCAGTTTCTTTTTCATCCCCTTTTAAGACATGTCTTTTCAGAACATCTAAGACATCATTTTTGGAGGCCTTACTATGAACTATGCATTTGGCCCAACAAAGGTGCTCTTCATGTTTAGATTCTGTGTCATTTGGGTGCACAAGATAAGGAGAACCGGTGCCCCCCAAGGCAATCAGTGGGAATTTAAAGGGATACTGTCATTTTCAAAATACATCAGTTAATAGTGCTGCTCCAGCACTCTTCTGCACTGAAATCCATTTTTTAAAAGAGCAAACTGATTTTTTTATATTTAATTATGAAATCTGACATGGGACTAGACATCTTGTCAATTTCCCTGTTGCCTCCAGTCATGTGACTTGTGCTCTGATAAACTTCAGTCACTCTTTACTGCTGTACTGCAAGTTGGAGTGATATCACCCCTACCCCCAGCAGCCTAACAACAGAACAATGGGAAGGTAGCTAGACAGCAGCTCCCTAACACAAGATAACAGCTGCCTGGTAGATCTAAGAACAACACTCAATAGTAAAATCCAGGTCCCACTGAGACACATTCAGTTACATTGAGTAGGAGAAACAACAGCCTGCCAGAAAGCAGTTCCATCCTAAAGTGCTGGCTCTTTCTGAAAGCACATGACCAGGTAAAATGACCTGAGAGGCACCTACACACCAATATTACAACTAAATACACTTGTTGGTTCAGGAATGAAATTTTATATGGTAGACTGAATTATTTGCAGTGTAACCAGTGTAATTTAGGAATGAAAACTACATCATAACGACAGAATCCTCTAATTTCCATAGGGGTTGTGTCTACTATATGGGGCTGCTGTCCCTCCATGGAGTCCATCCAATCTGCTTTCAATGGCATCACTAAAAGTGTACACAAGTCATATATGTGTTTATAAACCGGGGTCATGCTTTTCAGGAGCGCTGCAATCTGGCTTTTCCAAAGTTCACTACTAGATAATCAGAGATGCTACACATTGACGAAACCACAACTGTTGAACTTCAGAATGTTGTGCTGAAAGATAAGAATTTCTAAATCACTGCAGATTTAGCCTTCCTCAGTATCCAGAATTCTGATGAGGTGGCTTGTACAACAAACTCCAAATATAGCAGATTATATAGAAATAACTTGCCTGGTTGTATTCTCTTTCCTTAGTTCATACTAGCCTCTTCATTATTCTTTGGCCTCTAAATAAGGCTGCAGTTGTGCCTCCTTAGTATTAATTTTATATATATAATTTAAAAATGACCTGCAGCTTTTGCAAGTTCTATTAGTCTGATTTCCACCAAATTCTGTTTATGTATCACTCCCAGGCAAGAGACTGGATCACTTGGTCTAAGTTCTGTCTAACTGATATAGGTTTATAATACAGGTATGGGATCCGTTATCTGGAAACTCTTTATACAGAAAGTTCCGAATTACAGAAAGGCTGTCTCCCATAGACCCCATTTTATCCAAATAATCCAGTTGTTTTTAAAATTGATTTCCTTTTTCTGTGTAATAATAAAACAGTCGCTTGTACTTGATCCCAACTAAGATATAATTAATCCTTATTGGAAGCAGAACCAGCCCATTGTACTTAATGTTTTTATGATTTTCTAGTAGATTAAGGTATGAAGAATTAAATTACAGAAAGACCCATTATCCAGAAAGCCCCAGGTCCCGAGCATTCTGTATAACAGGTCACATACCTGTATTGTAATTTTAATTGATTTAAGTGATAGCCTGGGTTTTAGGTTGTTTACATGAATGGATGCACCGAATCCAGGATTCGGCCTTTTTCAGCAGGATTTGGCAAAATCCTTGTGCATGGCCGAACCAAATTTTAATTTGCATATGTAAATTAGGTGTGGAAAGGGAAATCACGTGACTTTTTGTCACAAAACAAGGAAGTAAAAAAATTTCCCCACCTTTTCCTTTCCAGCCCCTAATTTGCATATTCAGATTCAGTTCAGTATTCAGCCGAATCGTTCAAGGAGGATTCGGCCGAATCTCAAAAAGTGGATTTGGTGCATCCCTAACAATGCCTCTAAGCCAGATAGACATATGTGCAACCCTCTATAACAAAGGGTATTTTTTTCAGACTTTTTTAGTGTAAACCCCTTATGGAGGTCTAACCTTTAGTCAGGTCACCCCTTAGCATATAACAAAGTGATCTAAGAAATAATATATAGGACAGTAAATATGTTTTCAGCAAAATCTCAACCTTTTTGAACTTCATACTGGGATTTCAGGTGTAATTAGGAAAGAAATGTTTACCCTCCATGACCTTCACTGTTTCAGGACCGGCAGGTGAGGCCATACCACTTGCAAACAATGTGCCTCCATTAGCCCTGTATGTTTTTCACAACCCTGTGTCTCCGGCACACGAGAGGAGAAGGATAATAAAGAGTATTCTACAAGGAGGTGAACCAGGAGCTTGGCTTATAAATACCCTATAAAAGCAGTGTATATCCTTTTATCGTGTTCCCGGATTCACCTGTATTGTACTTTGCAGTGCTCTCAGTTCAAAGTCATAAAAGGAAAAGACACTTGATCCAGGCCAATCCTGCTAATCTCCATTATCAGTTAGCAGAGGAAACTGTGCTTAAGAGTCTATTACCCACTTTTTTTTACATTGCAGTCGGGGTAATTGGCTGTGCCATTCTTTCTGCAGGTCATACATGTCAGAATACAATAATAAAAAAAGACATTTAATCTGCGTTTCCAGGAACCTGAGTACAACAAACATTGTGCTCCCTGCACCGCTGATGCAACACATTTCACATCCAAACCTCCTACTTTGAGTTGCCAGCTGCAACTTACTGGGCTCCTGTATAATGTCCAGTGTGCATATGACTCCCTGTAGTGATCCCGACCAGTGGCTCATGAGCAACATGTGCTTATTTTTCAATTCAATGGCTTAGAGGCAAGTTTTGGTTGCGTTAAAGTTAGGTGTACTGCCAATGAGAGCTTCCTTCCTTTCAGTCCACGGATACCAAATGGCCAATCACAGCCCTTATTTTACACCACCCAGGAACTTGTTTAATCCTTGTGTTGCTCCCCTACTTTTTTTTACATCTCAATGTGGTTCATAAGTAAAAAAAGTTTGAGGACCCCTGTTCTACAGCAATCGATTATCTGTAACCCTTGTTTGTTAAATTATTGTACAATTTGGTGCCTCCCCTAATTGTGCCAAGTTGCCTTCCAGGATTGATGTTTTTTACTGGGGGAGATTTACCTTCTTCTTGATTTGATGGTATTTTCAGACCCGTATCAGTTTATATGGCTTGCCCTGTGTGGTGCCTTACATACATCACGGGGCCCCGTACAACAACATTTTCATTCCCACCCACTTCAAATCACAGTGAAAAGACCACACAGACATCAGAGCTAAAAAAGGTAACCCCGCCCACACACACAAGTTATAAAAAGCTATTGGGGACCAGGGCCCCCCTATAAGTTAAACAAAACATTGGCGCCAGGACCCCCCATATACGTTTTTTTTTAAAAAGCATTGCTACCAGGGTCCCCTTACAAGTTACAAAATAAATTGGGGCCCCAAAGAACATTTTTTAAAAAAACATGGGCCCCCCATACAAGTTAAAAAAAAAAAATTGCGGCCACAAAGAATATTTTTTTTTTCCAAAAAACCAGTGACTTCAGGTCTTTTCGCTTCTTCGGGGCTTCAATTTCGGCTGTATTCATGACTTCAGGACTTTGGCTACTTTCATGGCTTTAGGTCATTTTGTCACTTCGGGACTTTGGAAGGAGGCGGCACAGCTTCAGTGCTTTTAACGGGGGCCCGGCAGTGCTGAACTTTTCAAAAGAGCCGGGCCCCACTTGACAGCACTGAAGCTGTGCCGCCTCCTTCCAAAGTCCCGAACAGCCGAAATGCGAAAGTGCCGAACAGCCTACAGGCCCAGCCCGATACACTTGTACCCCCTCTGCCCCCCTGATGGCAGCCCTGCTTACATATATATACCCCCAGGGGTTTCAAAGGAAGGGCATGGTCAGGGCAGAAGGTGGGAAAGGCCAGAAACAGCAAGATTCAATTCGGGTTTGGTTGATGTCTCCACCCTTATGTTATTGATGTTCACTTTCTTCATGTTTTCCAGACGTAGTAGCTGCAGGGCACATGGAAAGCTTTGGGTTTAATAAATTGTTGCTGCAGCAAACTTCTTAAAGTCAATCAGGGTACAAGTTTACAAACTGGAGTGGGGGCTGCGCAGAAAAAAAGTCTCATTGGTCGATCCAAGTTGACCACTAATTCAGTTGGGCAGTATTAAGGAAGGAAAGGGAGAGAACATCTAATCCTTTACAAAGCATGGGTGAAAGAACATCCCAAAAGTGCTTGAATTTGTACTTTTGTGTTCATTGGTGGTTTTCAGATCAGCTCTAGCACTTTGGTTGATGCACATTGCCAGGATCCCAGTGGTGAGACACAACTGCACTGCTAGACAACATGGAACATGGCTCACCATCATTGATGGTTCAGTCTCATCTCTGGGCCTTTTTTTCATGTGTATTGTAAACCTCAAATGCTCCATCTGTTGTATGGATAGTCTGTGAGTACATAGGTTTTATTTGTTTCAGCATAGAAACATGACAAAATGTGTCTCACGGCCTGTTCTGTGCCATAAAATCAAGATCATGCGCTGAGACTAAGGGAAAATTTACTAATTTACTCAAATTTGTCGATTTTTTTTTTCTGAAAACAGTCGCACAAACTCCCTTCCACGATTTGAACTCGTTTATCAATAATTTTCTTGAAAAAATAGGCACAACAAAATGTCATGACAAAATCAAGCATCAATTCGATTGACACTCCGAAAACTCGGTTTTATCAAATTTTGATTATCGGATGAAAACCCTGAATTTTATGGATTATCTAGCGCAGATCACAATGTCAAAAAATAACTTCAGGGACATTTGCCATTGACTTCTACATGACCTTAACAGGTCTGAGATGGCGTTTTTTCGGATTAGGATTTTTAGCAGCTTTGGGGTATGATAATTCTCTAAAAATTCTAGTCCCCCCCCCAATATCCTCGAGGTTTAATAAATGGGCCCCTAAGTGTGTAAACTCCTATTTTAAACTTAAAATTGTTTCTTGAAACACAACCAGAGGCGTAACAAGCAGTTTCTGGTCCCCACAGCATTTTAAGGTCCTTCGAAACTTTCAAAATAAAACACTCACCATAAACCAATATTAAAAAAAACTTCTTGGCCCCATCACAGTCCCAGTTGGACCCGATAGCAGCAGGATTGTGAACCCATAACAACCAGTAAGGTGTTTGTCAATAAGAACTCTCTAAGGATTTTGTATGAACCGTAATTATTTCCATCTAAATTCTAATTAAAGAAATTAATCTGAGAAAAAAAAAAACGTCTGTTATCTGGAAGCCACTGGCGAGTTTAAGATTACCTAAGTAATCATAAATGATATTTATAAAATGAATACCAAGCAGAATGCTATCTAGCGTGACAGTTGGGTGTTTTCCCACCCATTGTAGGTTTCAGTTGGGTGCTCTTTTTTCCCCCAGTCTAAACCCACACAGGCAGCTTGATTATTTCATTATAGAAGTACCCCTAGTGTGTGTGTTTCACATTTAAGCTTTCGCTTTTTATAAAACCACATTTAGGACGTTCCACGGTTCTGCCCTTGCTATGTATAACACAGGGCAGTTGCTTGGTATATTATAGTCTTTATAATAAAATGAAAGCTAAGTATTTAGGGAATGCCCATGTCTGAAAGGGGGAATTTTGAAGGAGAGGTTAAAAAAATATTATTTTTTAAAATCAGGAAGTGGGATTGATGGGTCAAAGTCTAGACAGGACTAATGTACTAGAATGCAGTATAAGCTATTTCTGGATATTGCAGATAAAAATCCGACTGCCCAGTGAACTGATCTCACCCCACTTTCCAAGGACAGTCTCTCTCTGTTTACTCTCATGACAAATGTTCTCCTGGGGCTGCACTATGTCAATATATGAAAGAGAAATCCCAAAAACTAGTCATTCCAAGTACTAATGTGAAATTCCCTAGATTTCCCAGCTGCGCCTCTGCTCCGGTAACCAGTTCATGCTAAGCCTTTGTTATTGGCAAATTAATATCGCTTTGTTGCCTGCTAGAATATGACAACAAGTGGCACTAACACAAAATTGCTACTTACACCGGGAGCCACATTTATCAAGGGTCGAATTTCGAATTCATGTAAGTTTTTTAAAACTCCCATGAGTTCGAAATTCCACTTGTCTAAATTTACTAATAAGATAGAATTTCTAATACTCGGGCGAATTTAAACGACCGAAAACTCGATTCGTATTTGATCAAACTCAATTCTCCAGAAAAAACTCGAATGTTAGGAAGGCTGCAAACATCTCCAAATTGATCCCTGCACCTCTCCCATTGACTTTAACAGTAATTCGGATCGTTTTAGGTGGCGAATAGTCGAATTCGAATTCTTAAAGGGCCAGAGAATGATAAATCTCGGAAATCAAATTCGAATTTTTTAAGAAACTCGATTCGAGAAACTCGATTCGATTCGAGTTTGGATTTTGAAAAAAATTAGAATTTTCAATTTCACCCTTGATAATAATGCCCCCAAAAAGTGAAGTTAGAGATCGCCACAGTCCGCTAGCGTGAAAATCCACCAGTCTCCATTCATTTCTATGGGATTTTTAAAAGAGTATTTATCAATGGGTGAAACTGAAAGTTCACACTTTGATAAATACGCCTTTCAAAATGTCATATAAATGAATGGAGAGTGGCGGAATTTTACTCTAGTGGACTGTGGTGATCTCTGATTTCACTTTTTGATAGATTTGTCCCAATATGTTGTCCTTAGGCATAGAGGCGGGGCAGACAATTACTTTCACTTTCCATTCAGCACTTCCTACATGTCACTGCTCTCCCCACATTCCCCCGTTCTCTTCACCATTTAATTGTGTAGCCAGGACATGGGGATGGACATCAGGTCCCCCATTCTGGTGCACAAACAAGATTCTGAGATGATATAAGACTTGTCTTAATAACAGTGTCCACAAAATGGCTCCTGCCTGCTTGTTATGTAGTGTAAGTTAAGTTCATTTTGCTTGACTAATGTGGTAAAATAGGATTTTGAATATTTTTTTTGGGTGACGGGTCCCCTTTAAGTTTGTTTTGCCTCCAATAAGGATTAATTATATCTTAGTTGGGATCAAGTACAAGATACTGTTTTATTATTACTGGAAAAAAGGAAACACCTTTTTTTTTTTTTAAAACATTATTTGATTAAAATTGAGTCTATGGGAGATGAGGTTCCTGTAATTTGGAGCTTTCTGGTTAACGGGTTTCCGGATAATGGATCCCATACCTGTACCAGCCTGTTTTCTGCATTGCCAGCACCTGTTGGTCATGGATCAGGTCTGATGGGCCAGTAGGTGTTCTTTTTTATAGTACAGGTATGAGACCTGTTATCCAGAATGCTTGACGGGGTTTTCGGGGTAACAGATCTTTCCGTAATTTGGATCTTCATACCTTAAGTCTATTAGAAAATCATGTAAACATTAAATAAACTCAATAGGCTGGTTTTGCTTCCAATAAGGATTAATTATATCTTAGTTGGGATCAAGTACAAGCTCCTGTTTTATTATTACACAGAAAAAGGAAATCATCATTTTTAAACATTTGTATAAAATAGAGTCTATGGTAGACGGACTTTCTGTAATTTGGAACTTTTTGGATAACAGGTTTCTGGATAGCGTATCTCATACCTGTATTGACACTGACAGTGCTGAACTGCCTTGACAAAAACAGGAAACAAAAAATCACAGAGCATTTTTATTTCTATCTTTGTTTTCCTCTTATGTTGGGGGGACTGTGACAATCACCAGATAAACGGCCCTAACGGCAGGAGCCTGTAATATTATACGGATTTCTTGTCCCCACCAGAATGCATTGTCTCCATTGCTGTATTCTCTGTCTGGCCCTTTTTAATCCAACAATGTTCCTTTCAGCCAGCCATTTAGCTTGTTTCCTTAGTTCACACGCAACAGTAAAAGAATAATCTTACGTAACATGGAACCCTCTCAGCCGACAGCTGTATTTGTCCTTGTGGTTTTGTCAACTCCAGCAAACCTTAGGGCAGGATTAAATGTCAAAATTCCATTCAGGTAATTCTGAAACAGGGCGTTTGCAACAAGGGGACCGCTGCCAAAATACCAAAAGGCTCATTTACTCTTACGTTTTTATATTAAAAGAAAAATCATCCCACTCAGGGCAAGACACATAAATTCAGTCCAGGGCTTGATTCAGTTAAACAACATGCGGCAGATTTGCTTCAGTATTTGGGCCAAGCTACTGCAGAAGATTCTCTATTTTCTGTGTGACAGATGTGGGGGCAGATTTATCAAAGGTCAAGGTGAAGGTTTGAAGTTAAAAACTTCGAATTTCAAAGTAATTTTTGGGAACTTCGACCATCGAATAGTCCAACTTTGATCTGAAGTTGAAAAAAACTTTGAAATTCAAAATTTATCATGTACTGTCTCTTTAAAACTTCGACTTTGACCATTTGCCACCTAAAAACTGCTGAAGTGCTGTTTTAGCCTATGGGGGACCTCCTTGAACCTGTATGGAGGCAATTGGGGGAGTTTGGGAGATCGAAGTTCTAAGTTAAAAAAACTTCGAAAAGAAGGCGCTATTCCTTCTATCGTACGATTCGAATACGCACCACTTCAACCCCCAAAAAACTTTGACCTCTATTCAGTTGGTCTTTTTGAATTCGAAGTTCAAAGTTTTTTTTTAACTTCGAACTTTGACCCTTGATAAACCTGCCCCTTGGTGTAGCCATAAGTTATTATTAGAAAACTGTTAAGCTGGCCATAGACGCAACGATCCGATTCGTCCGATTTTCGGACCGTGTGTGGAGAGTCCCGACATTTTTCGTCCGGCGGAGATCGGTCGTTTGGACGATCGGTCAGGTTAGAAAATTTCTGTCGGCTGCCGATAATATCTCTGCGTGTATTGCCGATTGTACGATTTTCAGTGGGAGACTGTCACCAGCTTTGGTTGGACATAACTTTCGTACGATTGCTGTCAGGGGCAGAACATCAGCTGATCTGTTCTTTAACTACTTTATTTGATCTGAATGGTAAGTGGCAGGTCGGGAGATGGGAAAAACCTTTCAAGGTCATGTAGGAGTCAATGGTAGATTGCCCTTGAACATTTAAAGATGTTAACAAGATTCATGACGTTCAAGTTTTTTTTCGGAGGATTTTGCCCGAAAACTCGGGCGAGGGTATATTTTTAGGCGGAAACTCCATGAATTTGAGTTTTCAGGTTGTTAACCCCAAACTCACTGATTCAAGTTTTTTCCATTCTAGTTTTTTTTGTTAAATAAGAAACTATTCTAGTTGTGAGTTCATTCGAGGTATAAAAAAACTCTAAATTTCGACATTTGATAAAGGAGAACTAAATCCTAATAATGAATATGGCCAAATGCCATAATTTATATAGTGAACTTATTGCACGAGGCTAAAGTTTCAGCTTGTCAATAGCAGCAATGATCCAGGACTTCAAACTTGTCACAGGGGGTCACCATCTTGGAAAGTGTCTGTGACACTCACATGCTCAGTGGGCTCTGATTGGCTGTTGAGAAGCTAAGCTTAGGGCTCGTCACTAATTATCCAGCAGAAAATGAGCTTCCCTGGCTGTAATATAAACTGATGCTACAGGTTTGCTGATTATTAAATTCTGATGCTAATTGCACTGGTTTCTGTGCTGCCATGTAGTAATTATCTGTATTAATTACTAATCAGCCTTATATTGTGACATTTCTATTCTATGTGTACTGTATATTGTGAGTGGGTCCCTAAGCTCAGTAAGTGACAGCAGCACAGAGCATGTGCAGTGAATCAGCAGAAAAGAAGATGGGGAGCTACTGGGGCATCTTTGGAGACACAGATCTTTACTGCTAAAGGGCTGTGGTTGCCTTGAATTGGTACAGAAGCACAAAACATAATGCACAGCATTTATAGCTACTTCATTAGTTCAGGTTTAGTTCTGCTTTAAAGCATACTTGAAGTTGTAGTCTGCCTTTCATTAAACAGTATACTAACACTGTACAGGGCAAATTAACTGCTCATTGCAACTCTGCACACCCCTCAGTTGCAGTTAGCAAGAGGGAGCCATAATAATGGAAGATGAGTCCAGTAGGTATTGCTTTAGGCTTGTGAAGGTCACTGCTGTTGCTCTTTCAGCATAGTTGCACTTTGCCATTTTCTATTTTAAGTAGCAGTTTGCCCTGTATACCACAATATTGCGGTGATGGGCAAGTCTGACCTGTTTCGCTTTGCCAAAAATTTGCCAAACAGCGAGAAATTTGGCAAATGCATTGGATAACAATTTTTTTTTTATGTGCAGCAATTTTTTTTCAGTCATTGGAGCCTATGGGCGGGGTTTTTTTATTTATTTATTTTTTTGCATCAAAACCTGGCAAAATATTTCGCTCATCACAAATTGTGATCTTGCTGATGACAAGACAATTGCGCTCAAATTTGGAGTTGACGCTACTGCAGTGTTGTTGCAGTCAATCCATTACTAGTTGCAGTAAACTGTACGGTATAGCAGTGGGACTTGCAAGCATATAGGCTCTTGCAGTTTCATGAGCACAAGATCTATCTGGGAAAAATTAAAGGAGAATGAATGTTCCAAACCAAGGGGGGTGCCAAATGTTATTGTACCCCCAAGGATTGTAATGACTTACCTGATAACCTGGGACAGTCCCTGGCCACTCCTGTTAGTAGAAGTCTCATACCTCCCAACATTTTCGAAACAGAAAGAGAGACTTGCCCTGTGGAGCGCGGCCAATATTTTTTGCCCCTGCCCATTTTTTCTGGCCACACCCTTTAATTATCGTGTCCATTTTACAAAATTTGGCAGGTTATGAAAGTTTGAACATATTTCTATGGTTTTTATATGTTATTACAGTTTTGCTAATGAAGGTGAATTGCCCTTTAAGCTGCGAGTCTTAGTTCTTATCTAAAACTGTATCTATGTTTTATGGGCTCTCTGCCAAGAGCCAATTAAGTTAGAGACTTGGTATCTTTTTCTGGCTGTTCAGTGCAGCAGATCAAAGAGAAACTCAGGACATTTCAGTACAAATTTGGGTCAGGTTGAACTGTCAAAAGCGGGACTGTCCTGCTTAAAACGGGACAGTTGGGAGGTATGGAAAACTTCACGGGCCTGGGGCACTACCCAGCAACTGATCCTCTTACTTCGGGCAGGCACAAATGTAGAGTAGAGTTAAAACCCAGACTTAAAACGTTCCTTCTCCTTTAAGAGTAAGATGCCCAGGTTGCATTGTGACCGATCCAGTAGGGTTTTATTTATTTTTTTCATTCCCCAGTTCGGAGACTGATATTTTAACCCTCTGTGAGACTTGAGAAATGTTTCCCTGATGTCTTATTGGTGAGTTTAATATGCCAGTCATTTGGAAAAATTTTTACGAACCCCATAGCATCACAGGACAGGTGGCATGGGATTATGTCGATTTCCAATGGATTTTTTGATCTTGCGAGATCTCATCTGTGCAACAAGCTGCAACTTAGCTTCTGGGCCCTGGGCGAGGGGGTTGGACTTGTATATCAACCATATAGAAGAACAAGGGAGCTTATGGTGAGGAGAACTGCAAAGCACCCACATGTGAATATCTCCTGCTTTAAGATGTCTTTCATTGCATTTACTGCACTTCTCATTGCACCCATAATGTCTCTTGTTCTTCCGTTGGCTCGCTGTACACGTCGTTACTCTCAGAAGCCAAGCTTTCATTTCAAAGCCACCACAAAATTTCGGCTGAATACTGAACCCAAACCCAAATTTGTCAGCTTCATTTTCTAGTTATGGTTTCATGACAGTGAGGTTCAGATTCAGTTCAGCTAAGCACTATCAGTGCAGACCAATCAAAACTGTGCAAAAAGTGCTGAACCATATGCTGGGTTTGATACATTCTTGATTTTGCAAGAGTAAAGGTGACCATACACTTAGAAATCTGCTCATTTGGGGATTTTGCCAAACGAGCAGATCTTTCCCCGATATGCTCACATTAAAGTGGGTGATTTCGGGCTGATCTAATCATTGGGCCCTAGGGATCATAATGTAGCCAATACAGGGAGTAGGATTGCGGGACTGCATCAACGAGCAGATGCGGCCGCGATCCGACAGGATATTTAACCTTGCCCGATTGACATCTAGCCGACTTTCAGCCACATATCGATCAGGGAAGCCCATCGGAGGGCCCCACGCAGGGGCCAATAAGCTGACTCGGTCTGTCGCTAGTTTTTCTCGTGCCCTGGCAACACCATTAAATGGTGAAGAGAACTGGGGGAATGTGGGGAGAGCAGTGACATCTAAGAAGTGCTGAATGGAAAGTGAAAGTAATTGCCTAAGGCATAGAGGAGGGGCAGACAATATTTGATTGACAGCTGAGATTTTTAAATAAGCTTACAACAGCTATGAATGCTTTAATAAATGGGTTTCATGTTTAATTTGAAAAGGACTTTTATTATACAGATTTTTGTGTCTGGGAGACAGGTCCACTTTAACAAAACCCCTTTTGTGATAACTACTTCATGGATTATTGCACACAGTTTATGGGCCAAGATTACATTTTTGATGAACTAATTACTTAACTCTTCTGGTCTAGATATTTTTTTAGATATTCATCCATTTTCCTGCGTCTTCTTACAAAAAGAATTTAGGTGTTCAAACCTGCCGAGGCCCATTTCAACCAATAGGCACATCAGTTCATTTTGACGTCGAAAATTCAACAACAAATGACAAATATGCAAGAATGACAAAACATAAAAAGATTACTAACTGCCGTGCAGAGTTTTAACTGCCGCCTTTGTCAAAACACCATGGGGGAAAGACGCAAGATTGAAATAGTTTTTCCAGATTTAAACAGCAGCGGATTGGTTGTTGTGGGGGCACGTGGCCATAATGCGAACTGCATTTCTAAATAAAATGAAAGCAGACAGTCATGCGGATTGTTTTTTAAATGAAGCAGAAAATCTAGGCTGCGGGAGTCAGGAAGGAGCACGTTGGAGCATGACTGGTTCTGCGTGTGAATCTGACTGTATTCTATTGTGTATATTGTATGACTGAATGAGCTTTAAGTTGACAGGAAGTATATAGGATTTCAGTAGGTCGCTATGCATGATTCACACTCTGGAATGGAGCAACTCCGTGCATGACCTTTTATTTATGTTGGGCAGGTAATGGTGCGTCAGATATTCTCCGTTGCAACCAGTCTAATGCGGGGGGGGGGGTGGCTTGTTGCATTTATTATTGAGGATTGTATTATCCTTGGTGACTCAAGAATGCTCTTTTATTCAGCACTAGTAATAATCCTTCATTATCACAGACTATATTTGACTGTGAAAGCCAATAATTACACTCTACACTAGTCTAATTTTCAGTATCTAGAAATATCCGTCTATTAACAGACCTGGAGGGGAACGAACTACTGCTGCGTTGTTTTTAGAGTCGGAACCAGAGAACAGCAAGGGATATACAAATTCTACTTTCAATAGCAATTATATTTACAACTTTAAAACAATTCTCAGCTGTACCCATGGTTCACCCCCAAACCCTGCCCCTTTTAAGTTCACATTGCAAAACTGGCTCTTGAAAACCTGTAGATTTGGGGACTCTACCGCTCAACCAGAATATAAAATACTGTAGGTACAACATATGTTGGACATCTTTCCTATAGTTTGGCCTTAAAATATATAATTTATTTGCCACACTGTTCAGAAACATCAACTGACTTTTATATATGATAAAAGCTGCCAACTCGGCTCCTCAGATGGAGTTATCTGCATGTTGGCCTGAATATAAGGTCCTCTAAATGACTTGCCTCACCAATATTTGTCTGAACATTGACTATATATCTATAGGGCATATTTGAAAATCCCCTTGAATGAAGGCTGCATCCTAAAGAATCTCCTGAGACCCCCATAATGACCCAGATACTGGCTTGTGAACAAAACAATGGAATCACCCCAATTTGACCCAACATGATGGTGACCCATCTTAACTCCATATCACATAAAGAAAAATCCATTTGCTAAAATCTGGCAACTCACAAAGCTCTGTTAGATCACGTAGGTACCTCCCATAAGGTACTTGGCCTCAAGTTTAACCACAGCCTTGAACCAGTTCCAGGTTTGTGTTACAGGAGGTCAGATGCTGTGAGTTAAAGAAGGAATGGAATTGGAAGGGCTGGCAAAATAAAGGAAACTGGCAAGGTGGTACATTTATTGCTGCTGAGGTTCCTGGCTCTGTCCCGGGATTTCGCAGTACATTATTTATCTCTCATTAAGTGCTGTTTGTGTTTGTGTACGTGGCTGAATGACGGTTACTTATTTATCTTTAGTAATAGGAACTGCTAACACAGCAGAACTTACTGCACTCGGTGGCCCAAGCTTTAAATTAATATCCTAATGCAGCGATTACCCTTGTTTCCGCCTTTTGGCGGAAGCCTTTTAAGACCTTCAGCACACTCTTGCTCAGGCTGCTTACTCCTTCAAGCTGTTTGCAACTAGAGCATCTTTTTAAGATCTAGCCATAGTAGAAATGTTGGAACAGCACCAAATGTAGTTCTGGATAAAAAAAAAACCTTTATTGGTACAAGAGCATTACAGTAATGCCAATGGAAAGTGGCCATTGGAGAACGTGCAACTTCCCAAGGAAGAAAGTGATTGTCGTGCTGACTACTTGTCTGCTAATCGTAAGATCTAGCCCTATCCAGATTGAGCATCCTTATTAGCATATAAACTTCTCCCGCCACCGATGGTGGGGAACCACAACCTAAACATGAAGAAGATGGTCATATGATCCTGTCAGTCGGATGTAGTCTCCCTATGTAAGATTATATCTATGTAACAGTATACTCAAGGGTTCTGTAACTTTAGGGTAGACCTTCACCTGCTATTGTAACTTGGAGCTGAACCTTCTCCTACGTCTGTTACTTTAGGGTAGACATTCTCCTACTACTGTTATTTGGACCTGAACCTTCTCCTGCTTCTGTAACTTGGGACTGATTCTTCTACTTCTGGTACATTAGAGTAGCCCTTCTCCTATTACTGTAACTTGGAGCAGAACCTTCTCCTGCTTCTGTAATTTGGGGCTGATCCTAATACTTGTGTAACATTAGGGTAGACCTCCTATTACTGTAACTTGGATCTGAACCTTCTCCTACTTCTGTAACTTTAGAGTAGACCTTCTCCTATTACTGTAACTTGGAGCTGAACCTTCTCCTGCTTCTGTCACCTAAGGCTGATCTTTCTCCTACTTCTGTAATTTTAGGGTAGACCTTCTCTTACTACTCTAATTTGAGGCTGAATGTTCTACTAATGTAACTTTAGGGTAGACCTTCTCTTGCTACTGTAACTTGGGGCTGATCCTTCTCCTACTTCAGTAACTTTAGGTCAGGCCGTCTCCTACTACTGTTATTTGGGAATGAATCTTCTCCTACTTATGTACCTTCAGGGTAGACCTTCTCCTGCTACTGTAACTTGGGGCTGATCCTTCTCCTACTTCTGTAACCTTAGGGTAGACCTTCTCCTACTATTATAACTTTTAGAAGCAGCAATGTTTACTCAATCTCAGATAGGCACCCCTATGTAAGATGAAGTACACATGGCTGTTTCTGAAAGTTACAGTACTCTCTTACTGTTGTAAGTTTGGGAAGCAGCCATGTATACTTTGTAATACATAGGGGCCATATATGTTACCAGTGTGAACTTCTGTCACCTACCTGCAGTTTTCAGCCCTGAATAGATTCTGACATTTTCCCAGTAAATATTTATGAGCATTACGAAATACCATTCTTTTGGGGCAGTGTGTTCTTTATCTTTAGTTTTATTTTAAGTTCCTGATATAGCCCATAAAGTTGAGCAACACTCGGAGCCTATTCGTGAAAACCAGTGTGAACTGGAGATCCTCGTGATCCATTTAATAGAAACTGGCAAGGCTCCAGGAGGCACCTGCAATAGGGATATTCTTATTGGAGTAAGGTGATAGGAGGGGCAGCCTCACGTTACTGTATACTATGGGACTTATTTACTGAAAACCCGTTGTCTGTTAAATTTAGCCCTTTAGCCTATATTTTTTAACATAAGTTTGGATACTGTGGTCATTGCATAAGTCTTATTAACTATGCTGAATAATGGTATGTCCTAATGCAGGGGGTGTGGGGTGGTGCTTTGCTTTAAGACACTTTGGTAATTTATGAATGTGTTTGGGTTCCTTAAGGAACAGTTCAGTGTAAAAATTAAAACTGGGTAAATAGATAGGCTGTGCAAAATATAAAATGTTTCTAATATAGTTAGTTAGCCAAATATGTAATGTATAAAGGCTGGAGTGACTGGATGTGTAACATAATAGGCAGAACACTACTTCCTGCTTTTCAGCTCTCTAACTCTGAGTTAGTCAGTGACTTGAAGGGGGGCCACATGGGACTGTTCAGTGAGTTTGCAATTGATCCTCAGCATTCAGCTCAGATTCAAAAGCAACAGTTATGTCCCATGTGCCCCCCCTCAAGTCACTGATTGGTTACCAGGCAGCAACCAATCAGTGGAAACCAAGAGAGCTGTAAAGCAGGTAGTTGTGTTATGTTATAGATTCAATTTTTGGCTGACTAACTATATTAGAAACTGCTCATGTGCCGAAAGTCACAAAGTTTTCCGATTTCTATTATCGGAAACTTCGTGACTTTCGGTGCATGTGCAGTAGAGCTGAACCGGCAAATGCTCCTACTGCGCATGCGCCGCCAAATGCCGGGCAATCCAGGAAGAAGTCCGCACACAGGAGAAGCTGGCGCCTGTGAACTCCGTGGACAGGACCTGCGCCAAGGGGTAAGTAGCAACTTAAGGGCATTTGCCCGGGGGGGGGGGCTAGGCCAGGGGGGGAGGAGGAGGGAGCAACACAGGGGTTTACTTCTCCTTTAAAGGGTTTGTTCACCTTTGAGTTAGCTTTTAGTGTAGTATAGAGAGTGATATTCTGAGACAATTTGCCATTTTTAATTTTTTTTATTTGTGGTCTTTGAGTTATTTAGCGTTTTATTCAGCAGCTCTCCTGTTTGCAATTTCAGCAGTCTGGTTGCTAGGGTCCAAATTACCCTAGCAACCATACATTGATTTGAGCAATAAAGAAAATGCAATAAGAAGTAGCAATAACAATACATTTGTAGCCTTGCAGAGCATTTGTTTTAGATGGGGTCAGTGACCCCCTTTTTAAAGCTGGAAAGAGTCAGAAGAAAAAGGCTAATAATTAAAAAACTATAAAAAAAAAAAATGAAGACGAATTGTAAAGTTGCATAGAATTAGCGATTCTGAAAGTTAAATTAAAGGTGAACCACCCCTTTCAGTAGCTGTTGTATTGGGTAACGATTGGTGCCACTCTCTGCTGGGTTCCCTTGTTAATCTGTGCCGTAGATTTCCCATGTAGATTCTGCATTATGACTGTGGGCCGCCCATTATTCCCACCATTCAGTACCCAGCGTTCGCCCTAATATCTGCCTATAACATAAATATTGTGTGGAGGCTGCTATGGGAACAGTTGTTTTCCTACTTGGCTAAATTTACTCTGGAGTTGAATATTAACGCAGCGACTGACAGTACATAAAAAGCAAAAATATCTTCTGTGTGACTCACCGTGACTCACTCCCTGTGAGCCCTGCGCTACTGCCTGACATTGAACCATTTGGCAGCCTGACCTGCTGCATTTTTTTTCTAGGAAAACTCTCTCTCTTGACATTCTTACGCAACAGTGTGAACCCCTTCCCTGCCATCCCCATTAGTCCCAAAGAGCAAGCTTTTCTGCAGCCCCTGGGAACCAGACGGGGACTCCAATTACTCCACATATTTAAGTAAATATTGCCCTTTTACATCTCTTGCCTTGAACCAACATTTCGTGATGGTCTGTGTGCTGCCTCAGAGATCACCTGACCAGAAATACTGCAGCTCTATCTGTAACAGGAAGAGATCAGCTGACCAGAAATACTGCAGCTCTAACTGTAACAGGAAGAGATCAGCTGACCAGAAATACTGCAGCTCTAACTGTAACAGGAAGAAGTGTGGAAGCAAAAGACACAACTCTGTCTGTTAATTGGCTCATGTGACCTAGCATGTATGGTTTGTTTGTGTGCACAGTGAATCATATGATTCCAGGGGGCGGCCCTTATTTTCTAAAATGGCATTTTTCGATTTAGGATTACCCAATGGCACATACTACTAATAAAAAGTACATTATTATAAAAATGGTTTATTTACATGAAGCAGCGTTTTACATATGAGCTGTTTTGTGCGATATCTTTTTTATAGAGACCTACATTGTTTGAGGGGTATAGTTTTCCTTTAAGTGGGCAGGCGGGTGTTAGATTGCAGGCTACTGAATGACACAAGCTAAGCATTGTGTGGAGTTGCTGGTGGCACGCTATCTATGTATTGCTGGTGTCATGCACTACCGAAGCCTCTGATATTTGCTGAAAAGTTAATGAGCCGGCACAGTCCATTGTCTCCAATAAATCTCATGGATCAGTCCAAGTTATGAAGATCCATTCAGCTCAGAATGGTTTTATTTCCGTGGGAATCGCTGCATTATGAAAGATCTGCTGGAATAGTCGGCTTTGTTTGGGGCATTGTGCCAGGATATTGTAATAAGCGAGCTTGATGCCCTGCATAGTGTTTGTTTATACAGGCTCATTATACAATGGTCATTTTACTAAAATGTTTAGCACAAGCCCCCCCCCAAGCCCTGGTGTATATGATGTATCTGTGCTGTGTGCATTAGTGAATATGCGCTGATACCCAGTGGTGGAACTAGTAGTGATGGGTGAATAAATTCACCTGATGCAAATTCGCAGCAAATTTCCGCATTTCGCCGCTGGCGATTAAATTTGCGCAAAAATTTGTCGGCGTCCAAAGTTTTGGATGCCCATTGACTGTAAATTTTCGGGTTTTCACAAATTTTTCAGCATTTCGCAGGAAATTCGTGAATTTTTCAAAGAACCAAAACAGGAGAAATTCGCCCATCACTAGTAACTAGATGTAACCGGGCCCCACAACAAATTAATTTTACATCTGCAGAGGGTGTCATGTTTTACCAGTATATATTAAAATTGCTCATTAATTAGGGCCCTATGGGCCCCCCATGCTTCCTTTGTCGTTACCCAAAATACGACACACTCTGAGTTCTGAGCTCACATAGGGTTATTAAAGTGTGTACTTTAATTCCTGAACTACTCAGTGCTTGTGCTGTTTAGTTCACCTTACGTTGCAAAATCATTAATTATTAACCAATAATTATCAACATTGCAGTCATAACCACTAATCTATTGTTATTATGCTATATTTATTCCATGTCGCTTTACAGAGATGAATCATCATTCACATCGGTCCCTGCCCCGGTGGAGCTTACAATCTAATGTCCCTATCACAGTGACACACACAGGAGCTTATTAACCTGCCTGTATGTTTTGTGTGTGTGGGAGGAAACAGGAGAACCCTGAGGAAACCTCATATATTATTATAGATGTCTTCTTGGCTTCTGGTCTACCATGTGCTGAATTCAGGCAGTATGAATACAGCTATAGGAATTTATTTAAGGTGTTTCTCATACCTATGTGTTCTACTGATTCACTTATACCATATACATAAAGAGCCTGGCTTATTAGTACAGGTACGGGACCTGATGTAGAGAGTGATATTCTGAGACAATTTGCAATTGGTTTTAGTTTTTAATTATTTGTGGTTTTAGAGTTATTTAGCTTTTATTTCAGCAGCTCTCCAGATTGCAATTTCAATCTGGTTGCTAGGCTGCCAATTCCCCTAGCAACCATGCACTGATTTGAATAAGAGACTGGAATATGAATAGGAATAGGAGAGGCCTGAATAGAAGGAGTAATAAAAAAGTAGCAATAACAAAAAATGTGTAGACTTAGGGGCCGATTCACTAACTTCGAGTGAAGGATTCGAAGTAAAAAAACTTCGAATTTCGAAGTATTTTTTGGGCTACTTCGACCATCGAATGGGCTACTTCGACCTTCGACTACGACTTCGAATCGAAGGATTCGAACTAAAAATCGTTCGACCATTCGATAGTCGAAGTACTGTCTCTTTAAAAAAAACTTCGACCCCCTAGTTCGCCATCTAAAAGCTAACGAAGTCAATGTTAGCCTATGGGGAAGGTCCCCATAGACTTGGCTAACTTTTTTTGATCGAAGGATTTTCCTTTGATCGTTGGATTTAAATCCTTCGAAGGATTTTATCGTTCGATCGAAGGAATAATCCTTCGATCGTACTATCTGCGCTAAATCCTTCGACTTCGATATTCAAAGTCGAAGGATTTCAATTAACCCTCGATATTCGACCCTTAGTGAATCAGCCCCTTAGAGTATTTGTTTTAGACTGTTTTAGACTGCGGGTTGAGCTGTGTCAAAAGAGGGACTGTCCCTCTGAAAACGGGACAGTTGGGAGGTATGGTTTCTGGATAAAGGATCCCATACATGTAGTAAGTGACGATACAGAATGTCATGATGGATTAGTTCTGTTGCTTTTGTTTGATCCAATAACAAAATGAGTCCAGTAGACAGACAGCTGGGTGCCTGTAGGTTTATAAAAACAAGTGTGTGTGGGTGTGTTACACTTGTTACAGAGCTATTTCAGGATTGCACTTTATTAAATCCTCAGGACTGGCCGTTTTTGGGCTGTTAGTGCCTCATGGGTTAAAGGTGGCCGAGTAATGCTGAATAACTGTAGGGCGCATCACAAATAGAATTTTATTGCCTTTATCTTAAAAGCAGTCGTGCCATGTGGTGTGAAGTTTATCTGCTATCTCCTGCGTCATTGAGTTATTTAATCTGCTAGAGCAGGGTCACACCGAGACAAGCTGATATCTACATACTAATCACATTATTCTCAGCCATACATGCAATTAAACATCCATCTCATTATACACAAGGAAAGAATCACGCTCTGTGCTTACTTTATTCTACTATCCGTTATTCTCCCATAGACTCCATGTTATCCAAATAATCCAAATTTTTAAAAATGATTTCCTTTTTCTCTATAATAATAAGACAGTAGATTGTACTTGATCCCAACTACGATATAATTAATCCTTATTGGAGGCAAAACAGTCCTACTGAGTTTAATTAAGGTTTAAATGATTTTATAATAGTTGTTCACCTTTGAGTTAACTTTTAGTATGATGTAAAGAGTGACGTACTGAGACAATTTGCAATTGGTTTTCATTTTTTATTATTTAAAATGTTTATTTAGCTTTTTATTCAGCAGCTCTTCAATTTGCATTATAAACAATCTTGTAGCTAGGGTCCATATTACCCTAGCAACCATGCATTGCTTTGAATAAGACACTGGAATATGAATAGGAGAGGACCTTACTAAAAAGATGAGAAATATAAATTAGCTATAACAATAAATGTGTAGCATTACAGAGCATTTATTTTTTTTAGATGGGGTCAGCGACGCCCATTTGAAAGCTGGAAAGGGTCAAAAGAAATTTTATATTTATTATAAAACTATAAAAAATAAATAATGAAAACCAATGGAAAAATTCCTAACGATTGGCCATTCTATTACATACTAAAAGTTTAATTAAAGGTGAACCACCCCTTTAAGGTGTGAAGATCCAAATGACGTAAAGACCTGTTATCCAGAAAACACCAGGTCCCGAGCATTCTGAATAACAGGTCTCTACTTGTATATTTGTACTCTTTTATCCGTTGAAAGGAAATTAGATTGTAAGCTCCACTAGTCCCAGGATAACCCTCTAAGGCTACAGAAACACATGCAGATTTAGCAAGTTTCGGCGCGGTGCTGACAGCCACGTATACGTTAGCGTTATTGTACCATTGCCTAAGCTTAAACCGCTAGCGTATCTACGTGGCGGTCGGCTATTTTTTTAAAAACCTGAAAACCTCGCCAAAACCACTCGCTAAATCAGCATTTGTGTCCAGGGCCTTAAGGAAGCCAAAACATCAACAGGAGAGGCTCTGCACGATGGGCAATTAGGGTACAGGTATCTGTTATCCAGAATGTTCGGGCCCTGGGTTTTTCTGGATAACAGATCTTTCCATAATTTGGATAGTCATAGCTTAAGTATTAGAAAATCATTTAATAAACATTAAATAAACCCAATAGGCTGGTTCTGCTTCCAATAAGGATTAATTATATCTTAGTTGGGATCAAGTACAAGTTACTGTTTTATTATTACAGAGAAAAAGAAAATCCTTTTTAAACATTTGGATTATGTGGATAAAGTGGAGACTATGGGAGACGGCCTTTCTGTAATTCGGAGCTTTCTTGATGACAGGTATCCTGATAACAGATCCCATACCTGTACAAGATTTAAAGTACTGTTGTGGCTGTGTCTGGAACTTTGAAAGGGTGACAGTTTATTAAAACAAAATGTTTAACGTAAGAAAATTTCGAATTGCTCTTTAACAATACCTGTCATTCTGCATAACCATTTAAGCGAAATAAACCTGAATACTAAATAAAAACGGTGAATTGTACTATACAGCTTTCTTGCACAGAAAACTGAACTGTAAAAAGCAAAGGAGAAAATAAAGGGGCACGAACTACAAAATGTAATCACATTAAAGGGGTGGTTCACCTTTAAGGATACTTTTAGAATGTTATAGAATGGCCAATTCTAATAAATTTTTCAATTGGTTTTCATTATTTATTTATTTTTTTTAGTTATTTGCTTTTTGCTTCTGACTCTTTGCAGCTTTCAAATGGGAGTCGCTGACCCCATCTAAAAAAACAAATGCTCTGTAAGGCTACAAATGTGTTGTTATTGCTACTTTTTATTTCTCATCTTTCTATTCAGGCCTCTCCTATTCATATTCCAGTCTCCTATTTAAATCAATGCATGGTTGCTAGGGGAATATGGATCATAGCTACCAAATTGCTTAAAATGGAAATTGAAGAGCTGCTGAATAAAAAGCTAAATAACTGAAAAACCACAAATAATAAAGAATGAAAACCAATTGCAAGTTGTCTCAGAATATCACTCTCTACATCATACTAAAAGTTATCTCAAAGGCGAACAACAACTTTAAGTAAACTTTTTGTATTTTATAGAACAGCCAATTCTAACTAACTTTTAAATTGGTCTTTTTTTATTTATTTGCTTTCCTCTTCTGTCTCTTTCCAGTATTCAAATGTGGGTCACTGACCCCATCTAAAAAACAAATGCTCTTCAAGGCTAGAAATTAGTGATGCTGACCCGCACCCGACCCTAACCCACCCCGCCCCGCCGATGATGCCACAATGCCATCACAAAACGGTGGGGCAAGCAGACTATAAAACCGGAAGTAGGATGCCGGCATTTGAAGGTGGCGGGCAGGGAGAGCAGGAGAAGAGCTCAACCCGCACTGGCAGGGAGCAGTGCGAGGTCGACCCGAACCCGCCAGACCCGCGGGTATCGTGTCGGCCCGCACATCACTACTAGAAATGTATTGTTATTGCTACTTTCTATTACTCATCTTTCTATTCAGGTTCTCCTATTCATATTCCAGTCTCTTATTCAAATCAGTGCATGGTTGCTAGGGTAATTAGGACCCTAGCAACCAGACTGCTGAAATTGCAAACTGGAGAGCTGCTGAATAAAAAAGCTAAATAAGTCAAAAACCACAAATAATAAAAAAAAATTGCAAATTGCATATTGTCACAATATAACTCTCTACATTGTCTCAAAGGTGAACAACCCCTTTAAATCAGGCCACAGACATTACCGAACATTTTGAAACAGACTTTTTCTCTTCTGCTGATATGTCAGTGAGATAATGCTGTTATCACATACTTCCCTTGTACTTCCTGCTGCTACTCAATATTATGCACTTAGGGGAAATCATACAAATGGTCTTTTCCAGGAAACTCTATTTCTATTTATCTTCAAGGAAATCATCCAAAAAAGACCAACGTAGACCTCAGGAAATGTCAAAGTAACCCCTACAAAATAACTCTTGTAACAGTGAAATCAGGGAAGTCAAACTGAATGTCATTTTTTTTTTAATTAGCCATGTTGACATAAATGTATATTTTCGTGTTTGGTCTTTTTCTACCTTGACCCAAGTGATGGGCTAAATCGAGCCAATTAATTCATTTTGCACCAGGGCCAAGGTGATGGACTAATTTGAAAAAACAGCAGGGCTGCAGCCTTATGTAATACAGGTATTGGATCCATTATCCAGAAACCTGTTATGCAGAAAGCTAGGAATTACAGAATGGCCATCTCCCATAGACTCCATTATAATCAAATAATCCAGATTTTTAAAATTGATTTCCTTTTTCTGTGTAATAATAAAACAGTAGTTGTACTTGATCCCAACTAAGATATAATTAATCCTTATTGGAGGCAAAACCAGCCTATTGGGTTTATTTAATGTTTACCCGATTTTCTCTTAAGATAGGAAGATCCAAATTATGGAAAGATCCGTTAACCAGACAACCCCAGATCCTAAGCATTCTGGATAACAGGTCCTATACCTGTACATGACTAAAGAATGTGACCGCAATCTCCGGCTGTTGGTCGGATTGTGAGAGTTCAGCAGGTTGAATTTGCCTAAAATATAGGCAGAAAATACAGTTTTATTCATAATTTAATCCTGAAGGGCCTTTTGAATACTGGGTCCCAGTGCAAATGACTGGCCTAAAACGGGTCTCTGTACGAGTCCTGGTAGCATTTGTGTATGCGGATTCCTCTCTTTCTTGGAAAAGTAAACGGATTGTAATAATCCAAGGATACATTTTATAAAACGCGGTGTTCCTGTTTTATGAGACCCCAAACAGGAACATTTCCAAAGGGCACTTAATTTATTTTTGGGAACATCTAGTGCAAGAGCTGCTACCGCATGGCATGGATGTGTGCAGTGCAGGCAGAAGTCCCTCCCATAGGCTAGTTGAACTGTAACACTCAGACAAGCTGTGCCTCACTAATTGCAAATTAAGTTGCCTTTATTTTGGTCACAATTCCCTGTAATGACAGCTATTCAATCAATGTAAAATGTTTTCCAAAATGTACTTAAGTATATGAATTCATATCAACGAGGGCCTAGCTCTCTACAAGCCCCTAGAGCCAATCAGCCCCTGATCTGTTATTTACAGGAACAGTCTTCCTTGAAGTGTGCAAGCCCTGGGGCAACCAGTCTCCTAGATCAAAGAGCCGACTGCTGGCATGGAAAGGGTCAATGGCATCATAGTTCTTCATGGCAACAATAATGTATGTGTGTGTATAAATGTATTTATATAGTACAACTAGGATACACAGGGCTGTATAGAAACTACACATGGAGGACAAACATTATAATTAATGATAAATACATTTAAATATACCGAGATGAAGTGCCTTGTGGTCTCATAGAGTTTATCATCTCAATCTGTTGAATTGAATTAAGTTTTATACATGACACTGTTATGGGACAGTATAGTGTTTACTGACCAATAAGCTTCCAACTGTGATTTTAGAATCATTTTAATTCTGGCTTTTCAGCTCTTCAGTTTGAAATTGGGTTTCTGGGGTCCCAGAGGTCCTGAATTAACATGAAAATGATGCAGAATAAAATAAAATGTAGCCACTCGGATGGTGCCCCTCATTCGGAAAACAGATTATAAAGCCAACTCTTCTCCAGCTGTTTCCTGGCGCAAGTCATTTACATGGCTGGGTTTGCCTGTTGGATGGAAAAAAGTCATACAATTTTTAAAAATGTCATCCAGCATGGCAGCATATTAAATGTCAGTCTATAAATATTAGATTTTTTTTTAGGTCTTCTGTCTGTATTTAGTCTAGGGGAGAATTTAAGTATTGGTACAGGTATAGGACCTGTTATCCTGAATGCTCAAACGTGGGGTTTTCCAGATAACGGATCTTTCTGTAATTTGGATCTTCATACCTTAAGTCTACTAGAAAATCCTGTAAACATTAAATAAACCCAATAGGCTGGTTCTGCTTCCAATAAGGATAAATTATATATTAGTTGGGATCAAGTACAAGCTACTGTTTTATTATTACAGAGAAAAAGGAAAAAGGTACAGGTATAGGACCTGTTATCCTGAATGCTCAAACGTGGGGGTTTTCCGGATAATGGATCTTTCTGTAATTTGGATCTTCATGCCTTAAGTCTACTAGAAAATCCTGTAAACATTAAATAAACCCAATAGGCTGATTTTGCCTCCAATAAGGATTAATTATATCTTAGTTGGGATCAAGTACAAGCTATTTTATTATTACAGAGAAAAAGGAAATCAATTTTAATAAATTTGGATAAAAGAGTGTCTAAAGGTCACGGGCACTCCGTATTTCTGATAACCGGTTTCCGTATTACGGATCCCATGTAGTTATTTTTAGACAGTTTCTGTTTATGGCCCTGGTGTTATCTCCAGGAGGCAGCTCCTTTCTTGAAGTCAATTATTTTTGTCCCCTTCAACGGCATTGACCATCTAGGTCTATGCGACTATAAAATCCCTGTATTCACTGAATTCCCCTATATATTTAGTGTTGCTGTTCCCATAGCATTACCTCCTCTCAAGTGATCTGTACCTCTGACTTTACTGCCAGTGCCTCTTTCTCAGGTTGGTTCTTTTGTTGGATGGAAAATACTTTTGCCCTTCACTGTTCATTCAGCCGTCACTTGCTGCAATATAATGTTTCCATTGACTCCGGCTTTCATTGTGCACCTGCCAAGATCCTTCTCTTCTTGTACCTGTATCCTCTCTGGGATTCTTTCCTTCCATTGCCCACTTTCTGTCCTTCTTCTTTCCTTTCATTGCCCACTTCCTGTCCTTGTTCTTTCCTTCCATTGCCCACTTCCTGTCCCCACTTTCTGTCCTTGTTCTTCCATTGCCCACTTCATGTCCTTGTTCTTCCCTTCCATTGCCCACTTCCTGTCCTTGTTCTTCCCTTCCATTGCCCACTTTCTGTCCTTGTTCTTCCATTGTCCACTTTCTGTCCTTGTTCTTTCCTTCCATTGCCCACTTCCTGTCCTTGTTCTTCCATTGCCAACTTCATGTCCTTGTTCTTCCCTTCCATTGCCCACTTCCTGTCCTTGTTCTTCCCTTCCATTGCCCACTTCCTGTCCTTGTTCTTCCCTTCCATTGCCCACTTCCTGTCCTTGTTCTTCCCTTCCATTGCCCACTTCCTGTCCTTGTTCTTCCCTTCCATTGCCCACTTCCTGTCCTTGTTCTTACATTGCCCACTTCCTGTCCTTGTTCTTTCCTTCCATTGCCCACTTCCTGTCCCCACTTTCTGTCCTTGTTCTTCCATTGCCCAGTTCATGTCCTTGTTCTTCCCTTACATTGCCCACTTCCTGTCCTTGTTCTTCCCTTCCATTGCCCACTTCCTGTCCTTGTTCTTCCCTTCCATTGCCCACTTCCTGTCCTTGTTCTTCCCATCCATTGCCCACTTCCTGTCCTTGTTTGTCCATTGCCCACTTCCTGTCCTTGTTTTTCCATTGCCCACTTCCTGTCCTTGTTTTTCCATTGCCCACTTCCTGTCCTTGTTCTTTCCTTCCATTGCCCACTTTCTGTCCTTGTTCTTTCCTTCCATTGCCCACTTCCTCTCCTTGTTCTTTCCTTCCATTGCCCACTTCCTCTCCTTGTTCTTCCCTTCCTCTATCCCATCCTTTATCCCATGAACCTTTCACTGTCTGCTCACTACCCTGGGCAGGAATGAGAACAAAAAACAAAAATTCTAAAATTAGATCTTGTACTTCCGACAATATCTTTCATGGAGCACTAACCTTGCTACAGGGTACATTCCTATTAACCTGATATGCCGTTCCATAAATCTGAATCTCGTTCCAACCCACAATTCCCACCATTCCCAATAATTTCCCCCACAGATATGTGCAGCGGCTTATCATCATTGTAAAAGGGAAACATTTAAGACTTTGTGGTTGTGATTAATCACTGTGTATATGTTGGTGGATGGTGGCAATGTAATAGCAGGTAAAAATGCATTCAGAAAATCTGTTATACCATCCAATACGGGTATGGGACCCGTTATCCAGAATGTTTGGGACCTGGGGATGTAATTAATCCGTATCAAAGGCAAAACCATCTTATTGGATTTATTTAATGTTTGAATTATTGTATTGTAGTTATGGGATCCGTTATCAGGAAACCCATTATCCAGAAAGCTCAGAATTACAGAATGGCTGTTTTATGGAAATAATCCAAATTTTTTAAAATGCTTTCCTTTTTCACTGTAATAATAAAACAGTATCTTGTACTTGATCCAAACTAAGATATAATTAATCCTCATTGGAAGCAAAGTCAGCCTATTTTTATTTATTGTTTACAGGATTTTCTTGTAGACTTAAGGTATATAGATCCAAAATATGAAAAGATCCGTTAACCGGAAAACCCCAGGTCCCGAGAATAACAGTACACTTGGGACAAGCCTAGTAGCTGCTAAGGCCAAGTCTAGACCATGTCCAGCAATGGGCAGAAGTATCTGCTGCCCTGCTGTCCCCCTTGCATTTTCAACGGTGGCTGGATTTTGGCACGAAATGCAAATTGTTTTGTTTCGGCACCAAAATCCACCGCATCTGCCTACACCTAAGCAGAAACAATGCTTCCGAGTGCAAGCAGACCAGATCAGGAATATATAGGGACCTGTCTCGGGTCTTAAAGAGGTGGTTCACCTTTAAGTTAACTTTTAGTGTGATATAGAATGGCTAATTCTAAGCAACTTTTTAATTGGTCTTTATTATTTATTTTTTAGTGTTTTTGAATTATATGCCTTCTTCTTCTGACTATTTCCAGCTTTTAAATGTGGGTCACTGACCCCATCTAAAAAACAAATGCTCTTTAAAGCTAGAAACATATTATTATTGCTACTTTTTGTTTCCCATCTTTCTATTCAGTCCCTCTCCTATTCACATTCCAGTCTCTTATACAAATCAAGGCATGGTTGCTAGGGGAATTTGGACCCTAGCAACCAGACTGCTGAAATTGCAAACTGGAGAGCTGCTGAATAAAAAGCAAAATAACCACAAATAATAAAATATGAAACCCAATTGCAAATTGTCTCAGAATATATCAAACTAAAAGTTAATTTAAAGTTGAACAAATTTAATGATCGTCAAGGGGAAAAGTTAATCTTCCGTATGAATTGTGGGGTCCGATCTCAGTACCTTAGACAATAATAAATAAATATAACCAATGTCCCCTGCCGTTGCCTTTAATCTTGTATTACAATCATGTCTCTTATGTGACCAAGCCAGATACCAGCAACATAATTAGAGGAACTTTCACCAAGTAGAACGAGGTCACAGTTTCTAGGTCAGACTTCCCTATTTATATAACGTACAAAGTCAGGGCAATTCACTGGCTCTGGAGCATTGCGAATATCTGAGCCGCTCCACATTTCAATCATGTTGTTATACTTCCATACTTTGCACTGAAATTGGGACACCTAAGAGATCAAAGCAACAATCTAACCCAAAACTGGAAACATTCTTCCTTTTTACTAGAGTAAAATATGCTGAGTATTATCATATTTCTTATTTATCATATTCTTAATTATCATAATTTGTCTTGGTGTTTTATCTATAGCAGGGGTCCTTAAACTTTTTTTTTTTTTTTAAAGGTTTTTATTTAACATTTTCACAACACCACAACAGCACAAACATAAAGTTGCAATGCTATGACCATACAAATAAAATTACATGTTTATCGGGCAATAGTAAATGATACACATCAGGAGTATATAGTAAGACACAAACCAGTAGTCAATGGGAGGAAACTGAGAGGGAAATAAATGGTATTGAGAGATAATTACGTGAGGTGAGTTCCTATATATTCTTAGGGGGCTACCCCTGGGTTGACATCCAGCAAGGGGTCCCAAACCTTCACGAACCTTTGAGGGCATCTGGGTCCTTAAACATTTTTACTCGTGAACTGCATTGAGATGTAAAAAAAAGTAGGGGAGCAACACAAGCATAAACAAAGTTCCTGGGGTGTCAAATAAGGGCTGTGATTGGCTATTTAGTAGCCTCTATAAGGACTGGCAGCCTACATTGAGACTGTTTGGCAGTACAACTGGTTTTTATAAAAACAAAACTTGCCTCCAAGCCTGGAATTCAAAAATAATCACCTGCTTTGAGGCCACTGGGAGCAACATCCAAGGGGTTGGTGAGCAACATGTTGCTCATGAGCTTCTGGTTGGGGATCACTGATTTATAGGGTAACAAGGAATGAGATGTAACCTTAACTGCAGGGCTGCCTTCAAGAAGGGTAAAAATGAGAATTGCAGTTGGGGGCCCTGTGAATTGTAAGCACTGGAAATCTCCGGGCCCCAGAGGATGGTTTGTAATCCTAATTTAGTTTAATTGAAATTTCCGTTTCAAGAGTCCAAGAGACATGATGGTCCTCATTTACTGATTTCACCCTAGAACATTAACCTTTAGCAACCTTTCATCATCATTAATATTTAATTATATAGCACCGGCAAATGACACAGCACGTTACATTAATTTAGAATGACCAAGGATTTTACAAATATGTAACAACCAAGGGTTTACAGTGAAGATTAGAATCAGAGAGCCCTACTCCCAAGAGCACACAATCTAAAGAACTATTCAACCTCCAGTAGACAGATACAAGCCAATCATTGATTTGGATTACTGCAATTGTCCGGCTGTTGCCTCAGCTCTGAGTGTTATTAGCCCTATATGGTGCTCAGATTGGTTGGACTTCTTCCTTCAGATTGCCAGGCCTTCAGATTAAGTGGGCAGATATTGTGCAGTGGTTATTGCCCCCCCCCAAGAAAAGTAGGTGTGTCCCCATCTCATTTCCTGTTTGACTAATGGTGGTCATTGACCAGTCAGGTTTAGCATTTCCTAATACAGGTATGGGACCAGTTACCCCTAATGCTCGGGAGCTGGGATCTTCCGGATAAGGGCTCTATCCGTAATATGGATCTCCATACTTTAATTCTTGCAGAAAATTCATTTAAACATTAAAGAAGAAATTTATTAAGGATTGAGTTGTGTTTTCTATGAAAATTTGAGGTTTTGTTGTTGTCAAAAAAATGATTTTTCAGGGGTTAAAAAAACCTCAAATTTTGGATTAGGCCGAACCCCCGAATCCTTTGTGAAAGATTCGGCCGAATACCGAACCGAATCCGAACCCTAATTTGCATATGCATATGCAAATTAGGGGTGGGAAGGGGAAAATATTTTTTACTTCCTTGTTTTCTGACAAAAAGTCACATAATTTCCCTCCCCGTCCCTAATTTGCATATGCAAATTAGGGTTCGGGTTCGGCCGGCAGAAGGATTCGGCCGAATCCTGCTGAAAAAGGCCGAATCCCGAACCGAATCCTGGATTCGGTGCAACCCTATTTATTATACTCTGATCCTGGAAATAGGTCAAATCCGAAGCGACTCCATCAAAAACCTGTTGATGTCATGTACAAGTCAATCCCCGAGGTCCCTTGAACCATTTGAAGATGCTAATAGCCGTCATGATGTTCAAGTTTTTTTCAAAGAGTTTTACCTGAGGTTTTTTCCTGCCGAAAACTTGATCAGTTCAAGTTTTCGGGTTATTAACCCTGAACTGGCTGATTCAAGTTTTTTTCTGTTCAGGTTTTATTTTTTTTTATTAGAAATAGCGATGCACCGAATCCACTATTTTGGTCTGCTGAACCCCGAATCCTTCATGAAAGATTCGGCCGAATACCAAAACGTACGTTTGGATCAAGTACAAGCTATTGTTTTATTATTACAGAGAAAAAGGAAATAATTTTTAAAATATTATTTCTTTAAAGTGGAGTCTATGGGAGATGGTCTTCCCCTAATTGCACTTTCTGGATAACAGGTTTCTGGATAACTGATCCTACACCTGTATCTATTCTATTGCAATGACATAATACTAAACACTTTTTTGTTGCTCCCTACACACAAATGACCGAATAGGACGGTGTGGTCTTCTCATGTATCACCGTATTTAGGCATTTAATATAGAGGCCCATTTATCAAAGGTCGAATTTCGAATATTTTTTCATTCAAATATACTCACAGGCTATTTAAGAAAAAATTTGAATGTCTAATATTCTATCGAATTGTTCCGACCTGAAAATTTCCAATTGTTACAAATCGAGGTTCTCAATCCCCTCAAATGTCAGAATACGAAAGTGTCAATTTTGAAAGTCGAAAATTCGAATTTACTATTAGACCCATGATAAATCCGCCGTATATTGTTTGTGTTTCATTAAATAACCTTCATGTTTAGGGTAGATGTAAAGGTGGCCATACACGGGCAGAGAAAGCTGCCGATATCGGTCATTTAGACCAATTTGACAGCTTATCTGCCTGTGTGTGGGGCTTCCGATGGGTCTTCCCGATCGATATCTGACCACGATATTGATTTTTACCCGACCGGACCGTCGGAGCCCCTTGGCGTATGGTAATTTGATTATTCGACCATACGGCCGAACGTTTGAATTATCCCAGATATAGCCATGCCGTTAGTGGCATATCGGGGAAAGATCCGCTCGTTTATCGATATCGCCAAACGAGCGGATCTTTGAGTCTATGGCCAGCTTTAGTGTTTGCACAGTGACTCCCAGCATTGCTCAGCTATTATATATAAGTTATACGAGGTTACAGCACTACAGAAGGGATAGAAGTGCATCAATGTTTCCTGCGCTCGCTGGATGGAACACAAAGCTGTGCGGTTACAGAACAGGGATTTCATGTGCCTGATTATGCCGGATGACTGTCTGTAATATCTGGAGCTTTGCCATGCTGTAATTGTTTTTTTAGGGGCGTTTATATAATTGAATTACGCAACTTTCTTTCCACGAAATACTGAGTCGCTCTCTGTCTCTGGGAAGCAGGGAATGTCAACCTTCTGGTTCCCAACTGTCTGTGTACACTTTATTTTCCCCTTTAATTTCCTACGTGCCTCTTTGATTTATAGAGACTGTAGAGTGTTTCTTATAAACCAATGAATGTACATGGGCACAAGTTACAGAACCAGAACCAGGACGGTGGCAAGATGAGCCCGTTGCACCTTTATGGAATCAAAGGAAAACAAAGCCAGGGAAATAGTTATGCATTTAAATCTTTATGCTTCTATTTGATTATAAGGGGGAATATAGGGTCAAATGCCATTGCATTATTATATAAAATATAAAACACATTACTTTAAAGGTGTTATTCACCTTTGCTTTAACTTTTAGTATGATATAGAGAGTGATATTTTCCATTATAAACATTCTGGTAGCTAGGGCCCAAATTTCCCTAGCAACCATGCATTGATTTGAATAAGAGAATAGATTATGAATAGGAGAGGACTTTACTAGAAAGATGAGAAATAAAAATGAACAATAATACATTTGTAGCCTTACAGAGCATTTTTTTTTTTTTTTAAGATGGGGCAACGACCCCATTTGAAAGCTAGAAAGAGTCAGAAGAAAAATGCAAATCATTATAAAACTATATAAAAAAAAATAAAGAAAACCAATGGAAAAGTTGCTTAGAATTGGTCATTCTATTGAATACTAAAAGTTTACTTTAAGGTGAACTCCTTTAAAGTAATTGATTTGTCTAAAAATAAAAACTGGGTAAATAGATAGGCTGTGCAAAATAAAATATGTATCTAATATAGTCAGTTAGCCAAAAATGTAATGTATAAAGGCTGGAGTGACTGGATGTGTAACATAATAGCCAGAACACTACTTCCTGCTTTTCAGCTCTCTTGCTTTCCACTGATTGGTTACCAGGCTGTAACCAATCGGTGATTTGAGGTGTGGGCACATGGGACATAACTGTTGCTTTTGAATCTGAGCTGAATGCTGAGGATCAATTACAAACTCACTGAACAGTTATGTCCCATGTGGCCCCCCTTATAGTCACTGACTAACTCAGAGTTAGAGAGCTGCAAAGCAGGAAGTAGTGTTCTGGCTATTATGTTACACATCCAGTCACCTTTATACATTACATGTTTGCCTAACTAACTATATTTTTATTTTGCAAAGCCTATTTATTTACCCAGTTTTTATTTTTACACTGAACTGCAATTGGTTTTCATTTTTATATTATTTGTGGTTTTTGAGTTATTTAGCTTTTTATTCAGCAGCTCTCCAATCTCAGCAATCTGGTAGCTAGGGTCCAAATTCCCCTAGCAACCATGTACTGATTTGAATAAGAGACTGGAATATGAATAGGAGAGGGTCTGTATAGAAAGGTAAGTAATAAAAAGTAGCAATCACAATAAATGTGTAGTCGTACAGATCTTTCTTTTTTTAATGGGGTCAGTGATCCGCTTTTGAAAGTTGAAAGAGTAGGAAGAAGAAGGCAAATGACTATAAAAACTATAAAAAAAAACAACTTATAATGAAGACCAATTGAGAAGTTGCTTAGAAGCGACCATTTTATAATATACTAAAAGTTAACGTAAAGGCGAACCACCCCTTTAACTCTTGGGAGGGCCTATTTACTAACATTTGAATTTCTATTTTTTTTAACAAATCAGATTTTTTATTTTTTCTAAAAATGTGTTTGTTTTTTTTATTTAACTCTAACAATTAACTCTAAAAAAAGAGTAAAAACCACATACACATAAAACTTCCATATAAAATGTTGGGAACTAAAAGCAGTCGAGGTCCTATCGAAGTCAATGGGAGCTGCAATTTTCTGGGGGTTTTTTCACTAATTGTTCAAAAGAGGTCTTTTTTAGCACATTGTTCAGCTTTTTTTTTTTTTTTTTGTTCTTGCTTTTAATATTCAAATCTTTTACTAAATGAAATGGAATTTGTGTTTTTAGAGAAAATTAGTTTATTTGTGGTTTCAAAAACCTCTAAAACCACTAAAATGGGAGTGTTGATAAATGGGCCTCTTCGTTGAAGTTGATGCAGGGACTCGTCTGATTGCCCCTTTGTAGTCAGGAAGAAATCCCCCCCCATCAGAGGCAGCTTCAGATGTTCACCTTCCTTTAGATCAGCTGGGAGGTAGGTAGGATTTACAAAAACTGAGCTTGATGGGGGTTTGTAACCTCTTTTAGGGCAGAGTCACACGTCGAGATTCGGGGGGATTAGTAGCCCGGCGACAAAACGCCTCTTCTTCGGGCGACTAATGTCCCCTAACTGCCTCCCCGCTGGCTAGACTCTATAATCGCCAGCGGGATGGCACTCGGAGTGCTTCATTTTCCGAATTTGCCTCACGAGCAAACTTCGGGCGACTTCGGAAAACTAAGCACTCCGATGTCATCCCGCCGTCGATTTACATTGTAGAGAATCAAAGTAGAAAGACGCACACCCTAAGGTTACGATACGAGGTGCTAATCCGTAGGAGACTCCCCATGAGGGTTTCCAGGACTAATAACAGCAAAAAAGAAGAACGGATTGCACACTCGATTTGGAAAAATCAAAAACAAAATGTATTGATCAAAAAAGGGGGTTACAAAAACAAATGGTGTTTCGACCATAGTGGTCTTCCTCAGGGGCACAAATAATAAATAATGAAAAAAGAAAAGGCCTTTTCTCGAAACGCGTAGGGCTCACCATTATATTTTTGTATTTTTTGTAACCCTTTTTTTGATTAATAAATTTTATTTATGATTATTCCAAATCGAGTGTGCAATCCGTTCTTCGTTTTGGAGATTTACATTCTAGCCGGCAGGAAGGCTTTTCGGGGAGATTAGTCGCCCGAAGAAGAGGTGATTTGTTGTCGGGCGATTAATCTCCCCGAATCTCGAGGTGTGTCTCTGCCCTTACTATATAATATATGGATTACGTCTCCAGTACTCAGTGGGATTGTGAGAGTTTTGGATCAGCAGCAGCTGGAAGGCTGTAGATTAGAAATCCCTGACGTAAATACTAGAATTAGCTAATAACTAACTATCTAGCCCTTTGTTATTTTCTAGCATGGGGCATCTCTGATTTCTGATGTTAGATGGTGACACAGACCTGCTCACGTAATACAGGTATATGACCTGTTATCCAGAATGCTCAGGACTTTGATCTTCATACCTAAAGTCTACTAGAAAATCATGTTAACATTAAATAAACCCAATAGGCTGGTTTTGCTTCCAATAAGGATTAATTATATCTTAGTTGGGATCAAGTACAAGCTACTGTTTTATTATTACAGAGAAAAAGAAAATCATTTTTAAAAAAATTGGATTATTTGCATAAAATGGAGTCTATAGCAGATGGCCCTCCCGTAATTCAGAGATTTCTGGATAACGGGTTTCCTGATAACAGATCCCCTACCTGTACCTATAAATGTAACAATACAGACGGCAGACTTGGCACCTGCTAGGGTCCCAGAAATATAATTGGAAATAAGTGGATTGGATAGCGTCTCCGGACTGATTTGGAGTAATCTTAAAGACAGGCCTTCATAGCATGCAAATAAGGGGGACCAGGGCAGTCATCGGGGGGGGGACAGGAGGGAGAGTTGTAGGGGGCCCGAGGGTAAGGGGGGCACGGCCACGGCACACTTACTTGATTAGCCGGGCCCCCATCTTTCTGAGAGCTGCTGACTTCGGGAAGGCATGGACGTTAAAGGGGCCCTGGCCACCAATTTTCTTATAATGTGGGGGGGAGGGGGTCTGGCCACCAATTTATTTTTCTCATTCGGGGTCCTAGCCACCAATATTTTTTAATGGGGGGGGCCCTGACCACCAATATCTTTTTATTTTTTATTAACATGTGGGAACCCTAGCCACCAATATTTTTTTTGTTTTTTTATTACTGTGTGGTGGGGAGGGCGGACCTGTGGGTGGGGCTTGCGGTGGGCGCAATCTAGGGGGCCCAGGAAATGTTGTTGTATGGGGCCCTGTGATTTCTAATGGCGGTCCTGAGGGGGACAGACAGTATTCCATAAACCCTTTATTTAACACGGAGGTAAGGACAAGGCTTCCTTTCTGTTTCTCAAGCACAGAGTGTATTGCATGTGTATTTTGTGCCCACTGGCAGATATTGCTCTTTGGTCTGACAATGATAAAGGAATTCAAGCATACGGGATAGACTGGATGAAATTAAGGACACCCACATAATTATTTATTGGGCAAACAGATAGATCAACTGGTTCTATTCTGCCTTTGGTTTCCATTTGGAATTGCAATGCATATAATTGCCCGTCAGTCTCTGACCTACATACTGCAGCTCCCCAGCCTATATGTCTCAATCTCACATGGGAAGGATTATTTTAAAGGAAAACTACACCCCTCAAACAATGTAGGTCTCTATAAAAAGATTTAAAACAGCTCATATGTAAAACCCTGCTACATGTAAATAAACCATTTTCATAATAATACACTTTTTTAATAGTATGTGCCATTTGGTAATTATAAATAGAAAACTGCCATTTAAAAAATAAGGGCCGCCCCCTGGGATTGTACAATTCACGGTGCACACAAACAAACCATACAGGTTAGATCACATGAGCCAATTAACAAACAGAGTTGTGTCTTTTGCTTCAACACTTCTTCCTGTTACAGTTAGAGCTGCAGTATTTCTGGTCAGGTGATCTCTGAGACAGCACAGAGACCATCACAAAATGGTGACTCAAGGCAAGAGATGTAAAAGGGCAATATTTACTTAAAGGGGAACTATCGCGAAAATATAGATTTAATATTAGCTTCAGCATACTGAAATAAGAAACTTTTTAAATACAATCAATCCAAAATTCAGTAAATCAATTTTATCTTTACTATTTCTCTCTCAGCATCTGTTTCTCTTCATTCTGTCTTCATTCAGGAGTTCGGAGTCAGACGAATGATCCAATATAGAGGGCCTGAATAGAAAGAGGAGTTATAAAAAGTGGCAATAACAATACATTTGTAGTCTTACAGAACATTTGCTTTTTTAGATGGGGTCAGCGACCCCCATTTGAAAGCTGGAAAGAGTCAGAAGAAGCAGGCAAATAATTCAAAAACTGTAAAAAAAAAAAAAGTTGCTTAGAATTGGCTATTCTATAACATACTAAAAGTACAAATGCTCTGTAAGGCTACAAATAGTTTTTGATACTTTTTATTACTTATCTTTCTGTTCTCTCCTATTCATATTCCAGTCTTTTATTCAAATCAATGCATGGTTGCCAGGGTAATTCTGACCCTAGCAGCCGGAGAGCTGCTGAATAAAACTCTTAACTGAAAAACCACAAATAATAAAAAATGACAACCAATTGCAAACTGCTCTGTAAGGCTACAAATGTATTGTTATTGCTACTTTTTATTTCTCATCTTTCTATTCAGGCCTCTCCTATTCATATTCCTGTCTCTTATTCAAATCAATGCATGGTTGCTAGGGGAATTGGGACCCTAGCAACCAGACTGCTGAAATTGCAAACTGGAGAGCTGCTGAATAAAAAGCTAAATAACTCAAAAACCACAAATAATAAAAAAGTGAAAACCAAATGCAAATTGTCTCAGAATATCCCTCTCTATGTCATACAAGTTAATTTAAAGGTGTACAACCCTTTTAAATCATTCCATAAATCCAGGCCTGTGCATATAGGCAACTTTTTAAATATCCGTCAATCAGAAAAACAAAAAGTTGCATACAGGGATTAGGGATGAATAAATGACTTTGTACAGGTATAGAATCCCTTATCCGGAAACCCGATATCCAGAAAGCTCCAAATTACGGAATGGCTGTCTCCCAATAGACTTTTATCCAAATAATCCAAATTTTTAAAAATGATTTCCTTTTTCTCTGTAATAATAAAACAGTAGCTTGTACTTGATCCCAACTAAGATAGTATTAATCCTTATTGGAGGCAAAACCAGTCTATTGGGTTTATTTAATGTTTAAATGAATTTCTAGGAGACTTAAGGCATGAAGACCCAAATTACGGAAAGATCTGTTATCCGGATAACCCCAGGTCCCGAGCATTCTGGATAACCGGTCCTATACCTGTATACATTTCTAAATGAATTATTGCAAATAGCATGTCATTTATAGGAAATGTTACAAGTGAGAGTGTTGCTAAATAATCCTGCCACCCAAATCCCTTATTGTCCAACATTTCTGTTTAACTGTAACGTAGTAAACTTTGTATTCCTTTGTGTCACGCAGATTTATGAAAGAGATAAATATTATTATGAAAAACACCGAGCAGTAACCGTGGCAACGGCTATTTGATCTTGCAATAATCAGCGAAGTATTTGGTTGCACAACTCTTGTGTAATAGCTCTGCAATCGCCCATTGCACAGAAATACCTTTTGTTTGAACAGTGATGTCACGCAAAGACTTACTCACTGACTCGCACTGGAAATGAACAAAAAATCCCTGGCCTTGTTTTGAAATGCTGCTTTCAGTTTGACTCGTGCGCTCGCTGACACTTTTTTTTTTTTTTTAATGGTAAGGAGAGATGAAGAAATTTGATTGGCCATAAAGTCTGCTATATCATTCTACCATTTCGAAATTCCCCTACTCTTTTTAGGGCAGTATGACTTGAAAAGAAATAATTCATCCCCATCTAAAAATGATAAAGAGAATTATAATTCCCAAATGTCCTTGGTTTAAAGGGGCCGTTCACCTTTAAATTACCTTTTAGTATGATGTAGAGAGGGATATTCTGAGACAATTTGCAATTGTTTTTCATTTTTTATTATTTGTGGTTTTTGAGTTATTTGGCTTTTTATTCAGCAGCTCTCCAGTTTGTAATTTCAGACATCTGGTTGCTATGGTCCAAATCCACCCTAGCAACCATGCATTGATTTGAATGGAAGACTGGAATATGAATAGGAGAGGCCTGAATAGAAAGATGAGTAATAAAAAGTAGCAATAACAATACATTTGTAGCCTTACAGAGCATTTGTTTTTGGTTTGAAAGCTTGAAAGAGTCAGAAGAAGAAGGCAAATAATTCACAAACTCTAAAAATGAAGGCCAATTGAAAAGTTGCTTAAAATTAGCCATTCTATAACATACTAAACATTCATTTATAGATGAACCACCCCTTTAATTTAGTAAATGATAAAGGAATCAGCATGTCATAGGTGTTGTGCAATATATATATATATAATACACAAAAGCCGTGAATATCTTGTAAATTATATCCTTATAAACGGTGAGTAGTGATGTCATCAGTTATAAACGGTGAGTAGTGATGTATTTTCTGTCACATGACTCACTAAAATTTGTGTATTATAATTAATAAAGTACCCCCAGTTGTAAAATATGAGGATATTATAAGTTACCTTGGAGTTCCATGACCTGTATAAAAACACTCGGCCTTCGGCCTCGTGTTTTTATATGGTCATGAAACTCCTCGGTAACTGATAATATCCATATATTTTACAAGAGGGGGTACTTTATTCACTATATATATATATATATATTACACAAAAGCCATGAATATCTTGTAAATTATATCCATATAAACGGTGATTAGTGATGTCATCAGTTATAAATGGTGACTAGTGATGTCATCAGTTATAAATGGTGACTAGTGATGTCATTTCTGTCACATGACTCACTGAAACTTGTGTATTATAATAAATAAAGTACCCCCAGTTGCAAAATATGAGGATATTAGAAGTTACCTCGGAGTTCCATGACCTGTATAAATACACTCGTCCTTCAGCCTCATATATGGTCATGAAACTCCTCAGTAATATATAATTTCCTTATGATTTCCAAGAGGGGGTACTTTTATTCACTATATTGTGACAGGGATTTCCAGGATTAAGGATATTTCTGTAATTTGGATCTCCATACTATAACTACTAATTCAAAACTACTTCTATTCAAGATGAATTAAACCCAATAGGCTGGTTTTGCTTCCAATAAGGATTAATTATATCTTAGTTGGGATCAGGTACAAGATACTGTTTTATTATTACAGAGAAAGGGTAAATCATTTTCAAAAATGTGGATTATTTGAGTAAAATGGAGTCTATGTGAGGCAGCCTTTCCGTAATTCAGAGCTTTCCGGAGGGATACATCACTAATACCTAGTACATGTTCCAAACTAAGATATAATTAATCCTTATTAAAAGCAAAACCAGCCTATTGGGTTTATTTAATATTTACATGAATGTAGCAATATGGCAGCTCCTTCACATATGTACACGGATGGGATCCTTTATCTGGAAACCAGTTTTCCAGAAAGCTCAGAATTATGGAATGCCTGTCATCCATTATAATTAAATAATCCAATTTTTTTTTTTTTTAAATAATTTCCTTTTTCTGTGTAATAATAAAACAGTACTTTGTACTTGATCCCAACTAAGATATAATTAATCCTTATTGGAGGCAAAACCAGCCTATTGGTTTATTTAATGTTCATATGATTTTCATGTAGACTTAAGGTATGAAGATCCAAATTATGGAAAGATCCGTTATCTGATAAAACCCCAGGTCCCAAGCATTCTGGATAACAGGTCCCATACCTGTGTTTGTTCATATTAACATATTTACATTTACACATTTCTTTTAAAAATAATAATTTTCTAGGAAGAATAACCCTTATGTGCCAAGCCTTGGTTTTTACGTTGGTTCGTCCATTCCTACAATTAATTTGGTTGCCATTCTCTGAGCTTTTTCCCAGTTCTTCCATGTTGTTTTTGGAAATGGGTGACCTAACCAATTCCGGTTTTGTTTTAGAGAATTGTTTCAGTCGCGTTACTACCCTCCATATTCAACGCTCGTAGACAATAAGCCAACCGCATTGAGCCAACATTGATACATTAAGAAAAACATAGTCCACCAACATCTCGTTAAGTTACGGAGTGCAATGCGGTTCGTCTTCTCATCCCGTAAACAAGCATTTTGTCCATTGCCGAGGTCATTAAGTGCACTTACATTAATGATACTGCCCCGGTCAGTGGTTTACCGCTTCCTTGCACTGTTAATGTTTTATAATGCATTAGCCAAGGCCGATCCCGCTCATCAGCAACTTTTGCTGAATTCTTTCCAAGGAACTTTTTTTTATTTTTTATGTTATGTTAATTAGCCATCATGTAAATCACTCCATAAACCTTTTCAACTTTACCTGGCACTGATACATCTATAACTCTAGTAGAGTATATTTTATAATATCCTGCTACCTAACATCAATCAAACTTGCAAAAAAACGTTTTTAAAAATTATCCTGAAACCTGTTATCCAGAAAGCTCTGACTAATAATAAAAAAAAATAAAAAGGTACAGGTATGGGATCCATTATCCAGAAAGCTCCAAATTACGGAGCCAAAGACCGCATTTTAATCAATTCAATTTTTAAAAATATTTTTATTTTTTCCCTGTAATAAGAAGGCAATGTCTTGATCCCAACTAAGATATATTTCATCCTTATTGGAGGCAAAATGTTTAAATAATTTTTTAGTTGACTTAAGTTAATGAGATCCGAATTATTAAAAGAACCCTTATCAGTGAAACCCCAGGACCTGAGCATTCTGGATAACAGGTTTCATACCTGTGTACAAGTATAGGATCCGTTATCCAGAAAGCGCTGAATTTGGGAAGACCATCTCCCATAGACTCCATTGTATTCAAATGTTTAAAAATTATTTCCTTTTTCTCCGTAATAATAAAACAGTAGGTTGTACTTGATCCCAACTAAGATATAATGAATCCTTATTGGAAGCAAAACCAGCCTATTGGTGTATTTAGGGGCAGATTTATCAAGGGTCAAATTAAAAAAGACCAGCTGAAATTAATCAAAAAAAATCTGTTTGTTTTTTTTCCCGGGTTCATTCGAACTCGAATCGTACGAATCAAAGCAACTTCGTATTCCATAGAATTCAATTCGACGTATTTAAAAAAAAAAAAAAAAGTCCACCAAATAGGTTCTAGGAGGTCCCCCATAGGCTAAAACATTATTTCAGCAGGTTTTAGATGGCGAATGGTCAAAGTCGAATATTGAAAGAGACAGTACATATTCGAATTTTCAAATTTTTTCAAATTCAACTCAAATTTGGACTATTCCCTAGTTGAAGTACACAAAAATATAGCATGATTTTTTTTTTTTTTACATGATTTTATAGTAGTGTTAAGCTATGAAGACCCAAATTACAGAAGGATCCATTATCCAGAAAGCCCTAGGTCCCAAGCATTCTGGATAACAGGTCCCATACCTGTACTTAATAATACCTAAGCTGCATAAATTCATATTGGTGGGAAAAAAATTCCTATTGGCTTTATTTAATGTTTAAATGTTTTGTAACAGATTTAAGGTATAGAGTTCCAAATTACAGAAAGATCCCCTCTCTGGAAAAACCCATGTCCAGAGCCTTCTGTATAATAGATGCCATGCCTGTACGAAATTACCAGATTATTTCTTTTAAAGGCAAACAAAAGGTAGAATCAGTGTAAGACCCGTCCCCCCTCATTCTTTGCATTTACCTCCAACCCTGGTCCCCGCTCTTATTTTTTTTTCAAAAAGCACCAACCTGGGGAACTTTTCCTCTAGTGATTCCCAAACTTGGGGCCCAAGCAGTGGAGCGGAGAGCACAGGCTGACAGTCAATTTGAATTTGACGTTACATGTGAGTGAGTCAGTGAGTACTTATTTATGGTCTTGGATATCCCTTTGAGTACAAGAAGGAACTGTCGAAATAAATAATGGCGACACAACGAGGGGCCTAACACCAAAAAGTCTTTAATCCTCGTTCCATAGCCTCTCGCTGTTTTCCAAAGCCATAAACTGAAGTCCAAAATAATCACCTTTCTCAACTCTAGAACTGGTTGTAAAAACACAAATTTACTAGTAGGGCTATCGGCTGAAATGTATTTATCAGAACTGATTAAGAGGATCCCATGTGTCTGTATAATGGAATTCTAGGCACAGTTTAGTGCCAACAACCTTTCCACTCTTATCTCTTTGTACTCTTTGGGGTAGAGGCACACAATGCTATTTGGGGGATATTAGTCGCCCAGCGACAAACCGCCTCTTCTTCGGCAACTAATCTTCCCACAATGCCTTCCCACCGGCTACTTCAACTTTGGGCGACTTCGGAAAATGACGCACTCCAAGTGCCATCCCCCCGGCGATTTACATTCTAGCCGACGGGAAGGCATTGTGGGGAGATTAGTCAGCCGGAGCGGAGGCAATTTGTCGCAGGACAACTAATCTCCCCCAAATAGCATCGTGTGCATCTACCCTAAGGGCAGAGACACACACTCTCTGCCCTGCGACAAATCTCCTCTTTTTCTTCGCGACTAATCTCCCCGAACTGCCTCCCGCAGGCTAGAATGTAAATCGCCGGCAGGATGGCAATCGATGTGCTTTGTTTTCCGAAGTTGCCTCAAGAGGAAACATCAGGCGACTTTGGAAAACTAAGCGCTCCGAGTGTCATCCTGCCGGCAATTTATATTCAAGCCGGCAGTTCGGAGAGATTAGTCACCCCGAAGAAGAGGAGATTTATCACCGGGCGACTAAATCTCTCCGAATCTTCGCGTGTGCCCTTACCCTTACCCTTATTAACCTGCGCCAAAAGGCCAAGATGTGACATAAGGAACTCACTTCCATAAATTATTTTCTTCATTTATTTCCCTGTAGTTTTGCTTGACACCGTGTGGTGCTTCTCTTTTACATACTTTAGGGGGGTTATTTATCAAAGGTTGAATTTTATAGTTTTATATACCTCGAATGAAGTCACAACTCGAACGGCTTCTGCTTTTAAAAAAAAAAACTTGAATGGAAAAACTCGAATCAGAGAGTTATGGGTTAACAACCCACAAACTCAAATCGATCAAGTTTTCAGCAGAAAAAAACTCGAATTGATCAAGTTTACGGCAAAAAAATCTGAAACATCATGAAGGCTATTAACATCTTCAAATGGTTCAAGGGACCACTGACTCTTACATGACCGTGACAGGTTTTAGATGGTGTATTTTCAGATTCAAGCTATTTCCATGGTCAAGGTATAATAAATCTCCAAAGAGTTTGGTTTCTTTTCAGTGGGCCTTTATTTTTAAAGTTTGTGAATTATTTGGCTTCTTCTGACTGGTCACACAACTCGAACCTTAATAAATCTGCCCCTAGCATGCTGAAGATAGTCTATCCCAAATTTAAAATAATCATTGTATTGCCTGAAATCTTGCATCCAGACATCACGTTTGATGTACAATGTCTCATAACAACCTCACAGGATTCCTTTGATGAGACCCTTCCATGATTTACTAAGCATGCTGAGGTGAAAAGAAATATCCCTGATTGAATACAAGTAAATCAAACATGGACTCCCAGCAGAAATGGCATTTAACCACGAGATGCCAACAGTTCATAAGGTCATTAATTGTTTGAGGTTGGGGGTCAATGATACGGCATCTGTTCACTGAAGGGGACAAAGTTCAAGCACGAGTGGAACTCCCTTGGCGTGCCCTGTTATTTTTGCCTCTGCACCCAAATTAAAATCCGTTAAAAATAAAGGGCTTTGAGTTTGCACAAACAGACCTGCTTTGTGCCGAAAGGCCAAGTGACCAATAATGTATTATTCCTTTTAGATAAGAATATTCCATTATAAGCTTCCTTCCTTTCTGCCTTCCTTCCTCTCTTCAGTCTTATTCTCTTCCATACAAGAGGCATTCTTTGCATTGCTTTATTCCAATGATCCCATGGCAATAGGAATAGATGACTTTGAAATATGACTTTTTTTTTTCTATATGTGGAAACAATGTGCAAGTTTGGGATCCCAGGCAGTAATTCACATATTGCTGTCACAGCACAAGCAATACAATCACTCACGTAGAGTAAATCAACTCAGCACAAGGCTCAAGACATTCGTCCGTATTATTTGTCGGCAGAGTTTCTTTCCCCCTGTTATTCGTCGTAATTCATCAAAGAACTATTTTCACCACGGAAGAGCCTGTTTCTTAAATGTAAGTCAGTAGTGTTCTATTAATAAAGGTTAAACTCGTAGTAAAAGTGTAATTTTAACAACCCTAGGGTGTAGGTTGATTATTCTTTTTTTCCCCCGTTATGGAACTAGATCATGTAACCAACAGAGAACTGTGTCCTTATTTCAAACCTTGACAGTTATTTAGGGCATTACCATATATACTCGAGTATAAGCCGAGTTTTTCAGCCCCCAAAATATGCTGAAAAACTCTTCCTCGGCTTATACTCAGGTCAAGCACAAAAACGGTGGCCGGCGTCTAAGAATAGTCGCCGGCGCCTAAGAATAGTCGCTGGCATCCAAGAATAGTCGCCGGTGTCCAAGAATAGTCTCCAAGAATATTCGCCGGCTTCCAAGAATGGTCGCCGGCATCCAAAAACGAGACGCCGGCACCTCCAATGGGAGCAGAAACCCTCAATTTTTTGATTGAAACTTACCAGAAGCTGCTGCATTTCTCACCCTAGGCTTATACTTGAGTCAATAAGCTTTCCCAGTTTTTGCGAAAGCTTATACCCCACCACCCCTGACTCCTCTTCAGGGGTGGTGGGCGAGAGCGGGTTGAGCTCTTCTCCCTTTCCCCCCTCCGCCATGTTGCAGTGCCGGCTTACGACTTCCGGGTTCTTCTTTTATAGACGATGCGCCTGCTTCTCCCACCCCTTTTGTGACATCATTGGCGGGGCAGCGAGGGTCTATAAAAGGAAGCCGGTGGAGGGAGGGTTAGTGCGGGTTGGCAAAAACCCAACCCACACATCACTACTCGACATCATACTAAAATTTAGTTTAAATGTGTGCAGCCCCTTTTCTTTGACCCAGAAATTAGGGAGAGCCAGAGATATATATATATATATATATATATATATATATATATATATATATATATATATATATATATATATATATATATATATATAATATATATATATATATATATATATATATATATATTCATAATTTTCTGTCCTGAAACAACTTTAGCGAATGTATTATTTAGTGCCTAGCTCCCCTCCCAGTCTCATTCTAAAATCAAGGCCGTTCAGGTCACAATTAGTGATGAGCAAAATTTTTCACCAAGTTTCGCTGCAAAAATGACACCCAAATGGGTGAAAAAATTTGTTACGCTTTAAAAAAAATGTCACCCATAGACTTCGATGCATTTTCCAAATTTTTGTGCTTCTTAAGTTTTTGTTTTTAATAACCCCATGCACAAAGTAAGGCCTGTACAGAATGGGTTTGCGGAGATGGAATAACTTGCATGGCCTGCACTAAGTTCTGACCTCAAACCAACTGAACACCTGTGGGATGAATTAGAGCCTGGACTGTGTGCCACGCCTGATCCCCAATATCTGTGCCCAACCTCTTGTTTTTTTAATGGAATTAAATCCCACCAAAAATGTCCAACCAAGAGTAGAGGCTGTTTAAGCAGCAAAAAGGAGGAACAACTGCTATTGATTCAGTTGGGTTGCAAATTAGATGTTGGACAGACAGGTGTCCGCACACTTTTGGGCATATGGTACAAGTATGTTATCCAGAATGCTTAGGACCGGGTTTTCTGGATAACCAGTCTTTCTGTAATTTGCATCTTTACACCTTTCGTCTACTTCAAAATAATGTAAACATTAAATAAATCCAATAGGCTGGTTTTGCTTCCAATAAGGATTGATTATATCTTTATACATCTTAGTATATCTTGGTATCTATGAATCTAATACAAGCTACTATTTTATTACAGAGAAAAATTTAAAAAAAATTTAAAAATCTGGATTATTTGGATTAAATAGAGTCTATGCTAGACAGCCTTTCTGTAATTTGAGCTTTCTGGATAACGGGTTTCCGGATAGCAGATCTTCATACCTTAATAGAAAATCATATAAACATGAAATAAACCCAATAGGCTGGTTTTGCTTCCAATAAGGATTAATTATATCTTAGTTGGGATAAAGTACAAGCGACTGTTTTATTATTACAGAGAAAAAAGAAATCATTTTTAAAAATTTAAATTATTTTGATAAAATGACGTCTATGTGAGACATTCACTAAGATTCGTAGTTGCGCCAGGCGTAACTTCGCCGCACTTTGCCAGGCGTAGTTTCGCCAGCGCTCTGCAAATTCACTAAAATCCAAAGTTGCGCTCAGGGGTAGCGTAAGGTTGCTAAGTTGCGCTAGCGTTGATTCGCTAAGTGAAGCGAAGTTACGCTAGCGATGATTAATTTGCATACGGCGCGAAATTCAAATTTCTATGGAGGAATATGTATCAGCACTACAAATGCCTGGGAAACCTTCAAAACAGCAAATACAATTTTTATTTTGCCCTACACATGTGCCCACTGTATAGTTAAGTTGCCATGAGTTAGGAAATTTCGGGGGGAAGGAGGGGAGCCCCAAAAAAATGTTCGATCTTTTTCAGCCTATCACCCATAATATAGAAAAAACGCCAGTGTTGTTTGGGACTTAGAAAAAATTTTGACTTTTTTTGAAGAAATCCCTATCTACTCTATTGCGCTTCGCCTGGTCTGAGGTGGCGAAGGAAGTCTAGCGTAAAAGGTAGCGTTCAGAACAATGCGCGCATTAGTGAATTTGCGTAGTTACGTCCGTTGCGCAAATTCGCCAGGCGTAAGGGTGCGAAGTTAAACTAGCAAAGTTACGCTAGCGTCCGTTAGTGATTTGCGAAGTAACGAAAATGCCCAACGCTAGCGAATTGACGCTAGCGTCAGGTGCTTCGGCGCATAGTGAATTTGCCCCTATGGGAGAAAGCCATTCCATAATTCGGAGCTTTCTGGATAACGGGTTTCCAGATAATGCATCCCATACCTTTAATTCTATTTGTTTTAAAAAGGAATATATAGAAGAGTGATCGGGTGAACTACTTTCAAACTTTCAGGTGCATTAATAATCCAATGCGGAAATCATGTTGACACAGAAGAGTATTTCAGCTCTGGGATACAGCAATTCCCTCGTCCTGCTCCTCACACTCTTAGTTCTGATGATTTATTATCTTGTCATAGTGTGCAAACTCTTGGCTTTACTAATGCATCCGCTTGGCATAATGTGCAAACTGCCAGTGGGCAGGGATTCATATCTGGTTATTAGGGGCCGCTGCTCAGTTGTAGAATCCTCTTCATTCACGTAATGTGCTCGTTCTCTATTGTACAGATGGGGTTTTTTTGCCATGCGCTGTGCATAAACTGTATAGTGAATATTCTCTGTATTTAATGTATTTTCCAGGCTGGCTCTGTTTTCTCTATCCATGCCAGATAACATGGCACATCGTAGATTAAAGGGAAACTTGGAGTTGTAGACTGCTGACATGCTGGTTCTTTCATGTTGGCTCGGTGGGTTCTATGTTGTGTGGCACATAAAAGGTTAAATAATTGAGTTTATCTAAGATCAGGGAATAAAAAAATTTTTAAATCCAGAGATCTAAACCTTCCCATGACCCAAGGACACATACAAATGTGCTTGGCTTGAGACACGGCAATACTGGCCTTGGGCATCAGCTTTTGCAAGTGCTTGCAGCTCAGGGTTTCATGCCTTTAATCTTTTAATTGGGACAGAAATTGCTAAAAGAAGTGTTTTTACCTCTTGTGAGATAAGTAGCCCAGAAATAAAATATTAAAGGGCAAGTAAAGCCAATGTTCTGTGCATGTGCCAAGTCTGCAAGATGCAGATGATATCTGGGAGGCTCCAATACAGTGTCGGACTGGCCCAGAGGGATACCAGGAAAACTCTCAGTGGGCCCAGGTGTCAGTGGGCCCTCCTGCTTCAAAACATTTGGCCTATTTCATGGCCATTACCTATTTCTATGAGACCAAATAGACTGAATAACAGATTATAGCATGTAAAGAAAAGAGACTAGCAGAATAGAGGCTGCGTGAGGAGAGGAATTATAATAGTACTGAGAGTGGGCCCCTGGTCTAAGATTTTTGGGTGGGCCCCTGGTGTCCCAGTCCAACGCTGCTGAAATATGCTTAAAGTGCCCAAAAAAGCCTCATATGCTATTAATTAGCAGTGTAGAAATGTACATGTGTGTCTAGGCTTAATATAATAGAACCCTTTAACCCCTTGTATGCAAAATAGAGCCAGAAAGACCCATCCAGGTACAATTGCCCTTAAAGGAGAACCAAACTTTTAATTATAAAAACTCCTACACTCCCTGCTCCCCCCCCCAGCCTAGGTGTTACCTCAGATAAATGCCCCTACCTCTTTACATACCCCTCAGTGCAGATTCTGTGCAGCGGAGTTCACGGGCGCCATCTTCTTCTCTTCGGTAATCTTCGGGTCATCTTCCGCCGCTTCGCCAATTAACCGTCACTTTCTGTACATGAACAGTTATCGTGAACTGGAAGATTGCTCCAACTGCACATGCGCCCATACGCCACTCTTCCCGAGGATTACCAGAGAGAAGAAGAAGATGGCGTCTGTGAACTCCGCTGCACAGAGGGGGAAGTAAAGAGGTAGGGGCATTTACCAGGGATACCAGGCTGGTGGGGGAGCAGGAAGGGGGGTCTATGTAGGGTAGGGTTTTTATAATTAAGGGTTTAGTTCTCCTTTAAAATGGTTGTTTAACTTTTATTATGATGTATAGAGGGATATTCTGAGACAATTAGCATTTTTTTTTTCATTTTTCATTATTTGTGGTTTTGGAGTTATTGAGCTTTTCAGCAGCTCTCCAGTTTGCAATTGCAGAAATCTTCACTAATGTGAATAAGAGGCTGGAATATGAATAGGAGAGACCGGAATAGGAAGGGATATAATAAAAAGTTGTAATAACAATACATGTATAAACTTACAGAGCATTTGTTTTATAGACGGGGTCACTGACCCCCCTTTTGAAAGCTGGATAGAGCCAGAAGAAGAAGGCAAATCATTCAAAAAGTAAAAAAAAGAAAAAATGAAGGCCAATTGAGAAGTTTAGCCATTCTATTACACACCAAAAGTTAACATAAAGGTGACCCCTTTAATTCATCATAAGCGAAAGATGTCTATGATTCATTGAATAGCACACAAGGAATTACATGTCTTAAATAGAGTAGATTGTTGCCTTTTTTCTTTCTTTCGATCAATACATTTGGGTGTGACTTTCGAGGGAGAGTATATGCTGCCTTAGGCAATTCTGTTTAATTTCAGGCTGTCCAATGACTCATGTTGTATGTAAGGGCTGTCTCCTTTGGTCACTTTATGATTACAGGTCTTTCATAACTAAGCACAAAAATAGCTGATGCCAGTCATTTCCTCTATATCAGTGATCCCCAACCAACATGTCGCTCCCCATCCCCTTGGATGTTGCTCCCAGTGGCCTCAAAGCAGGTGATTATTTTTGAATTCCAGGCTTGGAGGCAAGTTTTGGTTGTATAAAAACCAGATGTACTTCCAAACAGGGTCTCCTGTAGTCTGTCATTCCACATAGGGGCTACCAATAGCCAATCACAGCCTTTATTTGGCACCTCCAGGGACATTTTCATGCTTGTGTTGCTCCCCAACTCTCTTTACATTTGAATGTTGCTCACAGGTATAAAAGGTTGGGGGTCCCTGCTCTACATGTATAAAAGGTGTAGAGTGAGGCTCATTTACCAACAATGGGGCAGATTTGCTAAAGGGCAAAGTGACTTACGCTGGCGAAAATTCGCCAGAGTGACGTCAGTCAGGCACTAAGCCAATTTACTAACAGGCCTTCCTCAATTTTTAGTGAAAACATTTTTTAAGTCCCAAAAAACTGGCGTTTTTCAGAGTGATAGCCTGCAAAAGTCCTTAAATTTTTTTTGGGGTAACCGGGTTCCCCCATACATTTCCTAACATATGGAACATATACAGTGGGCTCATTTGTAGGGCATTATAACAACTCTATTTTTATTAATATTCCCTTAACTTGTGTAATGTATTTGCTGCAACATATACATGCAAATTAGGCAACATCTTTGCTTTGATTGCCGAAGTAACGCTAGCGAAAATTCGCCAGCGTTCGGCACCATGGATGCAACTTCGCATTTTAGTGAATTAGCCTGCCGAAGTGTTGCGATGGCTGTGAAGCCGTCGCTGGCAAATATTCGCTGTTTAGTAAATCTGCCTCAATGAGTGCAACAAATATTCCAAATTCTGGTTAAGAATCAGATTGTTTGGAACTAAACACACAGCCAGTTGGATAAACATTATCTTGGACATTGGTGGACTTGTATCTGAAGATTAATACATTTAAAGGAATTGTTCAGTATAAAAATAAAAACTGGGTAAAATATCAATTGTTTCTAATATAGTTAGTTAGCCAAAAATGTAATGTATAAAGGCTGGAGTGACTGGATGTGTAACATAATAGCCAGAACACTACTTCCTGCTTTTCAGCTCTCTTGGTTTCCACTGATTGGTTACCAGGCAGTAACCAATCAGTGACTTGAGGGGGGGGCCACATGGGTCATAACTGTTGCTTTTGAATCTGAGCTGAATGCTGAGGATCAATTGCAAACTCATTGAACAGTTATGTCCCATGTGGCCTCCCTTATAGTCACTGACTAACTCAGTTAGAGAGCTGCAAAGCAGTAATAGTGTTCTGGCTATTATGTTAGACATCCACTCACTCCAGTCTTTATACATTACATTTTGCCTAACTAACTATATTAGAAACATGTTTTATTTTGCACAGCCTATACCCAGTTTTTATTTTTACACTGGACTGTTCCTTTAAGCTGGTCCTACAGATAACATTGTACAGAGTCTAGTTTCACACAGTGTCCAGTACATGTATCTTGGATGAACGATCAATATCTTTGCGACATGGATATTGGTCAGTTTGAGTTTATTTAATGTTTACATGATCGTCTAGTAGACTTCTAGTAGAGATTCAAATTACGGAAAGATCCGTTATCCGGAAAGCCCCAGATCCCGAGCATTCTGGATAACAGGTCCCATACCTTAAGTACATTGGTGAGTAAATGAAGAGGAGCCGACTTTCCGAACAAACAGAACAATAGAAATGTGTCCGGACAAATATCAAAGAGTAGGTTTCATATATACACAACAGAAATGGGACTTCTCAAAGAGTAGGTTTCTCCAAACTCTTTCTTGTGTATATATCTCTTATTTCTGCTCCATCTGATTAGACTCCTGCATCTTCTGTTACCTATCCTCCTTCAACTCCTTTCCTTACAGTCCAGTCAGTATATTTACCCTTGGAAATACAGGTATGGAACCTGCTACCCAGAAAGCACGGGACCTGGTTTATCTGGATAACGGAGCTTTCTGTTATTTGGATCTTCATACCTTAAGTCTACTTGAAAATCATGTAAACATTAAATAAACCCAATAGGCTGGTTTTGCTTCCAATAAGGATTAATTATATCTTAGTTGGGATCAAGTACAAGTTATCAGCCAGCTCTGTCTCAGGCCCATCTTACTCTTACTAAATCAAAATTAAACTCTTCAGGAAAGTGATTATTTTCCTAGTGGTTGAATGCACTTATGGGGTTATGTAATAAAAGGCACTGTTTGCCCAGGTGCAGTAACCCATAGCAACCAATCAGCAGACAGCATTTACTGGTCTAAAAAGCAAACATCATATTGGTTGCTATGTGTTACTGCTCCTGGGAAAACGTATTGGCTTTTATTACATATAGGGGTTAGTCTCTTCTCATGCTGGAATGTGTGGTGTAATATTTTAGTGTATTGAAGAAGAAAGGGTTAATCAACAGGGTGTGCCGGGTGGTAGTGATGTACGGGTTAGGATTTCCCCGACCCTAACCCACCCTCCCTTAGCCCGCGGCCGACCACATCCAACTTCCACGTTGCTTTTATAGGCCCAGCACCGCCCGTTGATGACATCACAAAAGTGGCGGGGCGAGCAGGCGCAGCGTCTATAAAAGACAAACCCAGAAGCCGGCATTTGACGGTGGCAGGCGGGGAGAGCAGGAGAAGAGCTCAACCCCCCCCCCGCCACCCGCGAGGCAGAGTGGGAAGTTGGCCCAAACCCGCAGGTATCGGGTCGGCCTTCACATTACTACCGGGTGGTAATGCAACCTCCAGTAATTATAATCACTAACCTCAGACCCTGCACTTGGATACTTTTGTAACAAATAATTGTTTACTCCCAGAAATGTATTCAACCTTTCATAACCTTCCAAATTTTGTAAAATGGACTTATGGGGTGTGGCCATAAAAATGGTGTGGTCAAAAGAATTCCCAGTGCTACACGTAGCACAACTTTTTGTCCCTCTTTCCTCTTTGTGAATGTTGTGAGGTATGTGATGAGTCTTGTTTCGGCCCTAATTGTATCTGTCCTTAAACCCAGAACCCAGACAATCGGATCAGGCCAAGCAAATGCAACCCAAGCACATCTTTCACTGTATGATCAGCCTCTGCTCTCTTAAAGGAGAACTAAACCCTAAAAATGAATATGGCTAAAAATGCCATATTTTATATACTGAACTTATTGCACGAGGCTAAAGTTTCAGCTTGTCAATAGCGGCAATGATCCAGGACTTCAAACTTGTCACAAGGGGTCACCATCTTGGAAAGTGTCTGTGACACTCACATGCTCAGTGGGCTCTGATTGGCTGTTGAGAAGCTAAGCTTAGGGGTCGTCACTAATTATCCAGCAGAAAATGAGCTTCCCCTGTAATATAAGCTGATGCTACAGGTTTGCTGATTATTAAATTCTGATGCTAATTGCACTGGTTTCTGTGCTGCCATGTAGTAATTATCTGTATTAATTACTAATCAGCCTTATATTGTGACATTTCTATTCTATGTGTACTGTATATTGTGAGTGGGTCCCTAAGCTCAGTAAGTGACAGCAGCACAGAGCATGTGCAGTGAATCAGCAGAAAAGAAGATGGGGAGCTACTGGGGCATCTTTGGAGACACAGATCTTTACATCTAAAGGGCTGTGGTTGCCTTGGGCTGGTACAGAAGCACAAAACATAATGTACAACATTTCTAGCTACTTCTTTAGTTAGGCTTTAGTTCTCCTTTAAAGGTTGTGGTCCTAAAAAAAAAACTTAAATATGAGGAGGACCCACCAAACAAAAAAAAAACCGATGTGAATCCAAGGAGACTGGGTGTATCTGTAATGCTGCCTTACAAGAAGTAATTTAGAGAAATATCTTAGAACAAGAAAGACTGAAAGAAATGTGACAGCCCAATAATACGGTATGGGAACCTGACTGGGGAGCGCCTGTATATTCCTCTGGCATGTGGAGAATGTCTGTGCAACTGTCTGTACTCGGGGTGAGGAGATAAACAGGATGATCTTGAGGAAGTGACAGCAAAGTGCAAGAGCCTAGGTCACAAGCACAATCTCTGCCGTCAGTTCCCACACAAATATAGCTCGCTTAATCTCAGCCCTTCCATTTCACAAATACTTCACTTAACCTCGTCATGTTTCACACACACCTGGGTCACATGGGAACTGAGGGTGCAATTTCACTACCCTGGCAAAACTGGAACCATTCTGGTGTATCAACAGCAAAGGGTTTTACTGGCCCAGTTGCAATATTTTCCCATAATTTATAGCGTATAGTCTATATATAATACACAAAAGCCAAGAATATCTTGTAAATTATTTTCTTATAAACGGTGAGTTCTGATGTCATCAGTTATAAACGGTGAGTTCTGATGTCATTTCTGTCACATGACTCACTGAAATTTGTGTATTATAATAAATAAAGTACCCCCAGTTACAAAATATGAGGATATTAGAAGTTACCTCGGAGTTCCATGACCTGTATAAAAACATTCGCCCTTCGGCCTCGTACTTTTATATGGTCATGAAACTCCTCGGTAACTTATAATATCCTTATATTTTACGAGGGGGTACTTTATTCACTATATAATCTATAGTCGCTGATTAAATAAACGTGTATGACACTTGCCTCAGGATGATGTTCCGGTGCCATTCTGTTTTGTCAGTTGTTGCCTCTTTAGAACCTATCAGAAAGGACCAGGTAGGATACAGGAACGTGACTGGATGACAGCCATAATGCTCAGATTATTTGTGCCCACATTACTCCATTTATAAAAATGATATTTGCCTACGCAACTGTGACACTGGAGTGTTAGCGAGGCAGTCTCCTTTATTTTATATTGTAACAATTGTGAGTTTCCGGCACAGTTTTTGGCACAGAAATGGACTGACACCATCTTCCACGTTTGGCTGGCTTTTATTTGCAACACAAGGACCAGGTTCATCACATTTGCTTCACATAAGCATTACTTACTGCTTTCACCGGACACAAATCCCAAAATCCTCTCTGGGGCTCAAGGAGGTGTTCACAGACCCTCCTCCACTCAAGGAGGTCTCTAGGGGGAAGCTCTGATGTGTAGCTCACACTTCCTTTTAACTACAGCTCACCTGTAGCTTAATTACTTTAATATTTCAAATTCTATTTTATCACGTTAGTCATACAAAATGAACTTTAATTACACTGTATAAATTATTTGAATCTTGTCTCCTTCAGTCTGGGAATTCATATTTATAGCAAGCAGGCAGGAGCTATTTTGTGGACACTGTTATTAAGACAAGTCTTGTATCATCTCAGAATCTTGTTTGTGCACCAGAATGGGGGACCCAATGTCCATCCCCATGCCCTGGCTACACAATTAAATGGTTAAGAGAACTAATAGGGTGAGAGCAAACTGGATTATTCGGAGAAAGCCGACACAGACAGAAGAAAAACTCCTTGCAAATAGTGTTCAAGTCAGCAGCAAATTGAGAGCCTGGAATTCAGGGAGCAGTGTTGACCACTGAGCCAACCCTTTATGGTGGAAATAGATATTCTCAGAACTGTGAAGACCTCTGACTTGTGGGAGATTCATTTGCAGACACAGGAGGATCTGTGGGGTTATTACTGGGATTTTGCTAAGATTAGTGATCAAGTGGATTAGGTTGGAGGCAGATGGTGTGATTATGAGAAGTTGTCGTGGTGTCACGTGGCAGCTACACAACATGTTCAACTCCCGAAGAGAAGAATGTGGAAAGGTGATAAGAAAATCATTATTAGGAGATCACTCTAAGGTGTTTTTGACCATGGAGGAAGAATTTTATGTTCGTGTCCGTCCCAGAGTCCTGAAATATTTCTGTTCCAGTGATGGCAGTCGTATTACGCTTGATGGGTGGTAGTAACCATTTAGTATTCTTGTATAAGAATATTAAACCCAAACCATCAGACGTTATTTCATGACGAACACGCATATTCATCAAATTGTGCAATTATGTCTCCGCGTACATTGGCGTACTTTCCTCAATAAATTACATAAGATCCTGTGCGCTTCCTGCAATAAAGTTATACCAAAGTGTTTTTGAGTCTCTCCCAATCCACCGAGTTATGGGTCGCTTATCCGATCGAGTGTAACTTTTGTTGTTTCTCAATATTGGTCGCAAGGTTCCACCATCACACCTCCCCGCTCTCCTTCAAAACAAAATACAAAGGGAGACAATTGTGCGTAACCGTGACACAAAGAAAAAAGCCCCTGTATGGTTCGTACATACAGGATCCTTCTGGTTGTTAGTGTGTTAAGGTGGCCATAGACGCAAAGATCCGCTCGTTTGGTGACATCGCCAAACAAGCCGATCTTTCCCCGATATGCCACTAACGGGCATGGCTATATGGGGGGTAATCTGAACGTTCGGCCCTATGGCCGAACGATCGGATTACGATGAGAGCGCAATGGGCTCCGGCGGGACGGTCGGGACAAAATCAAACTTGTCAGATCGACCAAACGACCGATCTCCACCGGACGAAAAATGTCAGGACTCTCCACACGGTCCGAAAATCGTACGAATCCTCAATTCGTACGATAGGATCTTTGCGTCTAGAGCCACCTTAACTTGCTGTTACTTGCTGTCCGCACAATATTAGTCATGGTTCTATTGGCGCTGCTCGTTCCTCTCACCCGCGTCTGTCCTTCAACTTCTGGTACGCTTCCTTCGTCTACGGATACCCAAATGGGTCAGATTTGCAAAGATCACACGCTGCAGGTCGGGAAAACGTTCCTGGCGACAATGAGATGCTCAAGTTTTGTTAAGCTTTATTACACATAAACATAGTACACACTTACATTAAAATTTGGGAATTCCAGCCAACTCAAAAACACTTTGGTATAACTTTATTGCAGGAAGCGCACAGGATCTTATCGAACTTTTTGCCTTTTAAGGGGTTGGAAACCTGTTTTTTTCCCGATGCCAATTCTTACATCCGATACAAGAACATTCTCCTTGTATTTCTCCCAGAGGCCCCTATTCTCTGGGAAGAATGGATTGTGCTTATAGAATAGCCATATATCTTTATGGCAGCGCTGAATCACAATAACCTCCTGTCACATAGGCATTGTATTGCTTCACAGCATTGCTGGCATCCTGAGAAAGATATTATTAAGGGGAAAGAAAAGCAAAAGGGGAAAGGAAAACACAACTTGCCTGAATACTGCGGTCGATTTCCAAGTGGAAACTTGTAGGCTCTGGGTTTTTAATAAAAAACGGAAAGATCCATGCCATACCAACTTATTCTTCAAGTCCGCTTTATTTTTGTGCACACATAATAAAAACTGTGTAAGTGGCACCGTGATAGATTTTATGTGTGAATTATATCTATATAATGCACAAAAGACATGAATATCTTGTAAATTATATTCTTATATATGGTGATAAACTCCTCGGTAACTTATAATATCCTTATAATTTACAAGAGGGGTACTTTATTCACTATATATATATATATATATATATATATACATACATACATACATACATACATACATACATACATACATACATACATACATACATACGCACAAACACACACACAGTAATAAAACACATGAATATCCTGTAAATTATATCCATAAAATATACACAAAAGCCACGAATATCTTGTAAATTATATTGTTCTAAACGGTCAGTTATCATCAGTTATAAACAGTGAGTAGTGATGTCATTGTTGTCACATGAGTTATTAAAAATAAAGTACCCCTTGTTGGAAAATATGAGGATATTAGAAGTAACCTCAGAGCTTCGGCCTTGTGCTTTTCATGAATCTCCTCATAGACTTATAATATCCTTATATTTTACAATAGGGGGTACTTTATTCAACGCACACGCACACACGCTCGGGACCTGGGGGTTTCCGGATAAGGGATTTTTATTTATACCTTAAATATACTAGAAAACCATGTAAACATTAAATAAACCCCAAAAACTGGTTTTGCCTCCAATAAGGATTAATGGGGTTGTTCACCTTTGAGATAACTTTTAGTATGATGTAGAGAGTTGTTTTATTATTGAAGGATTTTAAATTATTTAGCTTTTTATTCAGTAGCTCTTCAATTTGCATCTTAAGGAATCTAGTAACTAGGGTTCAAATTACATGCATTGATTTGAATAAGAGACTGGAATATGAAAAGGAGAGGCCTGAATAGAAGGATCAGTTATAAAAAGTAGCAATAAAAATACATTTGTAGCCTTACGGAGCATTAGATGGGGTCAGTGACCCCTATTTGAAAGCTGGAAAGAGTTAGAAGAAAAAGGAGAATCATTAAAAACCTATACAAAATAAATAATTAAATAAATAAATAAATAGTAGGGATGCACCGAATTCAGGATTCAGCCACAATTCGGCCTTTTTCAGCAGGATTCGGATTCGTCTTCGTCGGAATCCTTCTGCTCGGCAGAACCGAATCCTAATCTGCATATGAAAATTAGGGGCGGGGAGGGAAATTGAGTGACTTTTTGTCACGAAACAAGGAAGTAAAAAATGTTTTCCCCTTCCCACCCCTAATTTGCATATGCAAATGAGAATTTGGTTCGGTATTCGGCCAAATCTTCCACGAAGGATTCGGGGGTTCGGACGAATCCAAAATAGTGGATTCGGTGCATCCCTTGTGATTAGACAGGAATGATAAATGACTTGAGTGATAAGGATGGACAGGCATGATATCTGAATCATTACAAGCCTAGAATTTCTTATTTTCTAAAGACATTTACTATTTCTCTTCGGATGCTCTGCATTTTCATCGTTTTGCAGTTGCGTTGTTGACCCGATGCTTTTCTCTGTTTCACAGTGGGAGAAAAAGAGGAGGGAGACGCGGCCTTTGAGAATGTTGATGAAGATATCGCAGTGCTGCCGAGCCAGCAGAACTTAACATGCCCAATTACACAGGTAAATTACTGATCCCTGTTTCATGCAACTGATTATTTTGGGAATACAACTTTGCCTTTACAGCTATTCTTCTGTGCAGCTCAGCAGCCGAACCTTTTCCCTCTGCATAGAAAGATCTGATGGTCCATATTTTCATGTTTTCCTCGACTTGTACCATATAGCTCATAAACATTATTCTTTTTGTTAGATTTCCTACATGACTGGAGCAAACACCTTCAAACTGCCATTCTGTGAAATCATATTAGGGCCCCACCAACATTAGGAATGACGCATATTTCCTAAATATATTGACACTAAAATGATCAGTCATCCACTGGGCCCATTTGTGCCACATGTGCCTTTTGTCCTTCGAATGGCTGCCCCCATGGCTACACAGCAGCTTGTTTATATAAACTATAGTAGTACTTATCTGTTATCTACTGTGTATCCTGTGCTTGAATGGCTGCCCCCATGGCTACACAGCAGCTTGTTTATATAAACTATAGTAGTACTTATCTATCTACTGTGTATCCTGTGCTTGAATGGCTGCCCCATAGCTACACAGCAGCTTGTTTATATAAACTATAATAGTACTTATCTGTTATCTACTGTGTATCCTGTGCTTGAATGGCTGCCCCCATGGCTACACAGCAGCTTGTTTATATAAACTATAGCAGTACTTATCTGTTATCTACTGTGTATCCTGTGCTTGAATGGCTGCCCCATGGCTACACAGCAGCTTGTTTATATAAACTATAGTAGTACTTATCTGTTATCTACTGTGTATCCTGTGCTTGAATGGCTGCCCCCATGGCTACACAGCAGCTTGTTTATATAAACTATAGCAGTACTTATCTGTTATCTACTGTGTATCCTGTGCTTGAATGGCTGCCCCATGGCTACACAGCAGCTTGTTTATATAAACTATAGTAGTACTTATCTGTTATCTACTGTGTATCCTGTGCTTGAATGGCTGCCCCCATGACTACACAGCAGCTTGTTTATATAAACTGTAGTAGTACTTATCTGTTATCTACTGTGTATCCTGTGCTTGAATGGCTGCCCCCATGGCTACACAGCAGCTTGTTTATATAAACTATAGTAGTGTTTCTGAAGCAAACATAACCGTTGTACCAATGCATGTTAACACTATATTATATCTGAATTATATCTGTATTACTTTAAAACACCAATTTTTTGGTGTTCCTGTTCCTTTTAAGTGTTTCAGTAATATAACTTTCTGGCCTCATGGCAATTGTTTGTCCTGTATTGACATTTTTTACCCGCAAACAAGTCCTCCAGGTAAAATATTTCTGAAAACAGATTTATTCTCCAGTTTCGCAGTCTCTACAACATTCTAAAAATTAACTTAAAGGTGAACACCCCCTTTAAATGAGAATCCTTTTTCCCATTGTTTACTGTAGGGAATGGCACAGGAACCGAGCTCCATGATTATATTTCTTATTTATATTTAATAAAACAGTCTATCAAACAAGGTTGTGATCAGAATGGTGAGACACAGGGATTATCTATCGGAAAAATACAAGTGACCTGGCCGACTAGGGGCATGTGAGCGGGACGCTGCTTTCAGAGGAATTTATTTTGCCTCCATCCTATTTAGTTACCTCCTCAGGCTTCTGTGTATGACATTATCATTCAGAATACTCAAGGGTGAGCCTCTGGTATGTTGACTGATCATTGCAATACATGAATGCAGTTTGCCGCCTTAAATAGCTTTAAGGCACCTTGCATGGTTGGGGCACAACGCGAGCCTCTACCTCGGGCAATGTGCACCTCTAGATGGGGGCTCCTTTTAGAGTGTCGCTTTTAGGGTAGAGACACACGTGGAGATTCGGGGAGATTTAGTCGCCCGGCAACATCATCGGGTGACTAATCTCCTCAAACTGGCTTTCCGCCGGCTAGAACCTAAATCGCAGACGGCATGGCACTTGGAGCGATTCTTTTTCCGAAGGAAAACTTCGCGCGACTTCGGAAAACGAAGCACTTTGAGTGCCATCCCGCTGGCGATTTAGATTCTAGCCGGCAGGAAGACATTGTGGGGAAATCGCCCAATGAAGAGGCGATTTGTCGCTAGGAGCCTAATCTCCCCGAATCTCCACGTGTGTCTCTGACCTTAAATTGGATTTTGTTCTACGGGTATGGGATCTGTTATCCGGAAACCTATTATACAGAAAGCTCCAAATTATGGAAAGGCCATCTCTTAGACTCCATTTAGTCAAAATAATCCACATGTTTCTCTGTAATAATAAAATAGTAGCTTATACTTGATCCCAACTAAGATATAATTGATCCTTATTGGAAGCAAAGCCAACCTATTGGGTTTATTTAATGTTTATATATGATTTTCTAGTAGACATAAGGTATGAAGATCCAAATTACGGAAAGATCCCTTATCCAGGAAAATCCCAGGTCCCAAGCATTCTTGATCTTGGTATTCAAGGGAATCCAGTAATGATTCAGCACATGGCATGGGTCTAACAAAGTCTTGTTCCATGTCTGTATTCTGTTTTACTGACTGATACTGTAGCATCCTCCTTTAATATAAAACTTATGCAACAGTTGCAAAGTAAATACATAACAAAGTGCAGGGATCAGGTTCCTTCCTGAGAAATTACAACTTAGTTAAAGGAAAACTATACCTCCAAAATGAATACTTGAGCTACAGACACAACTCTGTCAATTGGCTCATGTGATCTAACATGTTTGGTTTGTTTGTGTGCATCGTGAATCCTGTGATCCCAGGGTCTGGGATTCTAAACCGTCACTTCTTACCCCTTGTGACCTTGTGAATTAAGGGGTTGTTATGGCAATAATGGCAATTTTCTATTTATGATTACCTAATGGCACATACTACTAAAAAAAGTATATTATTATGAAAATGGTTTATTTACATGAAGCAGAGTTTTACATATGAGCTGTTTTATGCAATATCTTTTTCTAGAGACCTACATTGTTTGAGGGGTATAGTTTTCCTTTAATAAAATACGCGGAACTTCCTATACTGTATATCTCTCTGTATATGAGCTACTTTCAATCTGCTGAAGACAACCTGAAGACAACCCATGACCTAAGGCTGTTCTTCTGCAACTCTATTCCCTACTTTTCCCAGTACCGTTTTATTCCATTATAAGATGGGGCTGTAGTGATCCATTTCCCTGGGACGCATAACTGTGAACCTCCGAGATTCTAAACACTTCACTTTTCTTTAGATGGACATGACAAACCCAGTGAAAAACAAAGTATGCGGTCACACCTATGAGAAGGAGGCCATAGAAAGGATGATTCAAGACAGGCACCAGAAGAAGAAGAGGGTTAAGTAAGTTCCTAAAACTGGTTTTGGTTCTTTATTGGTACTGAGCGACTCTTGCACACACAGGTGACATTCAAGTTTTGCTTCCCAGTAGATACATGAGTTGCAGGTGCTGTTTCCTTTTATTCGAGCTCTCAGAGTGGAGCACAGCTGTCCAGAAGGGCTTAAATGGAGCTTAACACAGACATGTTCTCCCTCTAGCCATGGGTTTGTTTAAATGACAGGCTGGGAACCGTCTGCATTTGTTACGTCAAAAAGAGACACTTCAGATTCCTGTTACCTTGGTGATACACAGATAAATGTTATAATGTAGGGCTCCGTAATCCCCTGGACATGGGTCTGATTGCAGCCGGAGCATCTGTCTCTCCTGTGTATTAGATGTGGGAGAGGTAGTTGCACCATGAGCTCCTGGGATGTGGGTCCCATGCTTGCTATCCAGCACATCTGCTCTGATCATACTGGATCTCACACTCAGTACTTGCCAGTACTCATTTAATGTCTGGAAAGTGTAAAGAAATACCGGGGGAAGGTGGGCAAAGGGTTCATTGCTGTTGGGCCCCGTCAGCCTATAAATTACAGTTTGTTACAAATTACATGTTACATTCAGTTATACCATTTAAATATGATGTGGCTACATGTGCCCTTTAGTTACTGATATAATACATAAACCAGTATCCAACTGATGACCAGTGCAGGGAGTCTTCTGTCTTCCTTTGGATCCCAAGAAAGTCCAAAGGCAGAAGCTATAAAGGAGTGGCACAATTTCTTTAGTGGCTTAATGAAGCAAATTACCTCTAAATACAGTACACCCCTAATATACCTGCCTATAACTATATACAGTACACCCCTAATATACCTGCCTATAACTATATACAGTACATCCCTAATATACCTGCTTATAAATATATACAGTACACCCCTAATATACCTGCCTATAAATATATACAGTACATCCCTAATATACTTGCCTATAAATAAATACAGTACACCCCTAATATACCTGCCTATAAATATATACAGTACACCCCTAATATACCTGCCTATAAATATATACAGTACATCCCTAATATACTTGCCTATAAATAAATACAGTACACCCCTAATATACCTGCCTATAAATATATACAGTACACCCCTAATATACCTGCCTATAAATATATACAGTACATCCCTAATATACCTGCCTATAAATATATACAGTACACCCCTAATATACCTGCCTATAAATATATACAGTACATCCCTAATATACCTGCCTATAATTATATACAGTACACCCCTAATATACTTGCCTATAAATAAATACAGTACACCCCTAATATACCTGCCTATAAATATATACAGTACACCCCTAATATACCTGCCTATAAATATATACAGTACATCCCTAATATACTTGCCTATAAATAAATACAGTACACCCCTAATATACCTGCCTATAAATATATACAGTACACCCCTAATATACCTGCCTATAAATATATACAGTACATCCCTAATATACCTGCCTATAAATATATACAGTACACCCCTAATATACCTGCCTATAAATATATACAGTACATCCCTAATATACCTGCCTATAAATATATACAGTACATCCCTAATATACCTGCCTATAATTATATACAGTACACCCCTAATATACCTGCCTATAACTATATACAGTACATCCCTAATACACCTGCCTATAACTATATACAGTACATCCCTAATATACCTGCCTATAAATATATACAGTGCATCCCTAATATACCTGCCTATAAATACATACAGTACACCCCTAATATACCTGCCTATAACTATATACAGTACACCCCTAATATACCTGCCTATAACTATATACAGTACATCCCTAATATACCTGCTTATAAATATATACAGTACATCCCTAATATACCTGCCTATAATTATATACAGTACACCCCTAATATACCTGCCTATAACTATATACAGTACATCCCTAATACACCTGCCTATAACTATATACAGTACATCCCTAATATACCTGCCTATAAATATATACAGTACATCCCTAATATACCTGCCCATAAATACATACAGTACATACCTAATATACCTGCCTATAAATATATACAGTACATCCCTAATATACCTGCCTATAAATATATACAGTACATCCCTAATATACCTGCCCATAAATACATACAGTACATCCCTAATATACCTGCCCATAAATACATACAGTACATACCTAATATACCTGCCTATAAATATATACAGTACATCCCTAATATACCTGCCTATAAATATATACAGTACATCCCTAATATACCTGCCTATAAATATATACAGTACATCCCTAATATACCTGCCTATAAATATATACAGTACATCCCTAATATACCTGCCCATAAATACATACAGTACATCCCTAATATACCTGCCTATAAATATATACAGTACATCCCTAATATACCTGCCCATAAATACATACAGTACATCCCTAATATACCTGCCCATAAATACATACAGTACATACCTAATATACCTGCCTATAAATATATACAGTACATCCCTAATATACCTGCCTATAAATATATACAGTACATCCCTAATATACCTGCCTATAAATATATACAGTACATCCCTAATATACCTGCCTATAAATATATACAGTACATCCCTAATATACCTGCCTATAATTATATACAGTACACCCCTAATATACCTGCCTATAACTATATACAGTACATCCCTAATACACCTGCCTATAACTATATACAGTACATCCCTAATACACCTGCCTATAAATATATACAGTACATCCCTAATATACCTGCCCATAAATACATACAGTACATCCCTAATATACCTGCCCATAAATACATACAGTACATACCTAATATACCTGCCTATAAATATATACAGTACATCCCTAATATACCTGCCTATAAATATATACAGTACATCCCTAATATACCTGCCTATAAATATATACAGTACATCCCTAATATACCTGCCTATAAATATATACAGTACATCCCTAATATACCTGCCCATAAATACATACAGTACACCCCTAATATACCTGCCTATAAATACATACAGTACATCCCTAATATACCTGCCTATAAATACATACAGTACATACCTAATATACCTGCCTATAAATACATACAGTACACCCCTAATATACCTGCCTATAAATACATACAGTACATCCCTAATATACCTGCCTATAACTATATACAGTACATCCCTAATACACCTGCCTATAACTATATACAGTACATTCCTAATATACCTGCCCATAAATACATACAGTACATCCCTAATATACCTGCCTATAAATACATACAGTACATACCTAATATACCTGCCTATAAATACATACAGTACACCCCTAATATACCTGCCTATAAATACATACAGTACATCCCTAATATACCTGCCTATAAATACATACAGTACATACCTAATATACCTGCCTATAAATACATACAGTACACCCCTAATATACCTGCCTATAAATACATACAGTACACCCCTAATATACCTGCCTATAAATATATACAGTACATCCCTAATACACCTGCCTGATCAGAAATATTATCCTGCCCCTAGAATCTTTTAATCCCTGCCTCTCCTGGCCCCTTCTTATACATTGTCATCCCTGAATTTGCCCTGAGAGGATTCTGAACCTTCACCTCTTACCCCTTGTGACTTAAGTGAAGGGTTATTATAACAAGCCCCTGAGCCCCAGCTATTTTTAAACCCCAAGGAATGTGACTAATGAAGTACCAATGTTTAAATGTACAAAAAAAGAGCCTGCCTAGCTTTGTAGTTTGCCTACTATAATAAAATCTATGGTGCCAGCTGTCAAGGGCCATAGACTACTGGTGCCATAGAGTTTTAAGGGTTCGTCTTTATACTGAACCCTATACAATATGCTGCATGGCAGATCAATGGTACCCAAAAAGGGATTAAAGTAGGTCAAGCCTTTTACATTCTTTTTTTTTTAATTGAGTGACATTAAAGGGGTTGTTCACCTTTAATTAACGAGTGATATTCTGAGACAATTTGCTATTTGGTTTTAATTTTTTACATATGAGCTGTTTTATGGAATATCTTTTTATAGAGACCTACATTGTTTGAGGGGTATAGTTTTCCTTTAATAAAACAGCTGCACTTCCTATGCTGTGTATCTCTCTGTATATGAGCTACTTACAAAAACATGAGATGGCCACGTAACTTATCTCCTATGTATCCTGAAACACAGCGGGCGTGCACGTAACTATCCATTTTGGGTTCTTATGCAATAGGTGTCCCAAAGTTGGCTGCGTTCACTCCGACATGCAAATATCGGATCTTGTTCCAGACACCGCGCTGAAAAGGACCATTGACATTCTGAACAAACAGAAAGGCCGTCATTGAGCAGAAGAAGTCAGCTGGCTGCGTTCCTTCCCCAAGAGAAAAGCTGGTTAAGTGTCTTATGACATAAAGTGCAGATTGCAAACACGTTGTGTAATTCTTTGTTTTTATATAAAGGACTCTCTTTGCCTGCGGAGCTGAAGCCTGCCAGACTGTGCGTGTAGAAGAAAATGCTATGGTATAAAACCAGTATTACCCTAGGACTTATTACATCTTCACTTATGCAACTAAAAGGTTTATTTAGTCATCTCTCCCCAGAGCAGGACTGAACTACCTGCCGTCTGTAGATAATCAGGTATTATAACTCCCAGCATCCACCAAGAACCTTTGATTATTGTTGGGTGCTTTTGGTTTAATCTCTATTCCTGTAGAGATTTCTCTACTGGAAATTACATTTATTACCATAGTATCTGCAGTCATTATAGGCTGTACATATCTGCTCTCTGCTCACCAGCAAGCAGTCGGTTTCAATTGACTGTTACTAGTACTAGTTGTGCACTGCTCTACAACTACACTTAATGCAGTAGGGTTTAAGGGGCAAAGCATTTAAGAAAAACCTTTTTGGAGCACACACTCAATGAAGGCAAACTTCCACCAGGCAAGTAATTCAAAGTGATGAAAGTTTAGGCGTTTCGTGTCATAAGCACTTAATCATAGGCCTATGATTAAGTGTTTATGACATGAAATGCGTAAGGCGTTAAACGTTCGTCACTTTGAATTATTTGCCTGGTGGAAGTTTGCCTTCATTGGGTGCCTGCTCCAAAAAGGTTTTTCGGTTTGTCCGCTACCCGTGCTAAGGGCTCAGGGCGGTGCATCTGGGCCTCTTCCTTCTTGTGGTGAGTTATCACTTCATACCCGGAGACCCTAATATCTCAGATTTATTATTGATATTACAAAGCATTTAGGCACATGTTCCTAAACTGGGGTTTTGGTTTGGTGGGCAGGCAGGTAAGTAGGGGCCTATTTTGGCCAGTAATTTAGAGTAAATTTAGGGAAGAGACACACGCTCAGATTCGGGGAGAGCGACAAATCTGCTCTTCTTCAGGGTGACTAATCTCCCGAACTGGAGAGCTTCGTTTTCTGAAGTCGCTAGAAGTTTCCTCGTGAAGCAACTTCGGGCAACTTCAGAAAACAAAGCGCTCCAAGTGCCATGCCGCTGGCAATTTACATTCTAGCCGGAGGGAAGGCAGTTCATGGAGATTAGTCGCCCCGAAAAAGAGGAGATTTGTCGCCAGGCGACTAATCTCCCCGAATCTGTGTCTCTGCCCTTAATATAAGTTTCCCAAAAAGGATGGTGCCTGCCCAGATGTTGGACCACGGGGGTGGGGGGCTTTAAGCCAGGGCCAGATGTTGCGGATCCACAGGCCAAGAATCTGTTTCTCCTCTACTGTTCAATGTGCCTACACCTGAATATATTGCCTCAGATAGGGGGCATCATGCAGATATGACCCAAAATGCAAAATGGTGCATTTCAGTGGTAAAAACCACCACGTCGGTCAGTACCTGAGTTGACCCAATGTATTCAGATGCATGAACTTCAAGCAGCAACAGAGGAGTGGATTCTCCCAGGCCAAGATCCACAACGTCTGGCCCCAGCCTTAACTGGAAGAGCTAAATGTATCCTTATACTTAAAATGTTTGCTATCTGTACTATGATTGCTAAAAAAAATGATTGTGCAAATGTGTTGTGGGGTTTTTTTTTGTTCTTCTTTTGAAATAAACCTTGATTTTCAATGTTCTCTAAAGCACTGTATTATTGTTGAGCTCAAAACTGAGCCAAAATGATTTCTTGTGACTCTGGTGCTGCCAATCAAGTTTCTGTGGATTTGTTCCAGGGCTGTTTCCCGTTCATTTCGGAGAATTCATTAGGAACAGCAAAGACGAGCTGATTAACGTCAAGCTTGCAATGAGTTAGTGGCTAAATCAATATTAATGAGATGCTGGTGCACTTGCTGCGTTTATTAATGGGAACCTGAAACTGATATTTTGTGTAGACTCTTAATAAGTCACGGGAAGTGGTTGGAGACAAGTACGTAGATGTGAGCTCATGTGCAGAACCAGAGGATAACCACTGCTCAGACACAATTGTATCTGTTTATTCATTTACACCTGTATTTAAAACATGGGGTGCTGGACCACAAGTCCCAGAATTCTTCATCATATAATCAAGGGTTGGAGCTTGTAATAGGCCAGCTGAATGCCAGTGTTTCACCAATTCTGAAATTTTTTTACACACTATTCACCTCCTTATTGTTCAGCCCGACACACAGTAACATATGGGGATCTGAACCCCACAAATATCAAACAAAGGACAAACAACTGGCACACTAGGGCAAAAACCACTGCAGCTTACACCCATGCCTTGTGTGCAACCCCTAGATGAAAATGTTTTTTGGAAACTTTTTGCCCGGGGTTCTGGGCTCGAAAACAACATAAGTAATGGAAATATTAATGATTTCCAATGGATCTAAGGATGTTAGCCTGTCTCATCTATTAAGCTTGAAGATACGCTAATTTGGCGAGGTCGCCAAACGAGTGGATCTTTTTCCGATATGCCCACCTGGTGGGTGATATTGAACTGAGCTGATAATTGAGCCCAACAATTGGATCGCAACGATGGGAATGCAGGCGGTCAGAGCATGGTCATTGAACCAATGCAGTTTTTCCTCTGACGGGATTAATAAACTTGTCCAATCTATATCTTGCCAAATCAGTATGAAAAGCCTTTACAGCATCCAGTAATTTTGGATATAGAACTCTCATTCCTATAGGAGGAGCTTGTTTCTTTTCACTAGTCCACTCATGGGTTTTCCTCAGCTCTCAATCAGCTTTCTTTACCCTAATTATCCAATTAAAGTGCTTAAGTTTAAGCCTTGGCCTCCCAACTTGTGAGTGTTAGAAAGAGTAATCTAAATTTAAAAACTATCAATTAACGGAAAATGTCATTGATCCATCCATAAATGTGTTACATAATTACACTGTTATTTTGGGTTGGAAAAGGGCTACTGTTGTTCAACCCTTCAGCAAATCCCACAGCTACATTGGCTGTTATTGTGCAGCCTCTTTAACTACATACTAACAAAATTAGTGCCTGCTGAGTAATCATGGGTTTTGGAGCAATGCCCGTATCAAATCATCTGCAGCATGTTCTGGTGATGTTGTACAATGGAAGAATTATTGTGAAAATAATCGTAGCAGGGGATGCAGGTATATATGGCCCTGGCCTAGCCACACGCCAGTATAAATCTCAGAAAAGAAAGTATTGCCAATACCTGTATTTGATTTCAACGGGGTGCTCCCACTTTTATTCAAGGTGCTTCCAGACACTTAACAATGGATCAAACGTTTCGGGACCGCATGGCCCTTCCTCAGTGATCACTCCTTCCATCACTGAGGAAGGGCCATGCGGTCCCGAAACGTTTGATCCATTGTTAAGTGTCTGGAAGCACCTTGAATAAAAGTGGGAGCACCCCGTTGAAATCAAATACAGGTATTGGCAATACTTTCTTTTCTGAGAATTATTGTGAATGCATTCTCACAAGTCTTGTTCACTGGTTCAAGGGTTTGGATCTGACCGGTTCCCTATCTTCCCATTGCCCACTTATTGCTTCCCATTTTATATTTTTATTCATTTATTCAATTTCTGGCCAATTTTGTTGTGTTTGTCCTATGTTCTTTTTTGTGTGTGTGTGTGTGTGTGTGTGTGTGTTTCATTAGCCTCACATCTGTCCATATATGTTCCCCTCTGTTTCCAATATTGAACTCTGATGTGCCCTTACGTATGTCTCTGTGCCAAAATCTGTGATCTCTATTATCACTGCCTGGAATCAGCACATGGAATTTAGCTAGTCTACTCTGATGCAGATACTGTATCTTTCAGTGTACAGAACATTTGCCTTATACCAACCTGAACAACATTTGCTTTATACCAGCCTGAAGTGGTTTTGCCTTATTCCAGCCTGAAGAACATTTGCCTTACACCAGCCTGAAGAACATTTGCCTTATACCAGCCTGAAGAACATTTGCCTTATTCCAGCCTGAAGAACATTTACCTTATATCAGCCTGAAGAACATTTGGCTTATATCAGCCTGAAGAACATTTGCCTTATTCGAGCCTGAAGAACATTTGCCTTACACCAGCCTGAAGAACATTTGCCTTATATCAGCCTGAAGAACATTTGCCTTACACCAGCCTGAAGAACATTTGCCTTATATCAGCCTGAAGAACATTTGTCTTATACCAGCCTGAAGAACATTTGCCTTATTCCAGTCTGAAGAATATTTGCCTTATATCAGCCTGAAGAACATTTGCCTTATATCAGCCTGAAGAACATTTGCCTTATTCCAGCCTGAAGAACATTTGCCTTATTCCAGCCTGAAGAACATTTGCCTTATTCCAGCCTGAAGAACATTTGCCTTATACCAAGGCAATGAAAAGGCCACATGGATGTTACTTTTAGTAGGTGAATGCAGTCGTTGCCTTATCCATAGAGAGACAGTGCTCAAACAACCAGCGCAGATAAATCTGTCATCATTTCCCATCCACCTGCTAATTGACCTGCTCTGTGCGGTTACCCACAAAACATGCTCTTCTGGCAAAGCCTGAGGACAGGTATGAAAACTTGTATCCTAGGAATACGATACGTTGTTTGTGAATCATCACCCCCAAATCATTACTCATTTCAAGGTTAATCACGCAGGTGACTCAGTAAGTGGATGAATCATTTTGAAACATCGAACAGCACTGCCATCAGGATATCCTCTACTGTCAGAGGAACAAGAACTTGGTTTAGGAACCGCAGCATGAAAGCATTATTGGCAGGGCTGTAAGAATTGTCAGCGTCGCTGCCATCCTACCTTGGAACCCTTAAAGAATAAAACAGAACATAATGAGGGGAGGACATCTTCACTGAGTCTCTCTGAAACACGTCAGGCGTCAATGTTTTTGATGTGTTTAATAATTTTATCCTCCCTAGAACCTTCTACTGTTTGTGTTCCAGAGTTGTGGTAACCTTTGTAGCTCTAGAACTCTGAATCAAGTCCATATTGTTCTTTCACAAGATCACCTGTTCCTGTTCCGGTTTTGTTTTCAAATGCCATATTCAGCTCCCAAGTCCAAAAAATCTGTATAGAACACTTATATATAGGTTATATATATCAGATATATATATCTGTATCGGTTATAGGAAAATGAAATCTCTTCCTTTATGTCGTTCTGTGATGCAACAGCTTAATCAAATAAAACTCCAGAAAATCGGGAAGAACTCCAGCAGGTTATCTGCATTTCATTTATCGGGATAGTGGTTACACAACATGTTTTTCGGGTTGTTACCCTTTATCAAGTGTACAAGGACCATAACCATGTGTTTTAATTTAAAGCCACTTGGTGTACGGCATTCTGGGTAACCATTTTCATTGCATTGCATGGAAAACCAATTAGTGAATTATTTTGGATTACAAAGGGGCACATTTACTTAGCTCGAGTGAAGGATTAGAAGGAAAAAAACTTCGAATTTCGAAGTTTTTTTTTTGGCTACTTCGACCATCGAATTGGCTACTTCGACCTTCGACTACGACTTCGAATCGAACGATCCGAATTAAAAATCGTTCGACTATTCGACCATTCGATAGTCGAAGTACTGTCCCTTGAAAAAAAAAACTTCAACCACCTACTTCGCCACCTAAAACCTACCGAGCACCAATGTTAGCCATAAGCTTTCTAAGTTTTTTATGGAAGGAAAATCGTTCGATCGACGAATTAAAATACTTCGAATCGTTCGATTTTTCCTTCGATCGGACGAAATGCGGTAAATCCTTCGACTTCGATATTCGAAGTCGAAGGATTTTACTTCAACGGTCGAATATCGAGGGTTAATTAACCCTCGACATTCGACCAATAGTAAATGTGCCCCTTAATGTACGCAGGTCCTTCTATTGGCAGAAACAAGGTACCACGATGGGGTCTGCGCTTGAGTCATCCCTCGTTAATTTATTTGTCTATGAGTTAGAAAATAAATGATTTCTCAATGAGACGTATCTACCGCATATTAAACAATAGTTTTGATATGTGGATGACCGTTTGATTCTGTGGGATGTCCCAATGGCAAAATTTGAAGAATTGGTAACTGAAGCCAATAAATCAGACCCAACTTTTTGAAAACTCTACTAGTGAACTCAATTTTCTTGATGTTAACTTAAGATTGGAAGGTAATAAATTAGTCATAGGGCTATACCATTAAACAATGGATAGGAATTACCTTTTATATATGAAGAGTTGTCACCTTACCCTGAAGGCAATTCCAACGGGTCAATACATTCGGGCTAGGAAATTGCCTCCAATGACCTCTTCTATAGAGAAGCAGCCAATGACTTAAACTGTTTTGTGGAAAGGGGTTACTCTAGGCACAAGCTACAACACGTTGCTAATGAAGTTGGGAGGTTACACCGTGAACATTTGCTAAAGCAGAAGTAATGAGAACAGACCTACATTCATAGGAAATTCGATTAGAAATGTCATATGATTTAAAATATTGTTAATGTGGGGGAGGAATAATCTCATGGAACCAATGTTGTGGTCCAGGTTATCTCTCTCCTTTGAAAGCTAATGGCGGGGGAGGACTAAGCCCTATGACCAATGCCCAGGTCGGGAGACCTTTATTTCAGGTAATGCTGTTATGCCGGAAAGCTTTAGCATTTGATATTATGACCAGAGGTAAATAGTTAGGGACCGCCATATGGGTTTTACCTTGACGTGGTATGGTGGCTTATCAATCTTATGATCATCATTTTGTAACTAAAAACTGACTTTGTAAATACATGCATCTGCATAGATTACTTATGTGACTGGGGACCAGGGATTGTGCATTGATCAATCTCTTCCTTTTATCTATTGGGCAAATTTACTAAAGGGTGAAGTGACTAACGCTGGCGAAAATTCGCCGGTGTGACATCATTTCGGAACTTTGCCGATTTACTAACAGTCGCTGGTGTAACTTCGCTAGTGAAGGAGATAGACTCTATCGGTACTTCGCTCCCTAACGCCAGGCGAATTTGCGCTCTGGCGAAGGGACGTAACTACGCAAATTCACTAAGATGCGGATTTTACTGAACGTTACCTCTTGCGCCAGACTTGCCTTCACCACCTCAGACCCGGCGAAGTGCAATAGAGTAGATAGGACTTCCTCAAAAAATCATTGAAAATTTTTCTAAGTCCCAAAAAAATGCTGGCGTCTTTTCCTTTTTCAGGGTGATAGGCTGCAAAAGAGCGTAAATATTTTTTGGGGTAACCGGCTTCCGCCCTACATTTCCTAACATATGTCACATAAACTATACACTGGGCTCATGTGTAGGGCAATATAACAACTTTATTTTATTAAGGTTCCCTGGGCTTGTGTAGTGTAATGTATTTGCTGCAACACATACGTCCATTGAACTTTAACTTTAGGCAACGCTAGCGCAACTTTGACAGCGTTCGTCACCCTGGACGCAACTTTAGATTTTAGTGAATGAGCGTTGTCCTGGCGTATCTACGCCTGGTGAAGTGTTGCGCTGTGAGCGAAGCCGTTGCTGGTGGATTTTTGGAGGTTGGTGAATTTGCCCCTATGTCTGTAGTTCATTTGGCCAGATCAGTAGCACTTCCATTGTATTTTAGTATATTTTTATTTAGCTATGGGGTGTTCCCATAAATTTCCCTTTTGCATGGGCCACATTATATACCAAATCCTTCACTTGCCCAATTGTTTAATGCAATATGTCCATTAGCTTGTGCCCACAGGCCCAACTTCAATATTTAATTGTAAAGATCAGGTTTCATAAACAAAAAAAATAATAATTGAGGAGGATTTATGAAATGTTAATTTCTTGAAATTGTTAATTTGCTAGTGTGCCAGCCTGCGAGACCCGTCTGGGGCTGGGAGTTACAACATTGTGCAAGTCTTACATAAAAGATCAGAGGGACTGTTAAATGTAGTGATAAGTAGGTGCAGGATTCTCCGTTGCCACAACACGCGGCTTCTCTCATTTGAATCACTATCTCTGTACCTCGCTGTGCGTCAGCAGTCTGGCCTTATCAGATCCAATTCCCAGGGCTTGTTATTTCACTAATTCAACCTGAAACTGAAAGTCTCTGGCAATTACCCTCCGGCCATTGAACATTTCCTGGAAATTTTTCTCTGCACACGAGTTTTCTGACAGTCGTCGGAGGCACAGGTGTCTGTAATGCTGAGGCTGTAGATCTGGTGCATCCCATGAGATGCCCTTTAATTCTACAGAGGGGTGTGTCAACCTTGATTCGAATATTAAAGAACTATCGCGAAAATTAAAATTTTCTATGAACTTCATCATACTAAAATTAGAAACTTTCTAAGTACAATCAATTAAACATTCTGTACTGTTTCTGAAATAATCAAGTTTATATTCATTATTCCTCTCTCAGCATCTGTGTCTCTTCATTCTGTCTTCATGTGGCAGTTGGGTAATTGACAGTCAGGTCCAATATATCTTATAGGGGGCTCCTTTTGCCTAGAAGATGTATTAAAAATTAGAGCTCAAATTTTCATTTTCGCGATAGTTCCCCTTTACTGTTCCATATAGAGTGATATTCTGAGACAATTTGCAGAATTATTTGTGGTTTTTGAGTTATTTCGCTTTTTTTATTCAGCAGCTCTCCAGTTTTCAATTTCAACTGCAATCTGGTTGCTAGGGTCTTGTTTACATTAGCAACCAGGCATTGATTTGAATAAGAGACTGGAATATGAATATGAGAGGCCTGAATAGAAAGATGAGTAATAAAAAGTAACAATAACAATACATTTGTAGCCTTACGGAGAGGGATGCACCGAATTCAGGATTCAGCCTTTTTCAGCCCGGCCAAATCCTAATTTGCATATGCAGATTAGGGAAGCGGATGGAAATCGTGTGACTTTTTGTCACAAAACAAGAAAGTAAAAAAATGGATTCGGGGGTTCGGCCGAATACAAAATAGAGGATTTGGTGCATCCCTGCTTACGGAGCATTTGTTTTTAGATGGGGTCAGTGACCCCTATTTGAAAGCTGTAAAGGGTCAGAAGAAGGAAAATAATTTAAAAAAAATATATAAAAAAATAAATAATTTGGACCAACTGAAAAGTTGCTTAGAATTGGTCATTCTGTAATATACTAATGGTGAGCCATTGGTTATAATGGAAGTTTATTGTATTTTTAGTTAAAAATAATGGTGAATGTGCCATTTTTGCACTTGACTCAAGCCTCATAAATATATATATAGTATGAGAGTGACAATCCAGCTAGTATCTCCTGCTGTCAATAACTGTATCTGGAGAAGAGATATCGAGAGTTACGGTCACTATCTTGAACTGATTGATATCTTCTCTCTTCTCTATCATCAATGGAGATATGAACTGTCACCATCTGTCCCAGACATGAAGAGTCTCACCATTGAACTAGTGATCATCCCATATCCACCATGATGACTTCAACAGAGATATGAAGTGTTACCGTCACCATCAGCCCCAGATATATGAGTTACGTCATCATGTTGAACTGATATCTGCTCTTATCCAGAACTACGGTGGCCTGTAGTGCAACGTCAAGTCAAGCGGAGTTGGGTGAAGTTCTCCCCTTAAGAAAGTCTTTTTCTATTCCCTCCTATAGTTTGTGATACGTCTGCTCTTTCTCTGTTGGACTTGTTTACAACAAACATAAAAATACTCTTTTCTTTTATTCGCCAAAGTAAATAGTATGAGAAGAATTGAGGAATGGGGTATGTGACATGAGTTAAGGTGGACATACACTGCGATGTCGCCAAACAAGCGGATCTCTCCCTGATATGCCTACCTTGAGGTGGGCAATATCGGGCTGATCCGATCGTGGGCCCTAAGGCCCAACAATTGGATCCTAACGATGGGTAACGGACGGTCGCATCAACAAACAGATGAGGCCGTGATCCGACGGAATTTTTAGTCCCGTCCGATCAACATCTGGCCGACTTTCGGGCAGATATCGTTCGGGGAAGCCCGTCAGAGGGCCCCACACACGGGCCAATAAGCTGCCCCTGTATGGCCACCTTAAGGAAACAGATGAGAATATAAACACTTGTTCTGTGGCTATTGCACTCTTCATAGATGATAAGAATTTATGGCCCTGGTGTCACATTTATTTGTAGCTCACACGCAAAGTATTTCCCTCGGGCAGATAAAAGAGTCCGTTGAACTCACACAATATACCAGTATTTCAGCTACTGAGACATAAAGGGAACACACGGGGCACGTCCTGAATTCCAGCTGCCAAATCTCCAGCCTCTCTTCAAACACTTTATATAAACTGAAATTCCCACCCTCGGTCCTAAACAATCACACGACACTTAGTGACATAAGGGGAACTAACGTGTGTTCCGTATGAAGCAATAGACTGTTGGTGAACTTTACCTTTTTCCCTATGACTTTAAACTCAACCTGTTATATAATATTTCATTAATTATCCAGACTGACTTCAGGTATTTATACTGACACGATCTGCTTCCCAAGGGTAAATGAGTAAACTTGGGTTTAACCTAATCGGAATGGGTGCCCTCTTGTCAGCTGGAAGTAAAGTTTGTATTGAGTAGGAAACCTAATCCATTTGGGCTAGGGTGACGTGCAAAGAGAATCAGTACCCAGCTCTTTGGCCATTACTTTCAATCATCTGTAAAGACCAGACCTTCAACAAGACAAATGTATTGAGAGTCATTACAATCAGAGAACCTTTTGCCATTTGGCTTGTGTGGCTCTTGCAGAATTGGATTAGGGTTTGGCCATTAGACTTCATGTTAATAACCCTACTTCAGCCAACAGCAGCTGTTCAGATTGTAGTAAAGTGCATAAGTGTATTCACTGTGTAAGTTCCACCATGCACAGACCTTTCACTAGTTACACACAGCTTGTAGGTACAACCTACAGAGACATTGTAAGGCACATTTATCAAGGGTCAAGTTTTGAATTCATGTGAGTTTTTTTAAAACGACAAAATTCGACTTGAGGAAATTTATTAATAAAATCGCATTTTTAAAACTTGGATGAATTTAATCAACCCGAAAACTGAAATCGAATTCGATCAAACTCGATTCGAGTTTTTTCTTGGGGGAAAAAAATATAGAATGGACCTCTCCCATTGACTTACACAGTAATTCCACATGCTTTCGGTGGCAAACAGTCGAATTTGAATTCTTAAAGGGCCAGAGTATGAAAAATCACGAAACTTCTAATTTTTTAAAAAAAAACTCGAATCGAGTTTGGGTAATTCCCTAGTCAAATTTGACAGTTTTGACCATAAAAAAATTCGAATTTTCAATTCTACCCTTAAAGGAGGACTAAACTCCCCCACTATGTTAAGTCCCCACTGGCCTGCCTCCCCCTGCACAGTCTTACCCCGGAATTCTGTCCCCTCTTGAAATAGTGACGGCACATCCAGAGTAAGCGCAGCAGAGCTCACGGGCGCCAGTTTCTTCTCTTCCGTAATCTTCGTGTCTTCCTCCCCTTCGGCAATTTCCATCTATTTCGGCACATGTGCAGTTGTCGTGAACCGGAAGATTACTCCAACTACGTATGCGCCATTACGCCGCTTATTTCACGAAGATTACGGAAGAGAAGAAGCTGGCGCTTGTGAGCTCTGCTGCACCCGCTCTGCATGTGCCGTCGTTATTTCAAGAGGGGACAGAATTCCGGGGTAAGACTGTGCAGAGGGGAGGCAGGGAGGGGGACCAGTGGGGACTTAACATTTAGTTCTCTTTACCTTTTCCTTATGACTTTAAACTGAACCTGTTATATAATATTTCATTAATTATCCAGACTGACTTCAGGTATTTATACTGACACGATCTGCTTCCCAAGGGTAAATGAGTAAACTTGGGTTTAACAGTGACAGACAGAGGGCAAGGTGAGTGGTATATACAGAATGAGTAACTATAGATGTACCCCACCCAGACAGAGGACAAGTACAAAAACACAAACAGAATGTACAACATTTATAACATAATGTACAACATTTCTAGTTTATTGCTTTGGTTAAGCTTTAGTTCTCCTTTAAACCTCCTCCACAGCTAATTGGATGCTGATTTTATTATTAGGGCTATGCAGAAGCACTGAATCCCTCTTCTAATGTTTATTCTTCCTATTCACTTGGAAAGAATTTGGACGGCGGGCAGCCAAGCTCACACTCTTACTTTGTATTGCATCATGCCCTCTTATTCTGGAAAATGCTCAGATGCAACTCCTGATATAAGAATTTCACTAGGTGCATCTGGCGCAGAGAACTCCGGTGCTTAAGTGTCTCCGCCATTACTTGCCCAATGACCAAGAACTACCTAACTCGGGTGCATGCCAATGCTTCTAGTTCTGATCTGGAATGTTCTGGGCGCTCCGTCTCTTTCAACACCTGACATACAGCAGAGATTTGTGTTTTCTTGATTTCTTCAAGTTCACTCTCAGCCTAGGAACATAATACAAACAAAAGAAAACCTATTTACTCTTGCCGATAAAATAATGTTTCATCGGGGGTTCAGGTCGAGCTTTGGCTGTCAGTAGGATGCTGGCAGTTGCAGTCAAACATACAATGTGTTCATTGCATTTTCATCTCTGTCTCTCATCAATGTCGGAGCTTATGGTGGGACCCGGGCCAAGCGGCCACCCTCCCCGAGACAAAGTCCTGTCTTTAACACTCCCCCAAGAATAAGGTGGTGCCTAATTTGTATTGTACCCACCACAGTGGTGTATCTGGGGAATTTCACTCATCTTTGTTTGTTAAGAGGGAAGGTTGTAACCTGTAGACTTTAAAGGAGAACTAAAGCCTAACTAAAGAAGTAGCTAGAAATGTTGTACATGATGTTTTGTGCTTCTGTACCAGCCCAAGGCAACCACAGCCCTTTAGCAGTAAAGATCTGTGTCTCCAAAGATGCCCCAGTAGCTCCCCATCTTCTTTTCTGCTGATTCACTGCACATGCTCTGTGCTGCTGTCACTTACTGAGCTTAGGGACCCACTCACAATATACAGTACACATAGAATAGAAATGTCACAATATAAGGCTGATTAGTAATTAATACAGATAATTACTACATGGCAGCACAGAAACCAGTGCAATTAGCATCAGAATTTAATAATCAGCAAACCTGTAGCATCAGCTTATATTACAGCCAGGGAAGCTCATTTTCTGCTGGATAATTAGTGACGAGCCCTAAGCTTAGCTTCTCAACAGCCAATCAGAGCCCACTGAGCATGTGAGTGTCACAGACACTTTCCAAGATGGTGACCCCCTGTGACAAGTCTGAAGTCCTGGATCATTGCTGCTATTGACAAGCTCAAACTTTAGCCTCGTGCAATAAGTTCAATATATAAATATGGCATTTTACCCATATTCATTTTTAGGGATTAGTTCTCGTTAGTTAGTTAGTTAGTTAGAGGTTAGTTCTCACCAGTGTGTGGTGGTGACTATCTATATATATATATATATATATATATATATATATATATATATATATATATATATATATATATATATATATATATATATATATATATAGTCACCACCACACACTGATTTGCTGTCCCAAGGGGTGACGCTGTCAGCCACATCTTCCAATTATCCAAATTCTGACATTAACATGGAATGGGAAGAATGTAGGGTCTGCAATAGTGGGGATAAACCAGGGTATAAAATTTAGGTTGAAAAAAGACACGTCCACAAAGTTAAGTCTATATATAACCGGTCTAACTGCTAGTTGACCCAGAGGAAGGCAAAAACCCCATCTGAAGCCTCTCCAATTTGCCTCAGAGGGAAAAAATCCTTCCTGACTCCAAAATGGCAATGGGACCAGTCCCTGGATCAACTTGTACTATGAGTTATCTCCCATATCCCTGTATTCCCTCACTTGCTAAACACCATCCAACCCCTTCTTATACCTATCTAATGTATCAGCCTGTACCACTGATTCAGGGAGACAATTCCACATCTTCACAGCTCTCACTGTAACAAACCCCTTCCCAATATTTAGCCGGAACCTCTTTTCTTCTAATCGGAATGGGTGACCTTGTGTCAGCTGGAAGTAAAGTTTGTATTGAGTAGGAAACCTAATCCATTTGGGCTAGGGTGAAGTGCAAAGAGAATCAGTACCCAGCTCTTTGGCCATTACTATTAATTATCTGTAAAGACCAGACCTTCAACAAGACAAATGTATTGAGAGTCATTACAATCAGAGAACCTTTTGCCATTTGGCTTGTGTAGCTCTTGCAGAATTGGATTAGGGTTTGGCCATTAGACTTCATGTTAATAACTCTACTTCAGCCAACAGCAGCTGTTCAGATTGTAGTAAAGTGCATAAGGGGCACATTTACTAAGGATTAATTAACCCTCGATATTCGACCGTCGATGTAAAATCCTTCGAATATCGAAGTCAAAGGATTTACCGCATTTCGTTCAATCAAACGATCAAAGGAAAAATAATCCATTGATCGAACGAAATTCCTTCGATCAAAAAAACCTTGGAAAGCCTATGGGGACCTTCCCCATAGGCTAACATTGGTGCTCAGTAGGTTTTAAGAAGGGGATCGAAGTTTTTTTTAAAGAGACAGTTCTTCGACTATCGAATAGTCGAACGATTTTTAGTTCGAGTTGAAGTCGTAGTCGAAGTTTTTTTGTTATTTATTATTACTAATCCTTCACTCGAACTTAGTAAATGTGCCCCTAAGTGTATTCACTGTGTAAGTTCCACCATGCACAGACCTTTCACTAGTTACACACAGGTTGTAGGTACAACCTACAGAGACATTGTAGGCACATTTATCAAGGGTCACATTTTGAATTCATGTGAGTTTTTTTAAAACTTCAAAATTCGACTTGAGGAAATTTATTAATAAAATCGAATTTTTAAAACTTGGATGAATTTAATCAACCCGAAAACTGAAATCGAATTCGATCAAACTTGATTCGAGTTTTTTTTGGGAAAAAAAAAAATGGAATGGTCCTCTCCCATTGACTTATACAGTAATTCTGCATGTTTTAGGTGGGAAACATTCGAATTTGAATTCTTAAAGGGCCAGAGTATGAAAAATCACGAAACATCTAATTTAAAAAAAAAAAAAAAACTCAAATCGAGTTTGGGTAATTCCCTTGTCGAATTTGACAGTTTTGACCATAAAAAATTTCAAAAATTAGGATTTTCAATTCCACCCTTAAAGGAGGACTAAACCCCCCGCAATGTTAAGTCCCCCTGCACAGTCTTACCCCAGAATTCTGTCCCCTCTTGAAATAGTGACGGCACATACAGAGTAAGCGCAGCAGAGCTCATGGGCGCCAGCTTCTTCTCTTCTGTAATCTTCGTGTCTTCCTCCCCTTCGGCAATTTCCATCTATTACGGCACATGTGCAGTTGTCGTGATCCGGAAGATTACTCCAAACTACGTATGCGCCATTACGCCGCTTATTTCACGAAGATTACGGAAGAGAAGAAGCTGGCGCCTGTGAGCTCTGCTGCACTCGCTCTGCATGTGCCGTCACTATTTCAAGAGGGGACAGAATTCCGGGGTAAGACTGTGCAGAGGGGAGGGAGGACCAGTGGGGACTTAACATTGCGGGGGTTTAGTTCTCCTTTAATAAATCTGCCCCTAAGGGCACCTTCTACATGCCGCATGTACACTTCTTTCCTCTGAAAAAAAACATGATCTTCAGCCTTTTTATTTTTACAAGAAAGGTTGGAGAACACTGATTACTGTTAAGAGCTGAAGCAAATGTGGCAGAACTGACAGGTGACCTTTAAAACATCCCCCGTGGCCGAGGCCAACCAGAAAGAGCAACTAATAAACAAGAGATGGCGATGATAGTGTTTGAAAAGTATCTGAAGGGCTTTCCCCAAAAGCTGCTTTCTCTTTAAAGTGCTCAGCATATCCTGTAAGGAAACGCAAGCGATCTTTAGATTGTAAGCTCTTGCAAGTAGGGTCCACTGATGCTATTTAGTAACCCTTGTTTGTTAAATTATTGTAAGACCCCTGTTCCTTATAAACGATTGTAAAGTGCTGCGTAACTTGCTGGCGCTATATAAATAAATGATGATCCATCCACCACTTATAGACATATTGTGTAAATGGGATATCCAGCCTTTGGGTCATTTCTTGTTAAACTCAGATTATATTTCCCAATAGCAAGTAGTTTGCAGAAAAGTGTGTGAATAACTCCTCTCCAGACCTAGTAAAGAAGGGCTTCTCCCATAATTTGGATCATTATACCTTGTCTAAAATAAAACTAACCCAATACGATTGTTTGGCCACCAATATGGATTAATGTACAAGGTACTAGATAAATAATATATATTTTTATATATTATTATGTATAATAAATATATATTTATATATATATATATAAATATATATATATATATATTAGTTGATTTATTTGCTTAGAAGAGACCCTATGGGGAATTGACTTCCTGTAATAAGAGCTTTCTGGATAATGGGCTTCTGGATAAGAGATCCCACACACCTACAAGTAAAAGAACTCCAGGTCTATTCCCCATTTAGTTCATTTACCTACTAGATATCATTGAGGACCCAAAAGTGGTAACAATAATATTAATATAATAATAATAGTTGTCTAGATGTCTGAGGAAGTGAAAAGGGTTGTTCACCGTTTAATTTTGATACAGAGAGGGATATTTTGAGACAATTTGCAATTGGTTTTCATTTTTTATTCTTTGTGGTTTTTGAGTTATTTAGCTTTTTATTCAGCGGCTCTTCAGTTTGCAATTTCAGCCATCTGGTTGCTAGGGTCCCAACTACCCTAGCAACCATGCACTGATTTGAATAAAAGACTGGAATAAAAATAGGAGAGACCTGGATAAAATGATGAGTATTAAAAAGCAGCAATAACATTAAATTTGTAGCCTTATGGAGTGACTGTTTTTTAGATGGGGTCAGTGACCCCATTTGAGTCAGTCAGAAATAGTCATATAAATCAAAAGGCCAACTGAATAGTTGCTTAGAATTAGCCATTTTATAACACATTAAAATTAACTTAAAATTGAACCACCGGCAAATCTAGTGTTCACATGGCGTAAAATGACACACACCTTGATAAATTCACCATTTATTTTACACTGCTTTTTGCACCATTATTTTTAGCGAATTTTACACAATGTAATAAATATGCTCCTTAGAATTGATCAGATCGGAGCAAATGAAAGGATATCCTGGCCTAAGCTGAACTTTAGGACCTTCGTTTGTACTTGCAATTGATAAATCCTCCCCTACGTTTAAATATTTCCACCATTTTTCCAACCTGGGGCGCTGAACTTCGGGCGACTTTGGAAAACGAATGCCATCCCGCCGGTGATTTAGATTCTAGCAGGCGGGAAGGCAGTTTGGGGAGATTAGACGCCCGAAGAAGAGGCGGTTTGTTGCCGGGCGACTAATCTCCCCGAATCTCCACGTGTGTCTCTTAATAATGTCTATCGATCTCTCAGTGAATTCTTCGCCCTAAACACACAAACCTCTGAAGGAAGTCATTTGAATTTCTGAGAGATTAACTACATGACAGAAGCAAAAGGGGGAATTTTGTGACAGTAGTTGGTTGAGCTGCTTCTTCACTAATCAGCTTGTGCATTTCCTGAAGAGGTGGGGGGTACAGCCATATTTATAGTATGTTCCTCTCTATCTCAATGTTAGGCTCCCGTATTTACTATAACGTCTGGGGCATCGGCTGTCTTTTACTAACTAATGCAGGTACAGCACCCTAGATTATGGTCTTGTATAGTGTTGGGCGAATTTGTCCCTTTTCGCTGAAAAATTCGCTGAAAAATTAGCAAATTTCCAGTGAAATTCGTGAAACGGCGAAAAACTAGTGAAACGCGAATTTTGATGGCCACATAAATTTCGATGCTCGCATCAATTTTAACATTGGCATTAAAGTCAATGGGCGTCCAAATAATTTTGATGCATGCCGGTTTCCACGCCCGCAAATTTTCGCTCCAGTTTCGCAAATTGATTCGCCAGCTGCAAAATGTGGAAATTCCCTGTGAATTGGTTACTGCCGAATTTATTCGCCTATCGCTAGTCTTGTATTGTCCAATGCTTACTCATAGGTTACATTTGACCCGTTTCTTTTCGGCAAAAGTTAAAAAAAAGGTTGTATAAAGGCATTATAGTCTATGGGCGTTTTTTCTCAGTGAAATATTTTGCTCTTCTGGACAGGAGTACAACAATAAAGACAGCAATCTATAATGTGTGAAGCAGTGGTCCTACCCAATGTGTGATTTGAGTACAGGTATGAGACCTGTTATCCAGAATGGACAGGACCTGGCTTTTTCCGGATAACAGATCTTTCCGTCATTTGGATCTTTATAGCTTCTAGTCTTCTAGAAAATCATGTAAACCTTAAATAAACCCAATAGGCTGGTTTTGCCTCCAATAAGGATTAATTATATCTTAGTTGGGATCAAGTACAAGCTACTGTTTTATTATTACACAGAAAAAGGTAAACATTTTAAAAAATTTGGATTAATTGGATAAAATGGAGTCTATGGGAGACGGCCTTTCCTTAATTCGGAACTTTCTGGATAACGGGATTTACAGATAATGGGTCCCATACCTGTATACAGGACCGCCATCAGAAATCACAGGGCCCCTGGTCTGCGCCCCCCACCACAAGCCCCACCTACAGGTCCACCCTCCCCACCCCACAGGTCCGCCCCCCACCACACAGTAAAAAAACAAAAAAAATATTGGTGGCTAGAGTTCCCACATGTTAATAAAGAATACAAATATATTGGTGGTCAGGGCCCCCCCATTAAAAAATATTGGTGGCTAGGACACCCACATGATAAAAAAAATTGGTGGCCAGGCCCCCCCCCCCCACATTATAAGAAAATTGATGGCCAGGGCCCCTTAAATGTCCATGCCTTCCCGAAGTCAGCAACTCTCAGAAAGATGGGGGCCCGGCTAATCAAGTAAGTGTGGCGTGGTTGGCCCCCCTTACCCTCGGGCCCCCTACAACTCCCCCCTGATGGCTGCCCTGCCTGTATATATGATCTCCGCAGGTTCTGGACATATTCCCACCTTCTTTAATCAAGGGGATCCAAAATACTGGTACTGAGCCATCCCTTTCCATATATGTATCTATGAACTGAGGACAGAGGACTGGTAACTCACTTCCAGTGTTAATACAAATAGGCCGGCAGCATAAATAGGGAAAGCAGGATGGCAAAATAAAGGAGAGAAATAGTAAAGTCACCATACCCGGTATATAAGTAAATAAAGTCCAAGGAAAGTAAATAAACATGGAGAAGAGCCTCACAGTTCACCCCAGTCTGAGGAAGTGTGATACAAACTCAAAAATGGAAAAATGGTGTGAGGTCCCCAAAAATATCAAAGATAAAGATACAAAATAATTTATTGGGACAAAAAGAAAGATGGCCTAACCATAGACTGATTAGGATAAAGTGCCCCAATAGGCACAAAACGCGTTAAGCCATCTTTCTTTATGTCTATTTTTACATTTTCTTTTTGATCTTTTGGTGACCTGAGACCTCACACCGTTTTTTGAATTTATAATACGCCACCCAACTAAATTCTTCCCCAGGGAAATGTGACCCAGCCAGTTGGTTCCTATACTCTTGGCTCAAACACAATACATGATACATTTTACATCTAAACCCGTGCTCAGCAATAGTCGTGTAATAAGGCAGCTCAACTCACCGGCAAATTCTGATAAACCGCTGGAACATGAGACCAACATTGATCCGACAGGGCGGCTCCTCGTATTTTATACTTTACTCTGGGAGTCCCTAAAGACTTATCAATAACATATCTGTTTGCCAACCACTAGCCCTGTTTGATGAAATGAAATGTATATGTCACTCTGAGATAAGAGCTGCACAAGTAACATTGCTGCTGGGCATAAAGGCAGGTACTTGGGTTTAGACAGGGGGTCACTGAGCTTTGTAGAGGGAAATAATAACCTGCTGTGGTTTTATAAAGGCAAAGCATAACTTGAAGTGAATCATACTTGGCACAGGGAGTACCTACATGTGATACTATTACCAGCTGTTTCTGCTCAACTTGCCCAGCTTTATGGGACCATCACTTGGTTACAGTGTCCAATTTAGGTCTTTAGGGCCGGCGAAAGCGGATGTCTGTAGCCCACAGTCACAGCTATTAGAAGTAAAAGATGTTAGGTGTATGACTCTCTGGTGCACATAATAAAGAACTGAGGGGAGTTATCCTACAGAAGGGCCCGTCAGGAGTTTCCCTGGTATCTCGGCAGGCCAGTCCGACCCTGCTTGGTTATTAAGAGTCAGAATGTTGTCCTTGCTATTCACCTTTCTCTTCTGCTTTCCTTCAATTTACAGAGTCTCAAAACCACCCACATATTCTCACACAAACGGCTCAAACACCCACTGCACAGATCTGTGGTGGCATAACGTTGCACTTAAGGTCACAACAATGGCATTTCCATGACTTTCCTTCCCACACCCAACAGACACTGTTAGACCACGGCCTCACGCACAACACAACTTTAGGTGACTTGCATCTGTGTCAGCTCTACCGGACCAGAATCACATGCACAGATATCCAGTTGGAACCACAACCTTAGGCTGACTAACAGTATGAAACTGGGGTGAGCAGCCACATCAACTGAAAAACTTGCAATTGCACTTGATACTTTGATACACTTCTGGAGCACGTTCAAAATGGTGTCAGCGTCCGATTCACTGGACAGAAGTAGGATGCACCTATTGACACAACCTGCTGTTGGATCTCTAGAGGTACCACAGGTCAGGGGTGGATGAAGTTCCAGGGTTCTCCAGAGTCATTAGGCATAGTTGGGCATCCAGTTGGGCAACATTTGTCAGGAGAGGCAGGTTGGAGGGATTGGCACCATGTGGAAGTACCAATTGAATTGCATCAATATGCACTCTGCATTGCACCCATTTTAGAGCACCTGTTTTTGTGGGTGCATTCATAGATGACCCCTTTCTTAAGCAGCAACATCATGAGAAACCAGCTGAGATGGGAAAAAAGTTATTTTAAAAATGTAGAGTACGACATTGGCAAATATGTCTAAATGTTTCCTGCTTGTGAGATGTCTCATTTGAGATGCGGTTTCCCCATTTTTCTTGTCTATTGGTATTTGGAAAAAGTCATCCTACCTCTGGCCTTGAGATATACTGAGACGGAACCCAGGCCAAATGCTGAATAAAGCATAATAATTTCATTCTTGGGTGTTTTCACGATCGAGAAACTTTGACCAATGAAAAATATGTGAGTTGCGACTCATGTAATGTGTAAGTGGACGAGCTGCTCTTGTGAAAAAGTGAGAGGGCAAAGCTGTTGGACATAAACAAACTTTGCCCCGGGCTCCTGTATACGAACAAGGGCTTCTCTGCACAAGACTCACAGGTACTGGGACAATGTACCTGTAGTTATTTGCCAAAGGTGCAATGGAGGAATGTACACTATTTACAAGCAGATAGTGAGGAAGTGATAAAGGTCCTTACATGCAAAAAAAAGCCTCAGTGTGCATAACAGCTTTTCTGTAGAGCTCTGAATATCGGTATGTGACATATTAGCAGGAGACAGAACATGAAGGACAAGGATTATAACCATTCAGTGCATTAGACCATTAACAGGGATAGACCAGCCAATCAGCCACTGGAACCTTTACTGGACTGGACCAGTAGACAGAGTATGAAAACATTCATTGGGCTTGCCTAACCTGTAGGCAGCTATGAGACATTAGAACATTCACTGGGCTAGACCAACGAGTAGGCATCTAGGATATTAGAACAATCATTGGAATAGACCAACCTGTAGGCATCTAGGACATTCGAACATTCACTGGAATAGACCAACCTGTAGGCATCTAGGACATTCGAATATTCACTGGAATAGACCAACCAGTAGGCAGCTAGGACATTAGAACACTCACTGGGCTAGACTAGGACTTAAGAACATTCAATGATCTAGACCAACCAAAAGGCAGCTAGGAGACATTAGAACATTTACTGAACCAGTTATCGTATTAGAACATTCACAAAGACCAGCCTGAAGCCAATCACAGAAGATGCATAATATGTATGAAATACAGCACTATATGAAGAAAGCTCATACATCCAACTGTCAACAGCCCTCCCTCCCCTTCTATTCTTCTGTTAAACCAAACTGGTTCATTTAAAGGGGCATAGAGGCCAACTTCACATGATTCCAATGCCAGCTGCTGTGTGAAAACCATTGCCAGTTTAGATAGGCAAGCACTAGAATGTTCAATGGTGATAAACTCAAGACTTGTTATATCAGCAGGACCTTGGATTAGCCTTTCATTAACTTCAGGGCAGTAGCATTGACCACCATGCTCTACACACACAGATCAACTGAACCATAACTGGGAGTTGCTAATTAAGTACAATTTTGAAAATACCTTTGTGTTCTAGATCTTCAGAAACCATCCAGTAGAATACATTACATGGTCAAAAATATGAATGGTATTGGCTGTTAAAGCCACATTTGTCATACAATGACCTTCTTGTCATAGTAGTAACATCGTAAGTTAGATTGAAAAATGGAGACCTGTCCATCAGGTTCAACCTTATTAGTCTATATATAACCTGCCTAACTGCTAGCTGATCCAGAGGAAGGCAAAACCTCCCAATTAAAGCCTCTCCTATTTGCTTCAGAGGAGAAAATATCCTTTATGACTCCAAGATGGTAATCAGACCAGTCCCAGGATCAACTTGTACTATGAACTATCTCCCATATCCCTGTATTCCCTCACTTGCTAAACACCATCCAACGCCTTCTTATACCTATCTAATGTATCAGCCTGTACCACTGATTCAGGGAGACAATTCCACATCTTCACAGCTCTCACTGTAACAAACCCCTTCCCAATATTTAGCCTGAACCTCTTTTCTTCTAATCGGAATGGGTGACCTTGTGTCAGCTGGAAAGACCTACTGGTAAATAAATCATTAGAGAGATTATTATATGATCCCCTTATATATTTATACATAGTTATTATATCCCCCCTTAAGCGCCTCTTCTCCAGTGGGAACATCCCCAATTTGGCCAGTCTTTCCTCATAGCTAAGATTTTCCATATCTTTTACCAGCTTAGTTGCCCTTCTCTGTACCCTCTCTAATACAATAATGTCCTGTTTGAGTGATGGAGACCAAAACTGTACGGCATATTCCATGCTTTCTACTTTGTGGCAAAAGTTTGAGAAGGACCTTTTCCTGTTTTGGCACAATAATGTCCCCATGAGTCAAGTAAAGTTTGGGTTTGCAGAGGTGGGAGTGGAAGGCTTGACTGACCTTGCATTAAGGTTAGACAGGAGAGGATGCCGGTATTGGCACTGGACTAGCCACACGCCAGCAATGAATCTAGCAATGATTGAAAAGCCGATACCTTTTTATGCATCAAACGGGGTGATCCCAAAATTTATTCCATGGTGCTCTTGACACAGTTCACAAGATGATCTTGTGAACTGTGTCAAGAGCACCATGGAATACATTTTGGGATCACCCCATTTGATGCATAAAAAGGTATCGGCTTTTCATTCATTGCTAGACTTGACTGACCTGCACAGAGCCTTGACCTCAACCCAACTGAACCCCTGCAGAATAAACTGGAATCCCGAATACAAGCCAGGCCTGATCCCTGTGATGCCCAACCTCTTACATAGGAATGGAAGAAAATGCGGACAGTGTTGGAAAGCCTTCCCAGAAGAGAAGGTAAAGACTATTTTAGCCGCAAAGAGAAGAGCAACTTCATATAAATCCTTTTGGTTTGGGAATGAGATGTTGGCCAAGCAAGTGTCCCAATACATTTGTCCATACAGTGAATGTGTTATCTCTGGCAGTTAGAGAATGGCTTCGATAAGGAATATTCCTAATTATTACCATCTACACATCCTTTATCTGGTGTTTAGTCAGTGCTCACATAATGCTGCGGGTATCTGTCATTCACACTCAGAACAGACTTTTCAGAGCCACAAGATCTTATTTTATGTGAACAGGAAAGAACTGAATGCTCTTTTCAGCAGACATGTAGGATGACTTATATGTTTCAATCCAGGAGAAGGGGGTGTATGTGGGAGTAAAAGAAGAAAAAAACGGTTCGGAAACATTTATTTAAGAATGTACTAGATGACTATATGTGTGTCTATATATAAATATATATATATATACATCCTTCCACTGCGCTCGTTTTCACCAGGTCTATAGAGGGTAAAATACAATTTCCTGAGCAGTTTTTCATTTTAAGCATAAGGGAAAGTGTCACCGTGTTGTGGTTTGGTTATTTCCAGGGGTATATCGTCTACATGAAACAGAGCTGCTGAGTTACGTTGTGTGGCAGAAGTTCATGCCTCCCCCATTTATTGTTTGTGATACATTGGAATGTTATGAGACAGAGGGCAACATGGAGTCACTCCTGCCCTGCAGCTGTGGTACAGGATCCGTACAGTAAGTACATTGATCTGGTTTCATAATAATGATCCCTGGGTGGTGTTTTCTGAGCTTCTGATATTTCATGCACATACAAGGGCTTATTTATGTAGGGGTAGGTGCAAGAGCTTGCACTCTAGTACCAGGCCCTCGGTGTTAGAGCACGGGGCTCAGTGGATCATTGACCTACAAGTCCTGCTTTGTGGGGCCCAAGGCAAGAGACTCTCTATGCCATGTACTAAAGACTTTACTTTGGAGAAGGCACAGGATTGGAGAATGATGACTCAAGCAGGTCCAGTTTTGAAGAGTTCCAGCTAAATTCTCTATTGTGCCTGTAGCCAAACTGAACCAGTGAGGCCTGTTCTATGCATCATCTCTTTAGCATGTTCTCATGTCATCCTTCTTTGCAACGGGAAAGAAATGATTCCCTAACTCCCCAGACATGCAAGGTTTAAGTCAACAGGGAGATCTGTGTTATCTTGCATTTTTGTTGCACTCATAACATTTCTGTGTATTGTCTAAATAAAGTAATTTGCACCCAATGAACAGTAACTTGCTGCAAGGAATGCACTGGGACATAGACGTATTGGACTTTTCTTGCCATATAATTATGTTTAATAAATCCCTCAAATAGGTCCAACTGAACTCTATTGTTGATTTGACAGGGTGGAGATTAGACAGCAGACCAGTCACTTGTTTGTGAGCAGAGCTTTGGCAGAAAGCTGATTGGATGTCCTGGGCCCACTGGGGGGCTGCCACCTCAAGTACCCACCACCCCAGCCACAGAGGTCCCCACCCTTGTAGCAAATCCCTCCCCCACTGCCCCATCAGGTACATCTCCTTGCTTGCCAATAAAAACTTGTGGCTGCTGCAAACCACCACCCAATCCCAGGCAGCTGACGGGGGGCAATGGGGCCCATGAAGACCACTGGGTTTTTCTCCTGGTGCTCCACTTGCCCAGGCAGACCCTGATTACACATAGAGGAACCTTTGCATACTTTGACGTAGTTGGCCAGCTTAAATATATTGCAATATATGGACAAACAATCCCTGTTTTGTTTAAAGGGTAAGGCATTTTTCAGTAGCAGTATGCACAATATGTCTCTGTCTTAAATATATTGATAATGGGTTGAGTGCAGAGGACTCTTGTATTTGTCTATACGTATGTATTTTGTGGTCACAGCCTCATTGCACCCCCGCCTAATGGCTTTAAAAATTAGTGGTGAGCACAAATTTCCCTTGTTTGTTATAGTTTATACAGGAGCAGTGACCAGCTCCATGTTGTAGCTCCCACCCCTCCCAGCTATAGTCAGGTGATCCCACTGGTGTCTAATAAAAGGGCAGCCAAGTTTGGGAGTTTTACTTTGAAAGCAGCTAGTAAGTTACAGGTAAAACTTGGTCCCTTTGTAAAATGTATAATGAAGCAATAGAATTCTTAATGAATCAGATGAAAATTAAGCGTAGGACTGGCCAGATATGGGATGACTTTGACGTAGTTGGCCAGCTTAAATATATTGCAATATATGGACAAACAATCCCTGTGTTGTTTAAAGGGTAAGGCATTTTTCAGTAGCAGTATGCACAAAATGTCTCTGTCTTAAATATATTGATAATGGGTTGAGTGCAGAGGACTCTTGCATTTGACTATATATATATATATATAATAAACAAAAGAGAGACAGCACTCCAATATATATATATTTATATATATATATATATATATATATACATACATACATATATATACATCCTTCCACTGCGCTCGTTATCACCAGGTCTATAGAGGGTAAAATACAATTTCCTGAGCAGTTTTTCATTATAAGCATTAGGGAATGTGTCACCGTGTTGTGGTTCGGTTATTCCCAGGGGTATATCATCTCATCCGCTTTTGTACATCTATCAATATATACCATTTCTGCCCTCTGCATCCATTTCTACATGACACATCCATTCATTGTTTGTGATACATTGGAACGTCATTATACAGAGGGCAACATGGAGTCACTCCTGCCCTGCAGCTGTGGTACAGGATCCGTACAGTAAGTACATTGATCTGGTTTCATAATAACGATCCCTGGGTGGTGTTTTCTGAGCTTCTGATATTTCATGCACGTACAAGGGCTTATTTATGTAGGGGTTGGTGCTTGCACTCTAGTACCAGGCCCTCGGTGTTAGAGCATGGTGCTCAGTGGATCATTGACCTACTGTATAAGTCCTGCTTTGTGGGGCCCAAGGCAAGTGACTCTCTATGTCATGTACTAAAGACTTTGCTTTGTAGAAGGTACAGAATTGGGGAAAGATGACTTAAGCAGGGCCAGTTTTGCAGAGTTTTGTGAGTTCCAGTTAAATTCTCTATTGTGCCTGTAGCCAAACTGAACCAGTGACTGGACCCGCAGGCCTGTACTATGCATCATCTCTTTAGCATGTTCTCATGTCATCCTTCTTTGCAATGGGAAAGAAATGATTCCCTAACTCCCTAGACATGCAAGGTTTAAGTCAACAGGGAGGTCTGGGTTATCTTGCATTTTTATAGCACTCATAACATTTCTGCATACTGTTTAAATAAATAAAGTTGCACCCAATTAACCGTATCTTGCTGCAAGGAATGCACTGGGACATAGACGTTTTGGACTTTTCTTGCCATATAATTATGTTCAATAGAAACCCTACAAAGAGGTCCAACTGCACTCCATATTGCCCATGAGGGAGTCGCATTGTTATTCGGAGAGGGTGGAGATTAGACAGTGGACCAGTCTCTTGTTTGTGAGCAGAGCTTTGGCAGAAAGCTGGTTGGATGTCCTGGGCCCACTACCCCATCAGGTACATCTCCTTACTTACTTGCCGGGGGCAACAGGGCCCATGAGGAGCAGGGTTCACTGGGCTTTTCTCCTGCTGCTCCACTTGCCCAGGCTGACCCTGAATACACATAGAGGAACCTTTGCATATTTTGTTGCTGTTCCTCTGGAAATTGACAGTTAATGCAATAGGCACATGCCCCTGCAGAAGAAATGCAACCCTATGTTCATTCACACAAATCATTTCACAGGCCATTTCACATGCAACGGCATGGGTGGGCAGAAATTGCATGCTGGGATTTGATGCAAATGAATTCAGAAAGTCTGCAGCCTAGTTACTATGTGCAGCTCAGTCTCAATTAATATACCATTAGTATTTTCTGCTGGAACTGTGCAAGGGAGCATGATGCAAAAGCAGTTTTTTGTTGGAGGCATTTAGGGCTGTTTGTTAGGGGTTTCTTGTAATTTGGGTGGAACTGTTACCTATGGGCTGTTATATATGAGCAGTCAGATGGCAGATGGAGTCCAGCAGGAGTCTATTTCTACCTGAGGTGGTATGAGCTGATTCCACAAATGACATTTTCATGAGAAAGCAAACACAGCCCCGGGGCAACTCTCTCTGTGCCGTGTGACTGTGTAACATCACTAATGCGTTAGTGGAGGTGCAAAGCGGTGAGTCACGCAGCACAAGAGTTGCATGTGCTTCTCACAATACACAGAGAACTTGCTAAAGGCATTTATGAAACAGTAGAGCAATTATCCCTTAGCAAACTGCTATTCAAGGGCTGTTAAGAATAATGATCCCTTCGGTGCAGGCAGCGGATGTCTTTCTAGGAGTCATTCTCTTTTTTAATAAAGGGCAACTCTATTCTACTATTTTATCCTTTTCCTTTTGTCTGGGCTGTGGCCAATGTTTTTTTTTTTTGCTTAATAGATTGTAACTGGAGACAGTTCTCCTTCAGGTCTGTTAATCAGCTGGTGTCTGCTACATTGCTTCAGGAGTCAGAGCCCGCAGTACAGAGAATGTAAACAGTAGGATACTTTTTTTTCAAAATTATTTACATTCACAAGTCATCTTAAAACCACCAAATTGTAATTTGTGAGTATTGGAGAGTTGCTTGAATTACATTTTCTTTTATTATGCAAAAAAAAAACAAGTTTTGGATGGTGGACCTCTTTAAAGCCTCAGATTGTGGACCTTTTTAAAGCAGGCTGAATCAGCTTATCTGCCCACATATAGGTCACTCCGATTGCTCCCCCAAATAGATATCTAGCTGAAGAAATCGGGCAGGTTTGAAAATTACACCAGACAAGAAGGGTATTGGAACACTGATGTAGGTCTTGTCCAACAGGTTGGCCAACCTAGGGTCATCTACCTAGTGGCAACACCTGGATCACCACAATTTATTCCAGAATGTGGGTGACCAAATCTGCGTTCTTGGCAACCTCACCAAATGAATGGATGGGCTATGGATGACTTCTTTAACATGAACCCAGCAGCCATTGCCTCCTATTCACATCAAGGGGAAATGTCAATGAAATTGCAAGAAATTGCCAGTATACTCTATGTGATTATCCCCAAGATTCCAACTGACTTGCCGGGATATGATGACTGTCAGGAGGAAGGGTTTTGACCAAGCAAAGAGGGTGGTGCTCAAAAAAATTCATATGAGGGAATATTTTCAGTAAAATATTCCAGGTTTTTCTTGACCAGACTTACTTCCTAAGCTTGATCCATTCCTTGCAGCCACTACATTTATCTGATAGATCAGGGTTGCCCAAACGAATATCGAGAGCTTCACCCATGAAATCATTTTGCCTGTGTAGGACCAATAGGACCTACAGACAATGGAACGTTCATCCTACCTTCCCTACATGTGCACGTCTGGGTCAACTCTTGAGGCGTGGGTCATGTTATAAAAGGTAGAGGTCTGTACCCTAGTAAACCATCACACTCAATCAGATGTCTCAAGCAGGTGACCAATATATGCTACTTGATTGTGATTACTCTGTTGCTTTAAGATTACCATTACTGCATACTGTATAGTAGGGTGAATTTTTTGGAGGGAGGCTACCAATAGAAGGTTTTTAATAGGAGAACCTATAGCTATGATGGTTCATCTCTTATTGGAAACGTTAAACCTTCATTATTCTGCATCGATGAAACAGACATTTGCTTTGCTGTGCACTTTTCTTAAGGTGGCCAGATCCATTCATTTAGCGAGGTCTCCAGACAAGAGGATCTGGATCTACAGTAATTGGGTTGATCTAACCATTCTTATTGACTTCCATCAATCTTGAACTCTGTTACTAGGATCCTTCTGCTCTCTCCTAAAAGGGAACCTGTTCAACCCCAAGTAAAATCCTTACTACATTTCTTCTCTTGTCTCGCTGTACATTCCTGGTCATCTTCTCCACTCCTTTCATAGCCACCTTTTCCTCACACCATCTACATCCACTGCCACCTCTCATCTCAAACCCTTCTATCTTGCTGCTCCTTACCTCTGGAATACCATCCATGAATTCCTCCATAAGGAATCCTCTCTCAATCTCTTCAAGAAAAAAACTAAAAGCCTACCTTTTGGAGCACTAGAACATTAGCCTAGTCCTGAGCCTATTGACTATGTCTTACCTTGTGCACTTTTTCATCTGCAATTTGTGCCTGTATTTTAGCCTCCCATCCACTTAGACTGTAAGCTCTAGGGGGCAGGGACCTCCTTCCCACTATGGGGCAAATTCACTAAAGGACGAAGCGCCTAACGCTAGCATTAATTCGCTAGCGTATCGCATTTTCGTTAATTCACCGATTCAATAACGGACGCTGGCATAAATTCGCTAGTGTTACTTTGCACCCTTACGCCTGGAGAATTTGCGCAATGGACGTACCTACGCAAATTCACTAAAGTGCACATTTTTCTGAATGCTACCTTTTATGCCAGACTTCCTTCGCCACCTCAGACCAGGCGAAGTGCAATAGAGTAGATAGGGATTGCTTCCAAAAAAAGTTACAAATTTTCTAAGCCCCAAAAAACGCTGGCGTTTTTTCTTTTTTTGTGGGTGATTTTTTTGGGCTCCCCTCCTTCCCCCCTACATTTCCTAACTCATGGCACCTTAACTATACAGTGGGCAGATATGTAGGGCAAAATAAAAATTTAATTTGCTGTTTTGAAGGTTTCCCAGGCTTGTGTAGTGCTGCTACATATACCTCCATTATAACTTCAATTTGGTGCCGTATGCAAATTAAGCATCTTAAGTAACTTCGCTTTGCTTGGCGAATTAATGCCAACGCAACTTCGCAACCTTACACTTCCCCTGAGCGCAACTTCGGATTTTAGTAAATTTGCGTATCGCTGGCAAAAAATATGCATGGCGAAGTGGACGCTGGCGCAACTACGCATCTTATTGAATGTCCCACTATGTCCCACTATGTCTCTTACCACATAGCACTTAAGCTTTTTGTCCTGAATTCTGTGTATATTTATTATGTGATTTGTCTTCCCAGTGTATACTTTTATATATATTGTGCTTTTATGCACTGTACAGCGCTTTACAAATACATTTATACATACATACATTGGCCCTAGGGCCAACGATCAGATCATCCATTGAGGGCCCATGAAAACCAGAAGAAGAAGACGGCATCTACATACTGATGTGTTCTTTGTCTGATGGGATTTTCAAGCCCTGCGCCCTGATGGTTTAACTCTGACCGTGTATTACCACCTTTACGAGTTTGTTTTCTGGCTGCAAATCCAATAGTCCAAGTCACTTCATCGAGCTTTCGAATAGCTTTTGAATCATGGAGCATAACAGATTTGTGAAAGGTCATGAGTCAAGATGAAACGGACAGAGTCATAAAACTCAATATCATTATTTGTGCCTAAATTTACCGTGAGCTAATACCTTATACGATCATATTCATTTCTACCTTGTCATTATATTGGAGGCAGTGGGCTTGACTGGAGTTTGAATAAATCGTCCCATATCTCGGGGGGGGGGGGGGGACTTTTCCATTGCATGGCCTCTCTTTCTGAACATGAGCGTGTGTCACCGCATGAGTGAATCAGCAAAGTCCATTAATTGTTAACATGAATGTGGTGTTCATTAGGGCTTTCACGTCAGTAGGTGCTTACAGGCCTGCTGAGAGGGTGTGTGTGTTTCCTCTTGCAAAGCCTGACAGATTGTCTGTGGTTAGTATCACTGCCCATCCATCACTAATGTCGTGTGTGTGTCACTTTGTGTAACATGCAACTAATCCTGGTGTTTGCTTGTGTCTCTGTGTCACCTCCTTTGTGGGTACATGAGTGTGACTGCCTGTAACTGAATACATTTGCCTTGCTGAGTGCTCCTGTGTTGGTACTGCTTGCAGTCTTGGGCACAAGGGGGGGCATTCTGCCCTAGTTTTACATAAGCCACTTGGCTGCTGTGAAAAACATGGAGATCGTTTCTTGGTGATGCCTTGATGAGTTCCATACACGGGAAGATCATCTACTGAGGCTTCCAGATGAATAGACCTTTGACACCCTTGACCGATGTTGAGGTGTCCATGGTTTTGGTAAGGGTATAAAAATTATAAATGTGCAAATTGGAATCCTGTAATGAGGTGGTACCTACAGTGTCCTGTCCATAGCCTGCATAGTCTTTGCACTTTGCCCATATATGAGAAGATCTTTTGGTAAGGCTTCCAGGTGAACTGACCTTTGACACCCCTAGAGAAAGCATCTGCTAGCCAATTGGGCCCTCTCTTGATGGAATTTTCCATCTTTCTTGGGCCATAACTGACTGAGTTGACCAATGTTAAGGTGTACATGGTTTTGGTCCCAAACACAGGCCAATAAGATGTGGATTTGGTCAGGACTGGAGAAGTTAAAAGCCAATATTGGCCTCTGTATGATCAGGTTTATTCATAAGTTTCTAGACAAGGTTTCTATGGTGTAAATGTGCAAAAGGGATCCTGTAAAGAGGTGGTACTTACAGTGTCCTGTCCATGGCCTGCATAGTCTTTGCACTTTGGCAATATTTGGGAAGATCTATTGGTAAGGCTTCCAGATGAATTGACCTTTGACACCCTAGAGAAAGCATCCACTAGCCAATTGGGCCCTCTCTTGATGGAATTTTCCATCTTTCTTGAGCCATAACTGACTGAGTTGACCAATGTTAAGGTGTACATGGTTTTGGTCCCAAACACAGGCCAATAAGATGTGGATTTGGTCAGGACTGGAGAAGTTATAAGCCAGGTTTATTCATAAGTTTTTGGACAAGGTTTCTAAGGGTGTAAATGTGCAAAAGGGATCCTGAAAGAGGTGGTACGGTGTCCTCTCCATGGCTTGCATAGTCTTTGCACTTTGGCCATATATGGGAAGTTCTTTTGGTAAGGCTTCTTGATGAATTGACCTTTGATACCCCTAGAGAAAGAATCCTCTAGCCAATGGGGCCCTCCCTTGATGGAATTTTCCATTGTTCTTCGGCCATATCTGAGTTGACTGATGTTGAGGTGTCCATGGTTTTGGTCCCAGACATAGGCCAATACACAATAGACTTGGTCAAAACATGAGAGGTTATGAGACAATATTGGCCTCTGCATGGCCAGGTTTACTCATGTGTCTTAAGATTAGTTTTGTAGGGTTGGTTATTAATAGGAAGATCTTTTGGTGAGGCTTCCAGATGAATGGACCTTTGATACCCCTAGAGAAAGCATCTGCTAGCCAATGGGGCCCTCACTTCCTTTGTTCTTGGGCCATAGCTGCTGACTGAGTTGACCAATGTTGAGGTGTCCATGGTTTTGCTCCCAGACACAGGCCAATAAACAATAGACATTTACTCATATGTCTAAATATAAGGTTTTTAGGGTGGTACTTACAGTGTCCTGTGCATGGACTGCATAGTCATGCAGTCTTGGTGCATTAGACAATCTCTACGGTTAGCAAAGGCACATGACTAGTGTATGGGGACCCACAGTTCCCAGCCTTCCCCTCCATTGGTGCATCACCCAAAGAAGATGAATCTATGGGGCATATTAAGGTTATTTTACTCTCCTTCTGGATACAACTGCCACATACTGGACCCCCCTAAAGGCCCATAGGGAATTTTACCTGCTTGAATCTCCTGGCCCAGTGTGCATTCCAATTAGATGAGCCTCTTCCCCTCTTCTCATTAAGCACAATTACTGCTCTCTGCTAATGACTTTCTTTGGTTAGTCGAATGCTAAGTGAATAAGGATTTCCTGTTTACTTGTTTCTCGTCGGAGCTATTTACACGGCATTCAGCTCTGTGGCATAAATAGAGGCGACGTACAGTGGTTTGGAGATGTTTCCTGTACCAACAGAACTTCACCATTAAGTCAAACGGCTACAGAATGCGTCTTAAGGTGGCCAAGGATGTTGAGATTTTTCAAAGGTATTTTTGTTATCGTAGGGCCTGAAACCATTGTTTAAATGCACCATTTGTCCATCAACAAAAAAAAAAACATTTCCGAGGGTATGGTCTAGCTGGGAAACTGGGGTACTGCCTGCTGGGCCCTGAAAACAATTGGACAATGGATACATTTCACTCTGACCAATGAAAATTTTCTAACTGACCAATGTCAGCCGAAAATTCAGTGCCCACTAACCTCATGAGAATTTGACTGGTTTGTTGGATCGCATGAATATTGGTCAAAAAATCTAAACGTCTATAGACGGACGATCCTGGCCCCTACCCTGCTTGAGGCAGCCGCCCCTCCCCGCGTACTCAGCTTTATGTGTTGAGAGGGGTCCACAACATTGGCGGAGGGGTCCAGGAGGCAATAGAGCCCGTCATTAGAAGAGCCGAATTTCCAGTTTGAAAAATCGAAGTTTGGCTCTTCAAGTTACAGGAGCTGCATTTTGCCGCCCCTGGTAACTAGTGGGTTTTTCAACTAGTCTCATTGGTGCGGTGCCCCTGTGTCTATGGGCAACTTTAAAGTCACAGATCTCCAGGGTACAGTTCTCAGGGGCAGGTGCAGCACTGACAGGACTAGGGGCAACTGTTTTCTGGATGATGAGCTGCACAGTCTATACACAATACATCAGTATAGAGATCAGGGGTCAGATGGTACCTGCAATGGACACTCACCCCAACAGCATGAGACTGGGAGCAACTTTAGTCCCCGCATCTCACTAAAACATGCCTGGCTCATTGGTCAGGCTATGGGCAATGTAAATATATCTATCATCTATCTGTCATGTTTTCTATCTAGTATCTATTATCTATCTATCATCTCTCTATCTATCATCTCTCTATCTATCATCTATCTATCTATCATCTATCTACCTACCTACCTATCTATCTCTCTCTCTCTCTCCTTATCTATGTATCATCTATCTGTCCCTCCATCCCTCTATCTATCGTCTCTCTCTCTCTATTTATATATCTGTCTATCTATAATCTATCTATCTATTGCTCTCTCTGTCTATCAATCATCTATCACTCTCTCTCTATCTAGTTATCTATCTGTCATCTATCTATCAATCATCTATTGCTCTCTCTCGCTCTATGTATGTATGTATGTATGTATGTATGTATGTATCTATCTATCAATCTTCTATCTATCTATCATCTATGTATTTATCATCATCATCTATCTATCATCATCTATGCATCCATGCACATCTGTCCCTGCTCAAGATATTGCTGAGCACTTCAAAAACAAAATTGACACTATCAGAAGGGACATTACACTACTCAACCCCCCTAGACTTCCACCACCCTCCCTCCACACTCCCCAGTCTCTCCTGTGCTCCTTCACCCCTGTCACTGATGAGGAAGTCTCAAAGCTTCTGGCCTCTTCTCACCTTACCACCTGCCCGCTTCATCCAATTCCGTCAAAACTTCTCCGCAATACCAATCCTTGTCTAATCAAAGCCTTAACTCACCTATTTAATCTTTCCCTCTCAACTGGACTGTTTCCTTCTCAACTAAAACATGCTCCTGTCACCCCCATTCTGAAAAAACCCTCTCTTGATCCCTCCAATCTTGACAACCTCCAACCTATCTCTCTGCTACCTTTCATCTCTAAACTACTTGAGCGCCTAGTCTACAACCGACTTATCTCATTCCTCTCTGACAATAACCTGCTGGACCCCCTACAATCTGGTTTTAAGCCACAACACTCCACGGAAACTGCCCTGACTCGACTAACTAATGACCTCTTAACCGCTAAAGCCAACAATCATTTCTCACTACTAATACTGCTTGATCTCTCAGCCGCATTTGACACTGTAGATCACCCTCTCCTCCTCCAGTCCCTCCAGTCGCTTGGCCTTCGTGACACAGCCCTGTCCTGGTTCTCTTCTTACATCACCAATCGTTCCTTCAGTGTCTCCTACAATGGAGTATCATCTTCTCCCCTACCTCTTTCTGTTGGAGTTCCTCAAGGCTCTGTCCTGGGACCATTACTATTCTCCCTCTATACTTCCTCCCTTGGCAAATTAATAAATTCGTATGGTTTTCACTACCACCTCTATGCTGACGATACTCAGATCTATCTCTCATCTCCTGATCTCAATCCAAAACTCCTAACTCGCGTCTCCTCCTGCCTGTCCGCTATCTCTACCTGGATGTCGCAATGCTACCTTAAATTAAACCTCTCTAAAACTGAAATGGTTCTCTTTCCTCCAACTAACACCAGTAGCATCCCCGAAGTATCCATCATAGTTAACAATTCCACTATCACCCCCTCTCCCTAGGCCCGGTGCCTTGGGGTTATCCTAGATTCTGCGCTGTCATTCACTCCTCATATCCAGTCATTTATTAAATCATGTCACTTCCACCTAAGGAACATATCCAAAATACGATCATTTATCACCCAAGACGCTGCCAAAATTCTTATTCACTCTCTCATCATATCGCGTCTAGACTACTGTAACTCTCTCTTAATTGGCCTCCCCCTCCAGAGACTGTCACCTCTCCAGTCCATAATGAACACTGCTGCGAGGCTCATACACCTCAGCAACCTCCTCTGCCTCGCCATTCTGTCAATCCCTGCACTGGCTTCCGTTACCTTTCAGAATCAAATTCAAATTAATGACACTGACTTTCAAAGCACTTCACAACTCTGCTCCACCCTACATCTCTGAACTCATCTCTATATACTCACCCACTCGCTTACTACACTCCTCTACTGACCTGCTACTCAACTCTTTTCTCATTACCTCCTCACATACTCGCATTCAAGACTTTGCAAGGGCTGCACCCCTCCTCTGGAATTCTCTCCCACGGTCTGTCCGACTTTCTCCCAACCTTTCTACTTTCAAAAAATCTCTGAAAACGCACTTCTTTCGAGAAGCCTCCCCTCACTCTGCTTAACTACCAAACGCAACACCACATACAATACCACATTTCTCACCCACTCAATTCGATCTTGCCCACTCCCACACCTTGTGTATTACTCCCTTCCCTTTAGACTGTATGCCTATTCATAGGGCCTTCTTCACCATTTTGTACCTGTATTGATTGTGATGTTTGTTACTCCATATATTCTATATATGTAATTCATGTGATGTAGTTGTATAATCACATTTACTTTACAGTGCTGCGCAATATGTTGGCGCTGTATAAATACATGTTAATAATAAATAATAATAATTATATGTCATGTAATCTATATAATATCTGTCTGTCTGTCATCATCATCTATATGTCATGTAATCTATCATCTATCTATCTATTTATTATCTATCTGTGTGTCTGTCTAGTTAGTATATATTTCTAAGCAAAGCAACTCCTGATTTATTATATATTTCCATGATATTGACCTTACTGCCCCTAGAGGACACTAGGAGTAATGGCAACAGTACTAGACTGGGAAGTTAATAGGAAGGTGAATGTCCCCATTGCTATTTATACAGTGACATCATAACAGTTAACTTATTATTACACACTCACCTGTACCATATAAATCTATATATTATAACCTGTACATTAGTACAATACTGATTCCACTGACTGAAGACACACACACACACACAGATGCCCTTAATTACATAGTTACACTATATACAGTGTAAGTTACACAGATTTGTAAATATGTATCAATCTATATATAAGTGATATACACAGTCACGTGATACAGGTCCCTCTATATAGAACTAATATACACAGTCAGATGAGAGTCATTTACAAGTCACCCTACAGAATGTCTAGGAGTCAGGACTTGGTTGTCTCTCAGGGAATGCTGGGAGATGTAGTAAAGTGTGAGCTCTGCAGCCTGTGTGCCCCCAGCACTTGTTCTCTCTCTGCTGCAGGAATAGTCAATTCAGGAACTGATGAATGAAGTGAATGATTTAATTCCTAAATGATGAATTCCTGTCCAACAATAAGATACTTAGTGCTAGTGGGTTCTAGAGCAAAATCCCCCTGTTATTGAACAAAGGCTCCTAACAGAGGCTGCTGGGAGTTGTAGTTCAGTCTGCGGAGTTGCAGCGACGCCTCATTCATTCTCTTACATTTCCACTCTCAGGACAAGAGGCCCCTCCCCTCAGAATGACGCCAGAGAGTAATCCCGCCCCCCGGTCAGATCGCTGCTGTTGCGTAAGCGCCGGGGGGCGTGGCCGGCGTGTTGAGGAGCGAGTGACAGGAGGAGGCGCTGATACTGGGACTGATCCTGGAGTTGAGAGAAGCCAGAGGGAGCCGGGAGCTCGGAGTAGTCGCACCTGTCCCGTTACCTCTTGAGTCTGGATACGGGAGAGGATTCGCGCATCCCGGCGTTAAGTCACATGCTGGCGGATATTCGCTTTGGATATGTCTGTGTGCCCAATGGTCGCCAACGTTCCGCGGCAGAGCCGACTGAGTGCCCTCCGTCTGGCCGTCTGTAGAAGCGCCTCCTCCAAGCGACTGGAGAGCGACGAACCCCCGGCTAAATGTCCCCGGCTCATCGACAGCCCCACGGACAATGGCTTCCTGCCTTCCCCCGGCTCCCCCCAGCCCAGCAGCCCCCACGGAACCAACTGTCACCCGCAAGGACCGACCTGTATCGGCAACTGCCTCCTGCTCCCCACCGGGGGCCGACAGCACGTCTACCGGGCTCTCCAGCTGCATTCCGGGGCCGAGCTGCAGTGTAAGGTGCGCTGGAGCCACTCACTAGCATTACCTTTAGCATTATTATTATTAGCTTTATTATTATTATTATTATATGAGACTGGTCCCTCTTATACACAACTGTCACATCACTGGCTCATGTGCAGCTCAGACTGGGGCATCTGGCATTTCTCCTGCACAGTGACACATGGGGGTGCGAGGAGATCAGCTGGGGGCTGAGCTCTCAGGGGGGGGATCCTGTAAGAAATATTGGGGGGAATGTGCACCCTGGGAACCAGCGATTAGTTTGGGGGGTTAATGTGCGGTACAAGTGCATCATTGTTGGTACAAGTGTATGTGCAGGAGGGGTAACTGTATGTGTATAGACTGGCACTGTATAATTGTATATAATTGTATATAATGTGTATATTGTGACTGGAGATCTGGCAGGTACTTAGACTGGGGCTCATTTACCTTGGGCAGAGGCAGAGGAGTCTGTATACACTCAGGTGCATCTAGTGGCACATACTGATATCATTGGGCAACTGTCAGTGATTGCTGGTGGTACAGTATGTGTGTATATCTAAGTGTATCTATATGTATGTGTGTATATGTGTAAGTGTGTGTATATTTATGTAAGTAAGTGTATATGTGTAAGTGTGTAACTATGTGTATATGTATGTAAGTGTATATGTGTAAGTATGTGTATATGTATGTATGTGTGTAAGTGTGTATGTATGTGTAAGTGTGTGTGTATATGTATGTATGTGTGTATATGTGTAAGTGTATCTATATGTATGTGTGTATATGTGTAAGTGTGTGTATATGTATGTGTGTATGTATGTAAGTAAGTGTATATGTGTAAGTGTGTAACTATGTGTATATGTATGTAAGTGTATATGTGTAAGTATGTGTATATGTATGTATGTGTGTAAGTGTGTATGCCAGGCACTCCCATGACCTCTCTTTAGGGACACGCTCAGTTGGCATCGCTCTCTTCCTTCTGTTCTGCTTATTTAATCGTCTCCTTTCACTGCTCAGACCTGCATCTTATTCTTAATTGCTTTTATATTTAACCTTCCTCGTATGAAACTGACTGATTTTTGGGGGGGCAACTGTACCCCCCACCACACACTTCATACCCCCTTCACCCTGTAGTCTCCTGCGTTGCTACCTGCTCCGTCCTCCCATTGTGACATCTATAGGATACGCATGTCTCAGCACTTACTCGTGCGCATTTCACAAGGCACCATCCTATCCCACTCGGTGTCTGGGACGCCACATCATAGCCGTTGTGACATTCAATTCAGTTCCACCTTCTTTTGTAATTATTTCTCACTCGCTCCCTGTACTGGACCAAGGGGTAATTGGGATATAAGATCCCATCTCTCCTGCAGCTGCTCCAGGTCCTTCTTCCCAATCCCCATGAAATTCCTCACAAAAATTGCACTTCCCAAGCTACAACACTTTGCATTTAAAGTGCTTGTTTTGCACACAGTGCTGCCCCCTAGTGTTGCTATTGAGCTGAGCGCTGCACAAATTCTTTCTTTTAAATCTGTTTTTGGCTTCTGTTAGCTCCTGTGTTGTTTTTTTCTAACAAGGGTTTCTGTCTTCTTTTTTTTTTGTTTAAAGCTTTTAGAGCTATTGTGCTAGCAGAATTAGCCAGTGACTACTCATATAGCCCCCCCCCAGCTATTGCGGCGTCAAGTTCTTGGCATTGGAGCTGTTATAAATTTTTTTTTTTTTAAAAACTTGAAAACGGTGCAGGATTTTTGTTTTGTTTTTTAAATGTTTTATTGGATGTTTCACAATAAACAGCAAGAAGAAAATAACATGACGGCTACTTTCTTGCAGACTCGAAATCATTTAACAAGTAACAGACAAGTGTGCAAGTTCAATAAGAACATGAATATGAATTAAAAAAAAAATGTTAAAATAAACCTGTTTCTATTCAGTTATCGGACAAAGTAGTAACAATGTGAAGCAGCATTTTTGTTGTTGTTGCCAAAAGGTTTGTGTTATCATGTGTGTCACTGGGTTGCACAGCGGCTTCTTTAAGTTCTGTAAATGAGACTAGTTTTGGTGATTAAAGAAACGGAATATTAAAATGTGTTTTTTTTCTTTAATATTTCAGGTTTTTCCATTAAAACACTACCAGAAGAAAATCGAGTCTTACATTCACCTGCCCTGGCACCGGAATATCACGGGGATTGTGGAAGTCATTCAGGGGGACAGCAAGGCCTATGTGTTCTTTGAGAAGGATTTTGGGGACATGCACAGTTACGTGCGCGGCTGTAAGCGTCTCGGAGAAGAAGAAGCCGCCAGACTGTTCCGCCAAATCGTCAGCGCCGTCTCCCACTGCCATCGATCTTCAATAGTCCTCGGGGATCTTAAACTCAGGAAGTTTGTGTTTGCAGATAAGGAAAGGTGAGCGGCTGCCCTCTAAATAAATGGTTCCCAACAGGGTCAGACTGAGGATCTCCTTATACCATTTGGCAGTATCTGTATCTAAGAGGTTCAGGTTCTTTAAAGGGATCTAGATGACCCAGTCTAATGCTGGTTCCTAAACTTTGAGGTTGGCATCTCTGTGGGGTCTTAGAGCAGAGGTAGGGACTTACCCTGCAGGCCAGTTAGGTGAGATCTAAGGTGAAAGCCTAATTGTTCTCCTAGATATACCTAGAAGCTTGAAGGTCAATTAGGGTGAGATTTGATGTTCTAGACAACCTTGCAACTATGGCTGAATGACACCTATTTCTGTAACCTTATTATGGTCTAAGGGGGGGTCTGTTCAAATGTTGGACCTCCAAGGGATCTCGAATTAAAAAAGGCCGACCCCTGCTCTAAATCAAGGCTGTCTTGCGGGGAAGAGGTTGTTCTCTCTTCAAACTTATCTGTGATATTTACTGTGCCCTTTCTTTCCATCATGTGACCACTGGAGGGCCCCACTCAGGTCTGATTCCCCTTTAGGAGAATTTTGCAACATTCAAAGGGAATGGATTTTAGGGGCACGGTCTGGCGTAATACATGAATATCTTTATTAGGAGGAGAGGAGACGTGTAACATTGTATACATGGCATTTCCACAGGGTTGGATAATTTGTACTCGGATATCGGGCTGTGTTGTCTAATCACTGTCCATGTAAGGGGTTTGTTTCATAAAAGCACTAAGGATTCTGGGATTGGTAGTTGGTGGGCTTGGCGGCTCTTGTGCTTAATGTCGCTGCATCATTTATCTTCCCCCTTCTGCATCCCTATACAATAATTCCAGGGAGCTTTATATAGCGTCGTTATTTACGCAACACAGGACACACACTCTTGTCCTATCTCTTCCTGCACAGATGTCTCCCATTAGAGCCCAGAACATGCCTAATATTCCACACACACAGATATTTATATCATAGCACCCCTGTAAAGCAAAGGATCCTCTCTGGGAGCAATAGAATAGTACAGTAATGGAGCCTGTGCAACCTGCATATTGTGTGTTAGAGTTCAGCTCCCTGCTGGGTGTTCCCCCGAGCCTGTAAGTGTAAGGGGGGGGGGGTTGCACTGAGCTCTTGTGAGTTTAGTGCAAAGGCAAAATCTCTCCCACGCGGTTATAAATAGAATAGGCAAATACAGGTCGTACATGGAGGTGTGTGAGTGTCTGAATAGGGGGAAGCTCAGTGGTTGCAAATAGGAGCAGGGCCCTTCGCTCACCACCTGTTGTCCCTTCCCAGAAAAGGGTTAAATCTGTAGGAGACAATGGAGTGCCTTTATTTGCTATGTGTGTCAGGGGGTTAAGCAGCAGGGGGTTGTCAGGCTTGTTGTGTATCACAAGCACAGGTGTAGAGTTGTGAGTGTGACAGCAGCTACTTTGTGCCAGACAGTAGCGTCTATTGAGTCATACTTTCCGTTTGCCGAAGCAAGGGGAGCTCTGCGTTACACGAGGTCAGGCCGAGGACAGAAAGTAACAGATCTCACAGCTCGGTGAGGGCAGAGCAGAAAATAAAACGCATTTCTGCCTCTGAAGCTCCACCCTTGGGTTTTAAAATAACTCTGAAGCCCCGGAGATGTTATATTTTTCAGCTGATTCCCCTTTAGCTGTAGAGGTATAATGGTTTGTGGCTTTGGCATAAACCATTACACCTCTATAAACATCCACTGGGGGGTTTTCTTCACTTAAAACACTTGAAATCTACCCCCTACCATCCACCACCAATGCCACCAGTCAGAATCAGACAACAATTCCAGTGTTTTCATGTGATTCTTGCCCTGTTATCAGTGTGTGTGCCATAGAGCTCGGAACTTTGGTTTGGTAGACTGCCATTGCTCTCCTACATAATCCTGGACACCTTTTTTAGAGATCACTTGGGGTGAAATCTTGGGTTTCTTCTTTGATGCCCTTGCCTAGATTACTACTTGCCTGACCCACCAAGGAGAGCTTAGAGCCTTGGATGGGTGATCCTAGCCCAAAGACCAATGAGGAACAGATGTGGGGATGTGCCTCCTAGATAATCCTGGAAGCTCATCTTTGAAGGCTAGCTAGGCTAGAGCTTTGGTTGGATGGACTCAGCCAAAAGGCCTGTTAGGGACAGATACAGGAGAATGTCTCTTCTATAATTCTGAAAGCCCATCTTGGGGGTCAATTAGGGTAAGATCTTAGGGGGAACACTTCTTTGATGTCCCAGGTCACTGGTTCCCCAAAGGGGTGCTAAGAGCCTTGGTTGGAAGGTTCTACAGATTTGGACAGAATATTTTTGGAACTATGGGCAAATGGCTGATATTTTCAAACATATGCAACCTTGTTATGTGCTAAGGGAGAACCTGGCCAAATCTTGTGCCTTGACTTGAATAAGTCCCAGAGTCTTGCGGCGTGCCATCTGTGCTAAAGTTAAATTTTATAAAGAATGAGATATTTTGTTGACACATTTTGGAAACAAAAAGTGTAAAGAGAAGGTTTGCTAACCCCTTATATTTTGCTCCATTTTGCAGGACGCAGCTAAGACTTGAAAGCTTGGAAGACGCCCACATCATGAAGGAGAATGATGACTCTTTGTCGGATAAACATGGCTGCCCGGCTTACGTCAGCCCAGAGATTTTAAACACCACTGGGACTTACTCTGGCAAATCGGCTGACGTGTGGAGTCTAGGGGTGATGCTGTATACTCTTTTAGTGGGACGTTATCCTTTTCATGACTCTGACCCCAGTGCCCTTTTTTCCAAAATCCGGCGAGGGCAGTACTGTATTCCTGACCATGTATCCCCCAAAGCAAGGTGCCTTATACGTAGCCTCCTGAGGAAGGAGCCCTCTGAGCGACTAACGGCGGACGAGATTTTGTTGCACCCTTGGTTTGAAGCTGCTTCTAATCCAGGATTTGCAGATCAGGACACAAGTAGCAGTGACCAACTTGTCCCGGACGTTCCCCAGAACTGTGACAATATAGACTCCTTCTTCTGCTAACCTCCTGGAATTGCATATTCCTCTTTCAAATAACTGAAGGGAGCACATACTGAATCTTTGGTGCATGATGTGTGTTTATTTGATTACACGTTACCCACACACCCTACTGACTTGGCCAACGGTTATCTTGTCGCAGGCGCGGACTTTCACGGTGCAACTGTTTCAGGTGAAGGTTTTGGAACCTCAAGTCTTTAACTTGCCAACAGCGGGATTTGAGTTTTTTTTTCACAAAAGTATCGGCAATTGCAAAATTATTGTACTGTAAAACCGATCCAGTTTGTATTTCATTGCTTGGAAGAGTTTGAGCATCGACAAGCAGGACCATCATTAGTGGTGGTGGGGCCTGCAAGAAAAATAATGTTGTGGAGAAATTAGGACTGTCCAACCAATGGCTCTTCATTTCTTGTGAGCTACAACCACCAACATCAATGTCTTGGGAGCTATAGCTTAGAAACAGTTGAAAGAACGATGGTTGGGCAACTCCAAGTCCTGCCACCAACATGTGGCCCTACCCAACCTGCTATCTTCTGCATTCCCTTTCCAGAGGCTACTCACTGCTACTATACTCTCTCCCTACTATACTCTCTCCCTACTATACCTGCTATCCCACAGTCACACTCCCTTCCCAGAGACTATTATCCCACTGTTACTATAGGCATCATCTCTCCCTACTATACCTGCTATCCCACAGTCACACTCCCTTCCCAGAGACTATTATCCCACTGTTACTATAGACACCATCTCTCCCTACTATACCTGCTATCCCACAGTCACACTCCCTTCCCAGAGACTATTATCCACTGTTACTATAGGCACCATCTCTCCCTACTATACCTGCTATCCCACAGTCACACTCCCTTCCCAGAGACTATTATCCCACTGTTACTATAGACACCATCTCTCCCTACTATACCTGCTATCCCACAGTCACACTCCCTTCCCAGAGACTATTATCCACTGTTACTATAGGCACCATCTCTCCCTACTATACCTGCTATCCCACAGTCACACTTCCTTCCCACGGCTACTATAGGCTATTATAGAATATCATCTCTCCCTACTATACCTGGAAGCAGGTATAGTAGGGAGAGATGATGTTCTATCACTGCTGCAGACATCATTTTGCTTCACTGCCACTATAGATGCTACTTGTTTCATGTAGGAGAGAATTGCTTTAAAAATACTATTATCACAGTGAAGAAGACGGGTATATTGTTATATCTTGAAAAAAGTAGGGTCAAAACAGTCAATACTAAGGGCTAGGCCTTGTAAAGCTACCACTATTAAAGTGGTGTGTATACCTCATGTAATATTGTGTATTTTTATTTTATTTTAGTTTTTTTTGCTGGCAGTGAGGACTGTAGTCCTTGGCAGACATAGGGATCTAACCTTAAGACACAAGTATTCTGTACTTGAAAGAATATGCTCTGACATTCACATTTATTGACATACAAGTGGCGCCCGGCTTGCCTCTGGTTGGGGGTTATTGAAAAACCTATCTGTGAATGTTTAGCCCTACTCTTTCATAAGGGAAGACTTTTCAAGTTTAGTGTTATTGTCCCTTTAACAGATGCAGCCCTAAATTAAAAGGCGGGCATATATAATATTAATCTTGCACTTCCCTTGACCCACTTCAAATCTGTATAATCTGGGAAAATGTTTTTCAATCCTTGAGTAAAGGAAAAGAGAGGTATCAATACATTAATATCTATAAGGTATATTGTAGCTCTTTGGGGGGCCTTTTAAAGGGCTACTATACCCTTTAATTTTCCTGCAGAATTGGGATAAGTATAGAAATGCCACGGCTGGAAAAAGTAATTTTTGACACCAATGTTATGTACATCAAAGCGTGGTAGCAGCCATAGGAATATTGGTGTTTGCTTCTAGTATTTGAGGATGTAACACAATAGGAGGGGTGTGGGATATAATAGATAAATAGAAAGGGAAATAGTGGTCCGTAACAGCTTGGATAGAACTCCTGCATTCTGCTAGGCCTGCAGCTCATTCGTTTCAGATGAACGTTATCTGTACATTCATTGGGTGGGGTGGCGAGGGCAACAATGGAAATAGTAATGTGAATAACTGTCTGCAAATCCCTCGGTCTCGATAAGAATCGTGCGAGGACGAAGGGGACGCGGGACCCCCTCTTGCACTAAACGTCCTTGCGGTTCGGTGATTACTGTATCTGTGATACAATGGAGCGACTCTGTAAATAGTGACGCGCATTCGCTCAGAAGAAACTGATTGCAGAACACTATGTCAGATGTTATATATGTGTATATATATATATAAATGTAAATATGTGCAGACCTTAATTATGGTTTAATTTGTAAGTATGTTGCAATAAATATGTTTTTTATTGAAAAACTTTCTGCACAATGTGTTTTATTTATAATGTAGCTAAACGGGGGTATGGGGTGGGCTTGCTGAACCTAAGGGGGCCCTATGAGATGATCTAAATATATATATACAGGTATGGTATCCATTGTCTGGAAACCCATTATCCAGAAAGCTCCAAATTATGGAATGGGCGTCTCCCATCGACTCAATTTTAATCAAATTTTAAAACCTGATTTAATTTTTCTCTTGTACTTGACCCAAATGAAAATATAATTAATCCTTATTGGAGGCAAAACAATCCTATTGGGTTTATTTTAGGGATTCACCCGAATCGAGGATTCGCCCTTTTCAGCAAGATTCGGCCGAAGTCCTTATGCCTGGCTGGACTGAAGCCGAATCCTTAAAAAACGCGCAACTTTTTGTCAAAAAACAAGGAAGTAAAAAATATTTATTCAAATCCTTTCCCATTTCTAATTTGCATATGTAAATTAAGATTCTGATTTGGTTCGGTATTCGACCGAATCTTCCACGAAGGATTCAGGGGGTTCGCCCGAATCCAAAATAGTGGGTTCGGTGCATCCCTAGTTTATTTAGGGGCATATTTATTATGCAGTGAAAGAAATGGCAATTTTATCAAGGTGTGTTTTATTTTACACTATGCGAACGCAAGATTTTACGCCGTTATTTTACACCTCTCTAGACCTCTGTAAGTGAGTCCCGCTGGAAGTTGCTCGAAGAAAAAGTGCGAAAAAATTTACACCGTTTTTTACACGCCGACTACAACATCACAAAACTGGACTTCACTCCAAAATAGATGCAAATAAAAAGTTTTATTACGCAAAAAGGAACATCTCAGAGAGTGGCCTTATGCGTTTTGTGCCTTTTGGGCAATTAGTCGTATGACTAAGTGCCAAGAATGACTAAGTGCCCAGAAGGCATGAAATGCATAAGGCCACTCTTTGAGATGTTCCTTTTTGCGTAATAAAACTTTTTATTTGCATCTATTTTGGAGTGAAGTCCAGTTTTGTGCCTACCACTGAATTCTACATGTCTGATATTACCTCCCCAAACTGAAGGTCTGGGGCTTGAGCACCTGGACCCCCTGTTAGTATTGGTAAGTGTACCCCTATTCCTCAACCCCATGTTACCCTGTAATGTACTATAATAAATCTGACCCTTAATGTTTAAATGGTTGTTTAGTAGAGCGAGCTGTGTCTCCTTAGCTCTGGCCTCCCACTGTTTCACACTCATTTCAGTTTATTTATCAAATCTATAAAAAGGTCCGACAGGTGGAGGCCGGGGACTATTTTACTTCCATATTTGGTGGCCAGGTGCTGTGGGCCAGGTGTCCATTACATGTTGCAAGTGTTAAGAAATGCCAGTTGAGTAATGAGCTAAGTAGGGAATGTGCAGTCACTATGGGCTCAGCCTCAGTCATTTCCGATAATGAGACCTGGGTCCCTGCAAGAGAATTGGAAGCGAACAGAGCTGGGGGATCGTATATCCATGGGCCCATCATAAATAAATGACAGCTGAGTGCAGTGATGGCCTTTAATCTAACCTGCAGCTTCAGACGTTGGACATCTTGCCTTACAATACCCTCCGTTACCACCCCCTTCATGCTTTACTATACCCACTACCCCATAGCAACCAACTCTAAATACTATGTTCTAGGGCTGCTATACGTGTATTGATGCCACAATGCATTTTATTTAAAACAATTAATGGCACAATGCTTTTTTATTTAAAACCATTAAAGTCGTGATGCATTTTACTTAAAACTATTAAAAGCACGATGCATTTGATTTAAAACAATTAAAGGCACAATGCATTTTATTTAAAACAATTAAAGGCACAATGCATTTGATTTAAAACAATTAAAGGCACAATGCATTTTATTTAAAGTACTTAAAGGCACAATGCATCTTATTTAAAAAAAATAAAGTCACGATGCATTTTATTTAAAATAATTAAAAACACAATCCATTTTATTTGAAACAATTAAAGGCACGATGCATTTTAATTAAAACAAATAAAGGCACGATGCATTTTATTTAAAACAATTAGGCACAATGCATTTTGGCTCATGATGGACAAACAAGGGTTTGAATTTGTATTTCAGAGAACTTGCACACTTATCTGATAGGGAGAAAGAATGCGATGGAGAGCGACTGCCAATCCAGTGACAGGAGACATCCGGCTGGGTGACCCCTCTGCTGCCAATGGGGGTCTCTATCGCATGGGAACTGTCCTGCCGGAAATGCTCTGTCCTTCTCCAAAAGCCTCTTAGCTCTGTTCCTTGTTCATTAATAATAAGCACTTGTCTTCCTCCTGCAATAGCTCTGAATATACAGTATATATATATATTTACTAGATCCATACATATGAGTGCGTGTGGTTTCCTGCAGGGCTGCTAGGAAGCTAATATAATTCAACTGCCTATATAAAGCTTATAAAGCTTAATAATAGTGATTTCTATTCATTTGTAGTAATTAGTGAGCACCGTGTTAGAGCTTTGGATCCCCCCTCTCCGCCAGGTTAAGTGCATTTTCTGATGCTAATGAAAATGTGTATATTACAGTTATCTGTACCAACGTAGGGAAGCTTAATCCCTGACTGTACCACCCGTGCCCCCAGCAATCACCAGGGTCTGAAACTCACTTTTGCCATAGACCTCAAAGCCTGCACGTGGCACTGACACATGAGCCCCTCACAGACCAACTGGAAAGCAGCGCCACTGACAAATAAGAAAGAATTTGAGGAAAAAGAAAATCCCACATTGTGACATCATATAAATCACCTCTGGCTACAACACACTGAGAACAATTTTTATACACGTCCCCTTTCAGCTCATTGTCATTTTTAATGATATAACAAGCGATGTTCTGAGTCAATTTTCAATTGGTTTTATTTTTTTTATATTTTTTTGGGGTTTTGAGTTACCCTGTGGCCACTTAATCCTTCCCTTAATAGTTGCTTTGCTCAGCGGGAATCAGAATCCGAGCACTAGAAACTGTTTATTAAAAGAGGTGTTTCTTTAAATTAACCTCTAGTATGACGTAGAGAGGGATATTCTGAGACAATTTGCAATTGGTTTTCATTTTTTATTATTTGTGGTTTTTGAGTTACTTAGCTTTTTATTCAGCAGCTCTCCAATTTGTTATTTCAGCCATCTGGTTGCTAGGGTCCAAGTTACCATAGCAACCATGCATTCATTTGAATAAAAGCCCCCATACACGGGCTGATAAAAGCTGCTGACTAATGGTCGAATTTGTCAGTTTTCGTCCAAAATTTTTTTGAATTTCCTGCGAAATTTACAAAATGTTGACAAAATTCATGAAACGCGAATTGACGACGATTCAAAATTCATGTTTCCTGAATTTTATGACATTTCGCAGGAAATTCTAAAATTTTCGCCCATCATTGGGACAAAATCTATGGCAACAATTTGATGAGCGCCTATTTTGTCCAATTGCATTCAGTGGGCGTGCGTTTAATTGTCCCTGGCGGCAGAATTGTCGCCAGTGGTGAATTTTTGTGGTAATTTCGCTAATTTATTTGGCGGAGCCAAAATGCGGAAATTCACAGCGAATTTGTGCCTGGCGATTAAATTCGCACATCACTATTGCCGACTGACCGATCGGGCGGGGTAAAAAATCCCGTCAGGTCGCAGCCGATTCTGTTCGTTGACCCGGTCCCGCGATCCAACCACCCGTATGGCCTCCATTGTGATCCGATTGTTGGGCCCTAGTGCCCACGATCGATCAGCCCGATATCGCCCACCTCAATGTCGGCATACCTGGGAGAGATCCGCTTTGATCTCCCTGTGTATGGCCTCCTTAAGAGTCTGGAATATGAATAGGAGAGGCCTGAATAGAAAGATGAGTATTAAAAAGTAGCAATGACAATACATTTGTAGCCTTACAGAGCGTTGGTTTTTAGATGGGGTCAGTGACCCCCGTTTGAAAGCTGGAAAGAGTCGGAAGAAAAAGGCAAATAATGAAAAACTATAAAAAGAAAAAACGTTAACTTGTAGGTGAACCTCCCCTTTATAAGAAAAATAACAGAGGGTCCCTGTGCAGAATAGTGGAAGGACACCCCCTATAGAGCAGTGGCACCCAAACAGGGGTGATTTCCCATGTATAACAGAACAAGGTAGAGTTGTTTGTGTACAACAGACAGGACTCTGTGACGGGTGAAGTATATGCCAATTTATAGGGCGGCTTGTGGTGCAATCATCTGTATAATGAAGAACAGGTCATGGCGATGGCAACGTCCTTTATTTATTACAAGGCTTGTGATTGCCAAACAGAAAGAATGTGTAGGTTTGGTTTCTGCAGAGAAACTCCCCTGTAGCACGTATTACTCGATGATGAGAAATAACGAGTGATTCAGATTCTCGGCACGTGTGGTGCCGGGTTGGGCTCCATGGGTGCTGCCCAGAGTCACTCCAGTTCATCCGGCCGGGCACATGAATAAACACATTCTAGGTTTTAATTGGCAAAAGGGATTTGGCCCTGTACATGTGCCATTGGCCGGCCAGTAGGGAATTGCACCGTATTGGAGAACTCGGCTAAGGTGGCAAGTGCTGGTACTGGGAGACTCTATCTTGCATAGGGGTCAGCGTTATAGCAGATTCAGCAGCACACGGATACGTATGCCCCTATACATATAGATATAGGGTAACTCTATACATAAAGAGTAAGGCACAGACATGTCTCAGCTGTTTGGAAAGGAGAGCAGATGGCTAAGGGCAAAACTTTCCAGCTTTTAAATGGGGGTTGCTGACCCCATCTAAAAAAAACAAATGCTCAGTAAGGCTACACATTTATTGTTATTGCTACTTTTTATTTCTCATCTTTCTATTCAGGCCTCTCCTATTCATATTCCAGTCTCTTATTCAATTCAGTGCATGGTTGCTAGGGGAATTTGGTCCCTAGCGATCAGATTGCTAAAATTACAAAGTGTATTTTAGAGAGGAGTCACTTCACACCTCTTTCTCCTCTTCACTAAAGGGCTTATTTGGGAAATCAAATAATTCAAATGACACTAATTGGTCCGCCTTCTTAGTAAACAAAGTGCAAGTGCTTGTAGTAACTGTGCTTGTGTGCAGTAATACCAATTCATTCCTTGAGACAATTCCTAATTCTAGTTAAAAACAATCACTGGATTTTCCAAGATAGGACAGGTAAAATAACTCAGTAATGGAGCTATAGTGCAACAGATCATCAATTAAATAAATATATAAATAATCTAAAGTGCTGTGCAATAAATAGATTCCCAAAGTCATTCTAATAAATGGAGAGGAGTCAATAACCCTAAAATCATTAATGCAGCCACTTGTTCAGGTTTGTCCGTGATTGTGGTCTCGTTGGATTTAAGCTTGCCCTAAGCTGTATAAGGAATAACTTAGCCTTAAAAAACACAAATAAATGGCCCCTTAGAGTTGATGAAAAGTAGAAAAGGATTGAGCGTCTAATCGCCACCCCTGCATAACCAATTTAGGACCAAGAATAATAAAACCAATTCGTTCAAAAATAAGGTTAAAACCAAATGCGATTAAGGGGCAGATTTACTAAGGTTCGAGTGAATTTTCGAAGTACAAAAAGTTTGAATTTCAAAGTAATTTTTTGGCTACTTCGACCATCGAATAGGATACTACGACTTCGAATTTACTTAAACTTCGATTCGAAGTAAAAATCGCTCGAATATTCGACCATTTGATAATCAAAGTACTGTCTCTTTAAAAAAACTTTGACTTCAATACTTCGCCAAATTAAACCTGCCGAATTGCTATGTTGGCCTATGGGGACCTTCTACAAACTTTTTCTAAGTCTTTACACATCGAATAAAAATCCTTCGATCGTACACTAAAATCATTCGATTCGAAAGTTTTTTATTCGATCGTAGGATTGCCAAATTCTGTGAAAAAACTTCGAATTCGATATTCGAATTCGAAGTTTTTCAATTAGATGGTTGAATTTCGAAGTTTTTTGTACTTCGAAATTCGACCCTTGATAAATGTGCCCCTAAGTATCAAGAGCGCAATACAATGACAAAGTGGAGAGATGTTGAATAAAAAGCTAAATATCACAAACACCAATTGCAAATTGTCTCAGAATGTGACACTAAACGTTAATTTAAAGGCAAACAACCCCTTTAATGAAGAGTTTCTGGTGCTCGGATTGTGATTCTCGTTGCGCAAAGCAAAGGATTAAGTGGCCAAAGGGTGACGGATCCATCGCCCAAAACACTGGCTACAAACCAAGGAATGTTACGTTGGAGAGTTGCCGTTGCCTTGCGAGTCACTTATAGCTCATTGCTGTGGTCCCTTTATGTAGCAGCTTCAGCCCAGTGCTCACAAAAAGGAAAACTTATTCCCAAGAGCAGCTGAGTTTTGCTGCTGTACGACTGCACCTCTGCCGCATATAATTATTCACTGATGTCTTATCAAAGCTTAAAGGACAGGTAAAGCCTACATGTCCCTCCATGTATATAAGTTGGGCATATCTTCCCCACCCAAGCCACATCATTTGTACTTCATATACCCCTCCATCATCACATTTTCCTCAAACAAATAGCAGCTTTCATCCGGCGGCCATTTTCCCTCTGACACATGATCAGTAACATTGAGACATAAATGCTGTAAAGTTCATGCAATGCAGAATGCAGGTTACACAGGCACAGCATACTTTGATAAAAAGTTCTGCTGGGTTGAGCATTGTAATGATTAAGCTGAGCTCAGGAGAGGTGGTGAAGAGAAACAAATAGGATCAGACAGAGTTTCTATGGGAACCAGCAATGCTATCTCTTCATTGGCTGTTAGACTGAAGGGTGTGTTTAGTAATCTGAGCTGAGAAGAACTGAGCACGCTCATTAGCCAACAGCCAAACTAAATTCCTGAGGGAGGGGACTGAGGGGGTTATAGGAGGAGAAGGATTTCTAAGTGATTAAGGGGCCTATTGGCTCCTATCAGAGAAGTCCGGACCAAGGTGGAAGCTTAAGGACAAAGTTCAAGTTTGCGGCAATCAAAAGGGATCAGGAGTAATCGTAGTCAATTCCAGGCAGTAGTTCAATCGGCAGGCAGCAAAGAATCGTGGAAACAGGTTCAGGCAAGAGTCGAAGTCCAGAAACAAAATCAGGAACAATTTAGGAACACCCAGGAATAAAGGTAACAATTCCTATAATCAGACATTGAACCCATGACCATGGCGTCCTCTGGCCAAATATTTTGTGCCAAATACGTGACGTCATTGCGCCTGCGTCGTCTCCCATGGGTCATGGGTGCGGACATCTTGGATGAGACGCCGCCGGACATTGGAGCCCCATCGGGCGCACCTGACATTGCTGCAGCCGTACTGTTAATCTTTAACAACCACAGTGACAGGTATCTAAAGATTTCAAAGAGGCTGTTTACTGATTCAACTTTTCAATTGGTCTTCATTATTTCTTTATATAGTTTTTTCATTTTCTTTTTTCTTCTGAATCTTTCCAGCTTTCAAATGGGGGTCCTTGACCCCATCTAAAATGTGTTGTTAGTGCTACTTTTAATTACTCGTCTTTCTATTCAGGCCTCTCCTATTCATATTCCAGTCTCTTATTCAAATCAGTGCATGGTTGCTGGGGTAATTCGGACCCTAGCAACCAGATGGCTGAAAATGCAAACTGGAGAGCTGCTGAATAAAAAGCTAAATAACTCAAAAACGACAAATAATAAAAAATGAAAACCAATTGCAAATTGTCTCAGAATATCACTCTCTACATCATGCTAGAAGGTAACTCAGAGGTGAACAGCCCCTTTAAGGGCTCTTACACATGAGCGTTTTTACCTGCGCTCCCCTGCGTTCTGTTTTTCGGCGTTCAGCCGCAGGGGAGCGCATGAATAGACGCATTTCATTATTTCAAATGGGGCTGTACTCACACAGGCGCATGTAGGTGCCGAACGCAGGTTGATGTCATTCTCCAAGGTAAATTTATTTATATATATAAATCCAAGATACACTGTACGGCCATTTACATGAGGGACTTTTCCTTTGCTGGGAGGGGAGGTTAAGGAAAGGCCAGGACTGAAGGAAATTATTTATTAGCAGAATTACAGATTTTCTTAAAGGTCAGGATTTTTCTGTAAAAAAACAAAAAAAACCAGAACTATTAATATGTTCCAAATATATAATGGGAAGTTGACTTTCCATTTTTATGTTTCAGGCAACAGTAATCATAGACAAAGGGACCTAAAGCCCATTTCCCAACTCACCATGACTCCGCCCCTTTGCATCACAGACCCACCCCAGCTAAGGTGCTTTACCTTAGATTGTCAGCTTCACTGGTGCAGGGACTGTTGGGAATGATGTATGATCTCTATGATATGGAATTTAGCAACCCTTTATAAATAAGCATAATAATAATATACTAGGGGGCACAACTAATGACTACACCCTTGTATTCAACAAAGCCACTTCCACTATCCTCATCCAATCCGAGCAAGAATAAGCCTCAAGTGACAAGTTGTAGACCCCCGTCTGTAATGAGCGTTGTGCACTGGATAATCAGTAGGTTTCACACTGTGGCTCCAAGCTCTGGGGTTCAGCATTTGTTTAGGGCCCCAGTACCTGTTACTATGATGAGACAAATACAAAAACATTGTTAAATCCGTCATACTGCTAAAATCCCGACAACAAGACTCCCCCCCAAATGTTCCCCAGGATTCCCGGTAAATGTCCCAGACAGCAGTAGAAAACACTTAGGTACATGTAATTGCTTTATTCCTGGTAAAGCACAAAAGCCTGCGCACCCCTCCCTTCCGCTCATCACATCACTGTTCCTTCTCTCACTTTCCCTAATCCATTCATTCTCCTTTTTTATCCATGTGATATCTGTCTTTTGTAATTCTATCTGTCCCCCGGCTTGTTAGCTCCACTTGCCTCATCCCCTTCTTATATTTCCCTCCCCTGTCTTCTTTCTAGATGCTAATTTTAGCTATGGGAAGTGTGTGTATATGGTCACAGAACCCCTCAGTGACTTCTAATATCCTTATTATTACAGTAGGGGGTACATTATCCCTTATAATACATGAGTGATACTCAGAGTTCCCTGTATAACTCAGCCTGCAGCCTTGTGCCTTTATATGGTCACAGAACCCCTCAGTGACTTCTAATATCCTTATTATTACAGTAGGGGGTACATTATCCCTTATAATACATGAGTAATACTCAGAGTTCCCTGTATAACTCAGCCTGCAGCCTTGTGACTTTATATGGTCACAGAACCCCTCAGTGACTTCTAATATCCTTATCATTTACAGTAGGGGGTACATTATCCCTTATAATAAATGAGTGATACTCAGAGTTCCCTGTATAACTCAGCCTGCAGCCTTGTGCCTTTATATGGTCACAGAACCCCTCAGTGACTTCTAATATCCTTATCATTTACAGTAGGGGGTACATTATCCCTTATAATACATGAGTGATACTCAGAGTTCCCTGTATGACTCAGCCTGCAGCCTTGTGCCTTTATATGGTCACATAACAACCCCTCAGTGACTTCTAATATCCTTATCATTTACAGTAGGGGGTACATTATCCCTTATAATACATGAGTGATACTCAGAGTTTCCTGTATAACTCAGCCTGCAGCCTTGTGCCTTTATATGGTCACATGAATGAGTTTTGAGATTGAATAAATGTTGCTAAGTGATGTCAACAGTTATAAAGAGTGTGCACTGTGTGTCATGACTCACTGAAACTTGTATGTTATATGACATGTATAATAGGAAGATACTGGAATCAACTTGCAGCTTTGTGACCTTTATAAAAAGTATAAACCTGCCTGATACCTGCTGCTTGATATGTACCAGTTTGCCCATGTGATGCCTCTTGTAGAAATTGTATATTGCAGTTTTCCTATTACAGCTCATGTGCCTCTGGTGAAGGAGAATTAAATGTAAAATAAACAGGGGGGGAGCAGTTATTTTCTTTTCATAAGAAAGAAGTGCACAAGAGTCAGTGGAATGTTAATGACAGAATCCAGTGGAGGCTTAGCTGGAATACATTTTCGCAGTAGTTTTTCCATGACATCTCCTCGGCGACTGTGTGGGACCTGCCGACTCTGTTGCCACAACTTTGTATCAGCCCAACATTCCGCTGGCTCTTTAACAGGATTTTCTGAAAGGAGCCGGTGATTCTGTGCGACAGAACTTACGCATTTCGCAGCCCTGTCCTTTCCACTCTGCCTGTGATACAGCAAAGAGGCAGAAATATCGAGTTGCAGCGGCGACGTCACAATTGGTCGTTTCCCCCCCCCCCATTACAACCGCACCGAGACGACGGCTGCAGGGGGATAAAAATAAACGCGTTCCATGAATTTTATGGCTTGTTGAACTTATTAAACCTTTTCCTGAGTGACATTATTAGCATATAATCTGTTCAAGCGGAAAACTGGTGCAATGAAGACGCTTCACTAATGCTGACGGACGGCTGAGCTCAATGTTTGCCCTGCCCCCGGACACTATTTACAGAACAAGCAGAACAGACATTGAGTTATTTCTCAGTATCAGTTTTTTTTGTAATCAACCTTTTGGCTAAGATCAAGTGTAGTATCTGTTCGAGCAAAGTGCCTTATGGCACTTTTTTAGCACTTATTTTATGCATAAGCACTTATTTATTATAGCACTTTTTTATCTATGTTTTTTATATGTGCGTCTATGCTCGCATCTTTTTCATGGGTCTTGGTGTGCAAATAGAGTTCTGCCCCAGGCCATGGATTTGGTGCCCTGGGGGAAGCTTCTGCTAAACTCAGGGTAAAGGGACTCTCGATAGCTGCAAGCCGAAGGAGAGTCGGAAGAACCTTGCCCCTCCTTCTGTCCTTTATGTGTCAGGGGGGTCAGGGACAGCACTTTGATCATTTAAATTACAAACACATTATTAGCGATTTTGGATTCGTCAGAATGTGTTCTTTACTAAAATATATGGTTTTGGGGGGTCTTGTGGCACATAATACGCAGTCTTTGTTCACGCAAGGTGAATCGGCAGCCAAGAAAATTCATTTTTATTTGGGGTTCATACATGCCATCTGCTGTGGTATATCTATGCATTTTGGGCATCAAACTGTTCAGAGGACCCATGCTATCAATATTACAATTGTATGTAAGAAATTGGGTGAGATAAATGTGGGCAATTGCAATATTTTTAGGCGATTTTCAGAAATGTCATAAGAACCGCTCACTGCCTTAAGCATAGCTTTGCAGTATAGTAGTTTGGAGTAGAAAGACATAATTACCCATTTTGGATTCATCAGAAGGTGTACTTTACAAAAATATATGGTCTTTGTAGTGTTAGCGGGTCCTGTGGCACATAATACACAGTCTGGGTCTTTTGTTTACAGAAGGCGAATCGGCAGACAAAAAAATTCATATGCAATATTTGTATTTGGGGTCCGCGCATGCCAGCTGCTTTTATATATCTATGCATATTGGACATCAAACTGTTCAGTAGACCCTTGGTGTCAATATTTATGGTGTTTTCCATTTGTATGTAAGAAATTGGGTGAGAGAAATGCAGCCAATTGCCCATTTTGGATTCGTCAGAATGTGTACTGTACAAAAATATATGTTTTTTAGGGGTCACCATAACTTTTTGTAGCTTTTATCCCACATAAAACTGGCAATGTTTATAAATTAGTGTAAATTGAAGCCGTCAAATTAGTATGCACAAGGTAGATTTTGGGGTCTTTACATGCCATGTACTTCGTTAAACCTATGTACATTGGGCATCATACTATTCAGCGGACCCCAGGCTTTCATTTTTAGGGTGATTTATCTTGATACCTAATAGTATGTGGGAAATAAGATGCTGCAGAGTGGAAGTTTTGAGATGATTTTTAGAAATGTCACCAAAATCACCAGATTTAGGAAAGTTTTGCAGCTTGACGCTTTGGAGTAGGAAGACCAATTTGGATTCAGGTGAATGTGTACTTTCCAAAAATAAATGGTTTTCTGGGGGTGAACGTTCTTTTTTCTACCCCCCCCCCAAAAATGATGTTAATGTGTTGATTTTGCAGTATCTGGAATTACAGAACCGATAGCTCGAATGGGGTGTCTACATTTTGGGGCCCCTATATGTCATATGCTTAGGTAAACCTATACATATTATACATCAAACTGTTCAGCTGACCCCAGGCTTTCATATTTTTTCATATATTTTTTACATTGGTACCTAATGATGTGTGGGAGATATGATGCTGTAGACTGGAATCTTTGTATCTCACCCAAGATTTTTCTGATGCAGGAGGCTCATTTTCTGTTAGTTTGGGTCCCATAATGGTTGGTTATGCTGGTCGGACTAAAGGAGCTATAGGTGCAAAAACAGCACCATAGGATCACCTAGCCCACAGACAGGTAGCTTGAGATTTGGTGCCAAGGGCAGCAGGTTGTGCAGCACTTATATATTAAGTCAGCCATCAGTGGTGTAACTACCTGTACAGCAGACCCAACGGGGGGCTGGGGGATCGGGGGGGGCCCAGACCACAGGGTCTGCTGTATCATAGCCCCCTCCCTAACTCATCGTGTACCTTTAAAATAGTGGCAGGGTCCAGGCCTGGGAGGTGCAGAAGGAGTGGGTCTGGCGGGTCAGGGGAGGAGGAACTGTTTGCGCCATGCCCCCTCAGTAGATTATTTTGGTGGGGGGAGGGGCCTGATGCTCCCAAATTATGCTACTGTCAGCCATCTTGCCTTACTGACCCCATCTTGTTCTGCTATTCTTGTTATCCCTCCTACTCTGCTGGGCAGGGAAATTGCCCCATAGAGACCACATTGCAGTGGAACATTGTTGGGTAGGGTTGGTCTGTGTTATAAAAGACCAATTAAAAAATAGAGATTATTTTCTATGTGACAGCTGAAAATATTCAACTTCAAGAAACCTTCAGGTGCTAAAAGCGGGCAAGGCTCAAAGTGCAGAAACCAAGGAGCTTTGCACCCTGTACTTTTCACTTTGCACCCAGTACTTTTCACTTTGCACCCAGTACTTTTCACTTTGCACCCAGTACTTTTCACTTTGCACCCAGTACTTTTCACTTTGCACCCAGTACTTTTCACTTTGCACCCAGTACTTTTCACTTAGCACCCAGCCTCGCGCTTCAAAAATTAGACCCACAATGTCTCCCAATTGACAGTAAAGATTGTACTTGTTGCTGGTTCTTGTCCCTTTTATAACTGCCACGTTACAACACAGTGAGTTTATAAACACTTTATTTCCTATTACAGACGTTCATGCAACCTATTTGCAACAAACCACACATTTCTCCAAGTTCCCCAGATGAAAATACCCTGAATTAAGTAATGTATGTTCCATTGTCAGCATTGCTAAGATTTCATATGAAAAGTGCACGTGGCCCTTTGCTTTTGGGAGTCGCCACCCTATTCTCTCTATTTCCAGTGTCCAACTGAATTAGCTCTCTATTTATCAGAGTCACTGACCCCAACATCCGAAAAACTCATGTACTATCAGGGTTCTGTTTTATTGTTACGCTTACTTTTGCATTCATTATTTAGATTTTCAGGCCCTCTCATAGTCATCTTCCATTCTGACTCCCAAACTGCTCCCTGTTGCTAGGCTAATTAACCCCAGTTACCAGACAGCAGATCAAATTAAAAAAGTATAAAACATTATACTGCTGTTTATGTCGTACTATAAATTCCCCTTTAATTGGGAACACTTGAAACGATAGACATTGGCACGGGACAGAGGAAGGGGACAGAAGCGCTTGGAATGTTTGAATGTTGTCCCACTAAAGCTCCAAATAACCCAACTGCCCGCAGCGCCTGTTGCACAACTTCCTTTTTTTCCATTTATGTATTTCCAGGATCTCAGATGCACATTTCCCTTTTATCGCTAATAATAATATGGGGACTGCCTGACACAGCTATTCTGCTACATATTATATACACAGCGCTCCTAAACACTTATTTCTTACCAAGACTCTTGGGGAAATACTGGGCCTGTGGATATACTACTTCCCATATAATCTTTTTATTCAGCTTTACTTGGCCTTTAAAAAGAAGAAAAAAGAAACTGGAATAACTCAACCCAATCAATCTGATTTGGTAGAGGCATTGGAAACATTCTCCAAAGATAAAGAAATATTCTTTTTTATTCTCTCTATTGTTTAAGGTTTGCACTGTGTATTTTCAATGTAGGATAATAGGCAGTAACAGGTTCTTTGAAGGGCAAAGGGAACCCCTATTGTTAGGAACAACTCTATCTTTATTCTGTGTTTGACATAAATACTTGTAGATAAGAATGCTCTGTTATACAGATAGCTAGAATCTCAGCCATAAAGCAGGACAGGACTGCTGCTTACAATGGGGATCAGATAGGATCTGTGCAGCCACTGGGACAGAATGCTCTGTTATACAGATAGCTAGAATCTCAGCTGCCATAAAGCAGGGCAGGACTGCTGCTTACAATGGGGATCAGATAGGATCTGTGCAGCCACTGGGACAGAATGCTCCGTTATACAGATAGCTAGAATCTTAGCTGCCATAAAGCAGGGCAGGACTGCTGCTTACAATGGGGAAAGTGTCGGACTGGTCCACCAGGATACCAGGAAAAGTCCCGGTGGGCCCAGGTGTCAGTGGGCCCTCAAACTGCAAGACATTTGGCCTATTTCATGGCCATTCCCTGTTTCAATGAGAACAAAGTGGCTAAATAGATGGAATAATAGATTATAGTATGTAAAGAAAAGAGATTAGGAGAATAGAGGTTGAGTGAGAAGAGGAAGAATAATAGTACTGAGAGTGGACCCCTGGTCTAAGATTACTTGGTGGGCTCCTGGTCAAAGGTTTTTGGGTGAGCCCCTGGTGTCCCAGTCCGACATTGAATGAGGATCAGATAGGATCTGTGCTGTCACTGGGATAGAATGCTCTGTTATACAGATAGCTAGAATCTCAGCCATAAAGCAGGGCAGGACTGCTGCTCTGTTAGAAAGATTCACACTCAAAACTAAAACCTTTGTCAAAATGTATCAGAATGTGAGCAGACAGTCTGTATTACTATTCCGGGCTGCAAATTACCAGCTGAGCTGGGAACACAAATATGATCCTGAAAACGTTGTTTTTGCCCTTTATCAATCGCTCGGAGTCTCTCTAACAGCTGCTGTCGCCCAGGCAATCCCTTTAAATATCCCTGCAATAATTCTATCCATGTAGGGGGCCGTGAAAGTGTCACTTTAAATTCATGGAGAGATGTTGCACATTCCAGGCCCAGAGAAACCTCAATATAGCGGCATTCCTTTGTCTTCATGTGTGAGCTCACAACATTCCTGTACCATTGTGTATGTTGCCCAAAACGGCTGTAATTGTGTCAGCAAGTCTCAACACATGGATCCACTACATCAGTGCTTAAAGGGATACTGTCATGGGAAAAATTTTTTTTACAAAATGAATCAGTTAATAGTGCTGCTCCAGCAGAATTCTGCACTGAAATCCATTTCTCAAAAGAGCAAACAGATTTTTTTATATTCAATTTTGAAATTTGACATGGGGCTAGACATATTGTCAATTTCCCAGCTGCCCCAAGTCATGTGACTTGTGCCTGCACTTTAGGAGAGAAATGCTCAATGTAACTGAATCAGTCTCAGTGTTCTTAGATCTACCAGGCAGCTGTTATCTTGTGTTAGGGAGCTGCTATCTGGTTACCTTCCCATTGTTCTTTTGTTTGGCTGCTGGGGGGGGGGAAGGAAGGGGGTTGATATCACTCCCACTTGCAGTACAGCAGTAAAGAGTCACATGACTGGGGGCAGCTGGGAAATTGATAATATGTCTAGCCCCATGTCAGATTTCGAAATGGAATATAAAAAAATCTGTTTGCTCTTTTGAGAAATGGATTTCAGTGCAGAATTCTGCTGGAGCAGCACTATTAACTGATTCATTTTGAAAAAAAAAATTTCCATGACAGTATCCCTTTAATAGATACCTCTGTATGTCTGCACTCCAAAAAACACGCACAGAGCACAGAGGTACTAGATTTTCTGCACTGCAGGTTCTGACTCCAGAGGTAGAATGCAGAAGCCAGGATTAGAACTGCTACATTGTTTCAAGAGTCAGAACCAGGGAGCAGAAACCAGTGCCTATGTGTAATAAATGTATTTTGGAAAGTTGCTTAGAGTTGCATTTTTTTGGGTGGAGTTCCCGGTTAATCAGCACTTGACCAGCACCAGCAGAATCCCACTAATAATTTGACTAATGCAGAGATTCCAGAGTTGAAACAAAGTGATGCTGAGCTGTGTGTTTGATGGGCTTGCCAGACATGACTCACTAGCCCCGGCTGATAAGCCTAAAGCAGAGCGCTGGCACCAGTGCAGATCCAGAAACAAGATACAGATGGATGCAGCGAGTATTTAAATAATCAACGTCACTCCTAATATACACTTGGCTTCTAGGCAGCCCTGCACTATAGATAAAGTGAACACCAACATGCTGCCATATTGCATATATCTGAATCTGTACTGGAATAAACAGATCTGCAAGGGATTCTGGGAAACAAACTCACCACCATTCAGATTTACAAAGCAGTCATACATACACTATACATGTTCCATTGACCCTATACCATTTGTAGCAGGGTGTTGGCCAATCTGCAGTAATACTAGTGTATATTTAGCTGGGTGTGTTTATCCTGTTGTTCTCACCGGGGCCGTTCAGCCGCAAAATGACCTTTTCACAATGGACTGGTCGTTATTGTTGCGTGTACAGCTCAGTTACTCTCTATTCACATGTATTCATACCCTTCAACGACAGATACTGCAGATAAAGTCATTCTATAGATCCCTGGCCATTCCTGCTTATTCCTGCTGACCTGCCTATTCTATATGCCCATGTGACTGTTCTGCCCTTATCTAATTTGACTCATTGGTTCCAACATGGGAAGCTGACCGCACGCTAAGGGCGGGGCTTATAGGTTCTGTCAGTTCTTATCAGTTTACAATTCTGTAATAAAATTTGTCTGCATTTGATTGTGATAGAATAAACTGCTCTGACTTTAAAATCAGTGAATAACTGATAAGAATGACCCAAAGGAGTAGTTTTATGGGATCTCTCTGTACAGGCTATGAGCAAACTTAGGGGGATGTTCCTGCTGAATTGTGCTTAGTACAGGGAATACCAATGCTGCCATAGTTTTATGAGATCTCTCTGTACAGACTATGAGCAAACTTAGGGCTGTTCCTGCTGAATTGTGCTTAGTACAGAGGAATGCCTATGCTGCCATAGTTTTATGGGATCTCTCTGTACAGACTATGAGCAAATTTAGGTGACTGTTCCTGCTGAATTGTGCTAAGTACAGGGAATACCTATGAGGCCATAGTTTCATGGGATCTCTCTGTACAGACTATGAGCAAACGTAGGGCTGTTCCTGCTGAATTGCGCTTAGTACAGGGGAATACCTATGCTGCCATAGTTTTATAGGATCTCTCTGTACACACTATGAGCAATCTTAGGTGGCTGTTCCTGCTGAATTGTGCTTAGTACAGAGGAATACCTATGCTGCCATAGTTTTATGGGATCTCTCTGTACAGACTATGAGCAAACTTTGGTGGCTGTTCCTGCTGAATTGTGCTTAGTACATGGGAATACCTATGCTGTCAGTTTTATGGTATCTCTCTGTACAGACAATGAGCAAACTTAGGGGACTGTACCTGCTGAATTGTGCTTAGTACAGGGGAATACCTATGCTGCCATAGTTTTATGGGATCTCTCTGTACAGACTATGAGCAAACTTAGGGGCTGTTCCTGCTGAATTGTGCTTAGTACAGGGAATACCTATGCTGCCATAGTTTCATGGGATCTCTCTGTACAGACTATGAGAATAATTAGGGGGTTGTTCCTGCTGAATTGTGCTTAGTACAGGGAATACCTATGCTGCCATAGTTTTATGGGATCTCTCTGTACAGACTATGAGCAAACTTAGGGGGCTGTTCCTGCTGAATTGTGCTTAGTACAGGGAATACCTATGCTGTCATAGTTTTAGGGTATCTGTGTAAAGCAGAAGAACAGTGGGATACCAGAACAGCAAGCAGCAATAAAGCAGAAGAACCTTTCCCATTGAACAGATGCCTATAGGGAAAGTAAGTGAATGTATAGTGGCCCTTTAAGAGAAAGGCAGTAAAAAGAATTTGCGTAGATGTAAGTTGCGGCACTCATGTGAGATAAGCCTGTTTATTGTGTTGCCAGGTTTATTTGTTGATTATTTGTTGTAGCGAAGTGGTGAGTCAGGTGTAATTGTGCTTCAGGTATTTATCATACAGGGAAACCTATTTTTTTCTCACGAATATTCATATCGCAACAAAAGGAAGATGAATTTGTCACCGAGCGAGATTTCTACAGCTCTGTGTTGACTGGAGAGTGACTCAAGCCATGTCATTGTCCCCGTTACTAAATATACAGCAACTGGCGAGGAAAGTGACTCGGCTCTATCACCTGACTACCGAAAGGTGACACACAGCAGTTTTCATTGATTTAGTTGTTTAAAAAAAAGATTGGTCTCACCAGCAGGTATCAGATTGTTAGTAAGAAACAATCAGTTGGTTTATGTTAGTGCTCAGCACTACTGCTCAACTGCCCTGAGCACTAACACCCCAATAAAAACTCTCTCTCTCTCTCTCTCTCTCTCTCTCTCTCTCTCTAAATGGGACCTGTTATCCAGAATGGGACCTGGGGTTTTCCGGATAAAAGAAGCCAGTATGGGCACTACTATGGTAAATAAAGTTATAATAAAGCAAAAATTAGTTAGACGGGGAGGATATACTAACAGTTCACCCCAGTCCACAGGTGCAAATCCATGAGAAAAAACCTTAACAATTGTAAGTTTGTCAAGGTAGTAAAAAAGTACAAAATATTTATTAAGACATAGTGAACAGCGGCCTGACTCGTTTCATGCCTGTCGGGGGCACTTACTCATAGGTAAGTGGGTTTTTTCCAGTGTCCCAGGCGTCTGCTGAGCATCCTAGGCAACCGGCTGACCATGTCATGCATGAGCGAACGAGCTTGTGCACATGACGGGGAAGAGCGCAAGCGCTGAATTTTTCCTGCAGTTGGGGGGACACAAGGGTCCAAACTAGGGGAAGGTGCCCCTCTAGCTTTGAGCCCTAGACACGTGCCTCTTCTGACGACCCTTAGTTCTGGCCCTGCGGTGTCCTGGGCCGGCCCGGACTGGGAATCTGTGGATTCTGGCAAATGCCAGAGGGTCTGCTGTAAGATGTCACATAGACAATCACTAAGTACTAGGCTGGTGGGGGGCCTCAGTGTACTTGAAATGCCAGGTCCTATCTGACTCCAGTCCTGGACCCTGCAGTGGTCTCATTACGTGGTCAGCCCATGTATAGCCCCCTTTAATGTATGGATTTGTTTAGAATCAGGTCATATTCCATTATCCTGCACTTAAACTAGAACTGGCACTTATATGACACACACTGTAAACCTACAGCACTTAGTACCCCTCCGAATTGTGTCTGTAAGTTACCCTCCCATTTAGACTGTAAGCCTCACGGAACAGGGTCCTCCATCCTTTTGAGCACTTAATCTGTATTGTAATTATATTTTCTATTTATGTGAATTGTATTTCTAATAATGCACTTATTGTTACTTATTATTGCAGTGCCCCCTTGTTTGTTACTACTAATTTATTGTTTTGCTGTACAGTGCTTCACCCTAAAGTAGCGCTATACAAATAAAAATATACATACAAATATACTTACATACTATCCATCTTATAATTAGGGGGCTCTTCTTCTCAGCCAGAACTTGTTCAACTCTAAACCAACTCGGTTTTTACAATCAAACTGTCGTATGCTTGGGAGCAGAGCCTTAAGTTATACAGTTATTGGATCCCTTATCCGGAAACCCGATATCCAGAAAGCTCCGAATTACGGAATGGCTGTCTCCCATAGACTCCATTTTATCCAAATAATCCAAATTTTTAAAAATGATTTCCTTTTTCTCTGTAATAATAAAACTTGTACTTGATCCAACTAAGATATAATTAATTCTTATTGGAAGCAAAACCAGCCTATTGGGTTTATTTAATGTTTAAATTAATTTCTAGTAGACTTAAGGCATGAAGACCCAAATAACGGAAAGATCCATTATCTGGAAAACCCCAGGTCCCGAGCATTCTGGATAACAGGTCCCATATCTGGACCAGCAAAAAACTGCTAAACTGGTGATCAGGTCCAATACTCCTATAATTCTCATATAAACCAACATAGTCCACCAGGAGCAGTGTCGGACTGGGACACCAGACCAGGGGCCCACTCTAAGTATTATTTTCTTCCTTTCCTTAGTCAACCTCTATTCTCCTATTCTTTTTTCTTTCCATACCATAACATATTATTCCATCTATTTAGCCTCTTTATTCTCATAGAAATAGGGAATGACCATGAAATAAGCCAAATATTTAGAAGCAGGAGGGCCCACTGACACCTTGGCCCACCAGGAGTTTTCCTGGTATCCCTGTGGGCCAGTCCGACACTGACCAGGAGAACTTCAGAGAACCCAATAGTATGAATATATTATAAAATGTGATATAATGCTGAAGTTCTCCTGGTGGATTTTGCTGGTGTACCATCACTATTATTGATTTTGTTCTCATGTGTGTTCTCTTTTTGATCTGACTCTGTATTGTGCTATACATCATGTTTAGTGATGGGCGAATTTCTCCCGTTTTGCTTTGCTGGAAAATCAGCGAATTTCCCTTGAAATGGCGCAAAATGAGTGAATTAAAGTCAATGGGCGTCTGAAAAGTGTTGATGCACATCGATTTTGACGTGCGTCCGACATTTTTTGACGCTGGCGAATTTTCGCAAATGTATTTGCCGGCGGCGAAACCGCGCCAGGCGAGTTTATTCGCCCATCACTAACCAGCGTTTCCAGTATATAACGAGTGTGTAGAAGTGCAGAGTAAGGTTATTCCTGTTGCCGCTCCTCGTGTCTCCATGGCTCGGTGTGGCTGTAGGAATTTCACATTACAACTGTGGAGGTCACAGAAATACTTTACAAACACACAGCGGCTTTCATAGTCAATTCTTACACCAACATCTTTCTTTTTTCACGAGGACTCGGGTAATTAATTCAAACACACACAAAAATCATTTCTGTGCTTATTCTGTGCCTCGCTGTTAGTCATTCATTACACTGTCACATTAAAGTGATTTGTGCTACTGCCCAGATTGTTATTTCAGCCAAACAAAAGTCTGCGCTTCTCTTCATCTGCAGCCAACGGTGCTCAGAATTCCGTGCATTCCACGGTTTATAAGAAATGTCAGCTCTGCTGCAAGTTTATTATTGCAAGTGCCACTCACACAAATGCATAATAATCACAGATGTGTTAAAGGGAAGTCGTTCATTAAGCACAGGCAGCACAGCAATCAATTAAATTGGGGAGGAAAGGGGAGTGGCTGTGTTTAATACTGTATTTAGATTCACTTGCATCCACCCCTAACCCATAACTTATAAAAAGCATCATTTATTACAGCTATGGGACCTGTTATCCACAATGCTCCAGTTAAAGGATCTTTCTTTAATTTGGATCTTCATACCTTACGTCTACTAGGAAATCAAATAAACCCAATAGGCTGGTTTTGCTTCCAATAAGGATTAATTATAGCTTCGTTGGGATCAAGTACAAGCGACTGTTTTGCTATTACAGAGAAAAAAGAAATTGTTTTTAAAAATTTGGATAATTTGAATAAAATGGAGTTTATGGGAGACGGCCTTTCTTGGAGCTTTCTGGATAATGGGTTTCCGGATCACAGATCCCATACCTGTAATAGATTCTATAAGCTGCCAACAGGTGAAGCATGTCATAAAACTGTTTGCTGAAATCCTTGGAAATGGCAATGCTGCAAAGGCTACAGATTGCATTGAAACCAATGATCTTAGATTTTTTACTTCTTGGATTAGTGTTTCCAGACTGGCCTCCCTAGGGGTCTCAGAGCAGTAGCTGGGTGGTGGTGAGATTTTGAGGGAGAATGCATATTTATAATTCTAGCCTGGGAAGCCCAGCTGAAATTTTAATTAGGGTAATTAACCGTGGAGCAATGGCTGAAACCGGACAGGCCAGGAGTCAGATGGGTATAAGGTCTCCACAACCAGTCCTGAATTTATGGGAAAGCTCAAAGGCCCAGCCGTATCCAAGTTGCTTCCAAAGCACTGGGGATGGGCAGGAGTTTTTAACATTATTTACAAATAATTTAAACCATCTTAGTTATAGATAAAGTATTTAACCCTGGTGGAGGTTGCATTCCTAAGATTTTAAAGTTCAGAATTATTATTAACATGTATTTATATAGCGCCAACATATTGCGTAGCACTGTAAAGTAAATGTGATTATACAACTAAATCACATGAATTCTATACATAGAACATATGGAGTTACATACATCACAATCAATACAGGTACAAAAAGGTGAGGAAGGCCCTATGCATAAAGAGCTTACACTCTAAAGGGAAGGGAGTAATACACAAGGTGTGGGAGTGGGCAAGATCGAATTAAGTGGGTGAGAAATGTGGTACTGTATGTGGTGTTGCGTTTGGTAGTTAAGCAGAGTGAGGGTAGGCTTTCGAAAGAAGTGCGTTTTAAGAGATTTCTTGAAAGCAGAAAGGTTGGGAGAAAGTCGGACAGACCGTGGGAGAGAGTTCCAGAGGAGGGGTGCAGCCCTTGCAAAGTCTTGAATGGGAGCATGTGAGGAGGTAATGAGAGAAGAGTTGAGTAGCAGGTCAGTAGAGGAGAGTAGTAAGCGGTTGGGTGAGTATATAGAGATGAGTTCAGAGATGTAGGGTGGGGCAGAGTTATGAAGTGCTTTGAATGTCAGGGTCATTAATTTGAATTTGATTCTGAAAGGTAACGGAAGCCAGTGCAGGGATTGACAGAATGGCGAGGCAGAGGAGGAGCGGTTGCTGAGGTGTATGAGACTCGCAGCAGTGTTCGTTATGGACTGGAGAGGCGCAGTCTCTGGAGGGGAAGGCCAATTAAAAGAGAGTTACAGTAGTCTAGACGCGATATGATGAGAGAGTGAATAAGAATTTTGGCAGCATCTTGGGTGATAAATGATCGTATTTTGGATATGTTCTTTAGGTGGAAGTGAAGAATCTGGCCTTGTCTATGGTGGAGAATGCGCAAAGAAAGAATACACCTCTAATAGGGCTCTTGGAGTTGTTTTTTTATGACTGTACTTTTTATACATTGATATGATTTTTATGTTAAATATAAGAAAAAACTGAAATAAAATAAAGTTTCAGCTTCCGTTTTTAGATCCTTGAGCTGACAGACGGGGGTATCACACCAATGCTTATTAACATCCCATCCAAAAGCCTCCCACCCGCTCACTAATATTTGCTTCAGTCTGAACAGGAAAAATATTTATACTCAGGATACGAAAATCACTTGTTTCAGTGATTAATTCCGCTCTTATCCTACTGGACCCCCAGTCAGTGAATTACAACACAACTTACCGGCCAAGTCGTCACTGAAACAAAAGCTTTTGAAACTTCTTCTAAGTAACTGACTTTCCTTAATTTGATTTCATGCTATAACTGAAATATGAACGTATTTGCTTTGTGAATCACAGTAAACCAGTTTTTCTGTTTACAGGGTAGTTAATATTTATCTGGAATGCATTTAATCACATTCGTTTTGTAATTGTCAGTAAAACAAATGTTGAAGGTATCCAGTCAATGCAGAATGAGGATTAAGAGGATCAATTTATGAACGCAGAACTATTTCTTTTGTCTCAAGCTCTATATGCCGCCGTGACTTGTCGGTAGAGCAGCAATACCCTGAGTAGTATGGGAGTAGCTTCAGGGCATTGGCAACTTCGGGCGACTTCGGAAAATGAAGCGCTACGAGTTCCATTCTGCCGGCGATTTAGATTCTAGCTGACGGGAGGCAGTTCGGGGAGATTAGTTGTCCTGAAGAAGAGGAGATTTGTCACCAGGTGACTGAATCTTCCCCAAATCTCCACGTGTGTCTCTGCCCCTGGCGACAAATCTCCTCTTCTTCAGGGTGGCTAATACCCCCAAACTGCCTCCCGCCGGCTAGAATTATTATTATTAACATGTATTTATATAGCGCCAACATATTGCGTAGCACTGTAAAGTAACTGTGATTATACAACTACATCGCATGAATTACATACATAGAATATATGGAGTAACAAACATCACAATCAATACAGGTACAAAGAGGTGAGGAAGGCCCTATGCATAGGCATACACTCTAAAGGGAAGGGAGTAATACACAAGGTGTGGGAGTGGGCAAGATCGAAGTAAGTGGGTGAGAAATGTGGTGTTGTATGTGGTGTTGCGTTTGGTAGTTAAGCAGAGTGAGGGGAGGCTTCTCGAAAGAAGTGCGTTTTCAGAGATTTTTTGAAAGCAGAAAGGTTGGGAGAAAGTCGGACAGACCGTGGGAGAGCGTTCCAGAGGAGGGGTGCAGCCCTTCCAAAGTCTTGAATGCGAGCATGTGAGGAGGTAATGAGAGAAGAGTTGAGTAGCAGGTCAGTAGAGGAGCGTAGTAAGCGAGTGGGTGAGTATATAGAGATGAGTTCAGAGATGTAGGGTGGAGCAGAGTTGTAAATCGCCGGCAGAATGGCAATCGGTGCGCTTAGTTTCCGAAGTTGTCTGAAGTTGCCTCACGAGGAAGCTTCAGGCGACTTCGGAAAACGAATTGCTCCGAGTGCTTTCCCATCGGCGATTTTCATTATAGCCGGCAGAAAGCAGAGGAAGGCAGTTCGGGGAGATAAATTGCCCCGAAAAGAGAGTTGTCGCCGGGTGACCGAATCTCCCCAAATCTCCACGTGTGTCTCTGCCCTTAGTGCTAAATAAGCTGAGAGAGAAATGTTTTGCTTATACTAAGAATGAACAACTTGTTCATATTAGAGACTTTGCAGAGAATTATTTTATTACGACATGGGTTGGCTGTGGGAAACTAAAATAATATGCAGAACAAAATAAATGCAGCTTTGTCTTGCAGCTTGTGATGATTCTGACCTGAAAAGAATGATTTGGGGACATTGTGTTATGCACAGGCTTGGACTGACCTACAACAACACCAGAACATCTTCAGTTGGGCCCAGGGTTGCCACCACCTGTCCAGGTTTTTACACCCACTGTCAGGTTTAAAAATACCTGCCCGGTTATCAGAAGTCTGAAAACTGGGCAAGCCTGTTTACTGCAGGGATGCACCAAATCCACTATTTTGGATTCAGCCAAACCGCCGCATCCTTAGCAAAAGAATTGGTCGAATACCGAACCGAATCCGAATCGTAATTTGCATTTGCAAATTAGGGGTGGGAAGAGGAAAACATTTACTTCCTTGTTTTGTGACAAAAATTAGGATTCGGATTTGGTTCGGCCTGGCAGAAGGATTTGGCTGAATCCGAATCCTGCTGAAAAAGGCAGAATCCTGGCCGAATCTTGAACCAAAACCTGGATTCCTAGTTCACTGCTTCCTGAGCGATTTGGGAAATAAGGGACCGCCATGTCACTGGCCGCCCCTCACATAATCAGCCCCGCCTCTGACAATGCTGGTACCGCCCCCCTGCTCGGATTCCAAAGGAAGAAAAGGTGACAACCCTAGTTGGGCCCCAACCATAGACAATGATTATAATTAGTATTTCCACTGCTTATACTTCCCCTTTAATGTTAAACTCTACCTACATTGTAAGAATGAACCCCAGATATTTCTGTTTGGTCATACGGCTTGTAAGGCTACAAATGTATTGTTATTGCTACTTTTTATTACTCATCTTTCTATTCAGGCCTCTCCTATTCATACTCCAGTCTCTTATTCAAATCAATGCATGGTTGCTAGGGGAATTTGGACCCTAGAAACCAGGTTGCTGAAATTGCAGACTGGAGAGCTGCTGAATAAAAAGCTAAATAAAATAAATAAAATAAATAAAGACTAAAAGCCAATTGCAAATTGTCTCATGATATCACTCTCTATGTTATACTAAAGGTTAATTTAAAGGTCAACAACCCCTTTTAGGCAGGAGAGCAACGAATTGTTGCTTGCTGACATATATATATATATATATATATATATATATATATATATATATATATATATATATATTATATATATATATATATATATATATATAAAGTTGTTCTCACCACTAATTCTTAAAAACATTAAGTGGGGGTGCAATGAGGCTGTGACCACAACTTTGAACTGCTGCTGTAACCTGTTTTTACATGCCTACTGAATAAGATTTTCTACTTTTAATACTTTTACTGGACTCTCACGGTGCTCCGCTGTTTTTTCTTCTTATCCTTGGGATCCCTTTGACCGCATGGGATGGCGGCTGGCTGTGCAGCACGTTTGGTCTGGTGTCCGGTAAGTGCTCCCACTAAACAATTTTTTTCTGTGACCACAAAATACATATAGACAAATACAAGAGTCCTCTGCACTCAACCCATTATCAATATATTTAGGACATTGAAACATTTTGTGCCTTGAGCTACTAAAAATGCAAAAACAGGGATTGTTTGTCCATACATTGCAATTTATTTAAGCTGGCCAACTACATCAGAGTTCTATTTATATGTATATATATGGCCCACAAATTATGACTGTCTTCTCTAATATAGGGGCAAATTTACTAAAGGGCGAAGTGACTTAGGCTGGTGAAAATTCGCCAGCGTGACATCATTTTGGTATTTTGTCGATTTACTAATGGGCGCAGGCGTAACTCCGCTAGTGAAAGAGACTGATGCTGGCGCTCATTCGCACTCAATGGCCAGGTGAAATTGCGCTCTGGCGAAGGGACGTAACTGCGCGAATTCACTAAGATGTGGATTTTACTGAATGTTACCTCTAGCGCCAGACTTGCCTTTGCCACCTCAGACCAGGCGAAGTGCAATAGAGTAGATTTAGTTGAAAAATAGTTTTTTAGTTGAAAGTCCCAAAAACGCTGGCGTTTTCCTTTTTTCAGGGTGATAGGCTGCAAAAGAGCGTCATTTCTTTTTCGGGTAACCGGCTTCCCCCCTACATTTCCTAACATATGGCACATAAACTAAACACTGGGCTCATGTGTAGGGCAATATAACAACTTTATTTTATTTTATTAAGGTTCCCTGGGCTTGTGTAATGTAATGTATTTGCTGCAACATATACGTCCATTCAACTTTAACTTCCCGCCGTATGCAAATTAGCCAACGCTAGCGCAACTTCATTCTGCTTGGCGAATTAACGCTAGTGCAACTTCGCCAGCGTTCGGTGCCCTGGATGCAACTTCGCATGTTAGTGAATTAGCGTTGTCAGAGTGAATTCTCGCCTGTCGAATTGTTGCACTGCCTGCGAAGCCGTCGCTGGCAAATTTTCGCCGCTTAGTAAATTTGCCCCATAGTGTTAAAAAATGAATGGGAATATTAGCAAGGCCTTGTTGTGTCACTGATGTAAATAAGGTCAACTGTAATGAAGTAACTGTGCGTGACCAGGCCTTTTCAAAACAATTTATGGACTAACGGATAATGCAACCTTTGGAGTCTTGAGAAAGTCAGCAATTGAAATGTATTTACCCAAGCTTCTGTCTTCAGAGAACGAACCATTGCTTAATAAAGCTTGCTAAATGTCCAAGGCAACCCGTGCAATGGTCCTGTCCCAATTAATGTAACAATCGTCTTTTCCTAAATGCGTAAATACTATAGGTAACATCTGTTTATTCATATTCTTTTTCTCTTGGGAAGTTTAGGATCTTAGGGGCAGATTTACTAAGCTCGAGGGAATAATTCGAATTGAAAAAAATTCGAATTTCGAAGTATTTTTTTGGGTACTTCGACCATAGAATTGGTCAAATTCGATCGAATTCGAATGAATGTATTTGCGGTAAATCCTTCAAATTCAATATTCGAATTCGAACGATTTTACTTCAAGGGTCGAATTCGAGGGTTTTTTTTAACCCTCGAAATTCGACCCTTGATAAATCTGCCCCATAGTATTTGTAGGTACAGTACTATAGAAAACATGTAGAATTGAAGATAAAGAGACAGTTATTTTATAATCTCTAAGCCACTGCAAGGTCAGATAAGGGATCTGTTATGCAGAATGCTCGGGACCTGGGGTTTTCCGGATAAGGAGTTTCTGTAATTTGGGTCTACATACCTTCAGTCCACTTAAAAATAATTTAAACCTTAATTAAATCAAATAGGATTGTTATGCCTTCAAGGATTAATTATATCTTAATTGGGATCAAGTACAAGCTACTGTTTTATTATTACACAGAAAAAGGAAATCATTTAAAATGTTTTTAATTATTAAAATGGACAGCCTTCCTGTAATTCAGAGCTTTCTGGATAATGGGTGTCCGGATAATGGATCCCATACCTGTACCAGTGTCCTCAGCAACTCCTATCCCTCAACATCTGCCTGCGGGATTGTGATGTGACCCATCGAAATCCCCTGTTGATTGGTTAAAACTGAAGCTCTTTTCCTGTATCAATTATGTATAACTTGATCACTACTTTTTCCTTAAAAACATGAAAACATGAAATAAACCCAATAGGCTGGTTTTGCTTCCAATAAGGATTAATTATATCTTAGTTGGGATCAAGTACAAGCTACTGTTTTATTATTACAAAGAAAGGGGAAATCTTTTTCAAAAATGTGGATTATTTGGATAAAAAAGAGTCTATGGGAGATAGCCTTTCTGTTATTTGGAGCTTTTTGGATAATAGGTTTGCATATAACGGATCCCATTACTGTACTTGTAATTGCTTGTGTCCAAAATAAAGTTATAATAGCCTGCAAATAAGGGGGACTGCCATGGGATCAAAGGGAATGTCAACCCCTCACATTTTTTTTGCCTAATAAAAGAAAGCATAATTCTAAGCAATATACATTCATTACAAATGTTTTATGGTTTTAAGTTATTTGTAAATGTATTGCTATTGAAAGCAGTGTCTGTCCCTTTTTTTATTCTCTGCACTGGTGGTTCAGACTGTTGATACAATGTAAGACAAGGCAGCTGATTCACAGACTTTAGCAACATTGTTTAAAAAGTAACAACCAGGAGTTCAGCAAATGCCGCTTTCAATAGCAAATGTTTTTGAAAATAACTTTAAAAACAATGGAAATATTTAATAAAAGTATACTGGAAATTTGCTTAGAATTAAGTTTTCTGTTATTAGGCACATTTTTAAGTTTGGGTTTGACTTGCCCTTTAACACAGGCCCCCAAAAGAACGGGGGGGTGGGGTGAAAATGCAAATCTGGAGATGAAGATGATGCACTTCAGGTAGAAGAAGAGCCTCTGTGGGAGACTGACATTATCAATAGATGAAGGTTAATAGGTTGCACAGTTGTACTTAAAATAAATGACCAGGCTCTATCATATCCACTTAGCCGCGGACCCCACTGCATCTAAAGCCGCCCTGCTAAGCTGTATGGAGCTCAGTGCCCTTCAGCCTCCCTTCCCCGCAGCTTTGGAGCCGTTTCGCAATCCCAGCGTTTGTCTAAACTCCATACACATTTCACAGGCATTTCCAGGAGGCCACGAAACAGGTTTTTCCTGGAAAAGTTTCTCAGTGTGAGAGCGCTTACATAACAACGACACAGCTTATGTTAATAAGACATAACTACATCAGACTACAGATGAAATTGCTCTAGGAAAGGGCCTTGGAAAAATATATCCTTAACGTATAGGAAGAGTGTAAGTGGAATCAGAAGGGGGGGATATTTATCATCTGGACAGAATAAAGACCTACATTATAGGACATTGGTAGGGGATTATACGATTTATTTGTACAGATGTCATGCCATGGATACTAGAATCTACATAGAAGAGCCAATGTACTGACCCAGTAGTTTCTGGGCTCTGTTGAACCCTATGGGGGAAACTCTCTGCAGCCTAAGCAATATGTTCATTTGAAATAGAAAAGGTGCTATGATTGCAGGACAAATCCTCGGTGCCAGGACTGGCTGGAGAAATATCTGAAATATCTTCTGGTTTATAGGGAACTTATAACTTTTCAAGTAAGCGGTATCCTTTAAATAAAAGGTATATATATATATATGAAAGCCCTGATCTGTCTCATATATATATATATATACCGACCAAAAACATTACTAATCTATAAGGATATTAGAAGTCACTGAGGGGTTCTGTGACCATATAAAGGCACAAGGCTGCAGGCTGAGTTATACAGGGAACTCTGAGTATCACTCATGTATTATAAGGGATAATGTACCCCCTACTGTAAATGATAAGGATATTAGAAGTCACTGAGGGGTTCTGTGACCATATAAAGACACAAGGCTGCAGGCTGAGTTATACAGGGAACTCTGAGTATCACACATGTATTATAAGGGATAATGTACCCCCCTACTGTAAATGATAAGGATATTAGAAGTCACTGAGGGGTTGTTCTGTGACCATATAAAGGCACAAGGCTGCAGGCTGAGTTATACAGGGAACTCTGAGTATCACTCATGTATTATAAGGGATAATGTACCCCCTACTGTAAATGATAAGGATATTAGAAGTCACTGAGGGGTTCTGTGACCATATAAAGGCACAAGGCTGCAGGCTGAGTTATACAGGGAACTCTGAGTATCACACATGTATTATAAGGGATAATGTACCCCCCTACTGTAAATGATAAGGATATTAGAAGTCACTGAGGGGTTCTGTGACCATATAAAGGTACAAGGCTGCAGGCTGAGTTATACAGGGACCTCTAGGCCTCAGTAAAGTATGTAAAGTGCACAGAACACCTCGGTGACTTCTGATTTCCTTATCATTTACAGTAGGGGGTACATTATCCCTTATAATACATGAGTGATATATATAACATTATCCCTTATAATACATGAGTGATATATATAACAGAACCCCTCAGTGACGTCTAATATCCTTATCATTTACAGTAGGGGGTACATTAGCCCTTATAATACACAAGTGATATCATTTACCAAGGGTGAGTGCAACTTGTTCCCCTCAGACCGCCCATAACGCATTGACGTTTATTTCTGATGTGAATGCAATGCGTGTATATATATAATTTGCTCTCTCTGTGTATAATTCCAAGCTTCCCAAGAAAGAGCTGAAATTGCTTTACTGCTATGACTCACTAGCGAGGGATAAAAGGTACCCACTTGACACTCTTATGTTCCTGTGCACAAGAGATTATTATCAGCAGTCTGAACTCTTTGTAATATATGATGTTTCCCTGGAAATGCAGGGGAGACAGGCAGATGGAAACTTTATTATCTCAGGCGGCCAGACCATGATGTCATCGGCACGGCCGGTTTCATTATTTTAAGTTCATATTTTCTGGAAAAAAACCAAGGAAACAAAGCCTTTTGCAGGGCATTTTTGTGCATTTTATATTATCCCGGTGTAAATCCCAAGTCAGAGCTTGGTTTAGGGTTGGACATATTGCACAGGGAGTAATGAGCATCACTGCTGCAAACTGCAAAAACAATTATTGCAGTTAAATGAGGCCTAGAATTAGACTTGAATAGCCATCATCATCATGTCATTTAACTGGTCTCAAATGCATTGGCACAGGCCCCTTTAATAAGATCCCTTGATACTCGAGTGTGATTTTTGGGGGTTTACACCTCCTTAAAACTTAATTCATTATCCATAGAGCGATCTGTATAACTGCTTAGAGAGGCTTCTTCTGGGCTGCAATAATAATCTCTGCTGCATTCCAAGCCTCCCAGAGCACGTGAGCTTTCCCTTTAAACAGGGCTGCTGCATATTTGTGTCTAGGGATCATGTCTTCAAACGAGAGGCCCTTCTCTAATGTAAATACGTCTGGTCTGCAGCCTTTCCTCCAGAGTTTATTTAACATACATCCTATGCATTGTCTTTTGGCTCCTGCTCATATTATCTTTATCCTATAATGTGCTTGTGACGTCTACTGGGATAAATGGTGAAATTGGTGAAAGATGATGTAGGATAACTGCTCCGTGCTCAATGACCTTCCAAAATAATTAACTATATAGGGAACTGGCAGTATTTAATGAGGCTGAATAACTCTGTATTGACCCAGAGTAAAGCTGTCCATACAGAGCAAGATCTGTCCATTGATGGGGTCACCAAACAAGGAGGTATTTGTCCCATTTCTCCAAGCCTCAGCCAGACTGATCTGATATTTTGGATCCTTTAGAAGCCAAACCAATGATTGTATCATAACAGTGGCATGTGCAGACCCATGGGGAGAGGAACACATTTAGCCAGCTAAACTCCTTGCCCAACCGGACCTATAAATCTCCAGTTGAGCATCCCTTCATTTTGAACCCATACACACATCAATAAGCTGTTAACCTTCCAAAATACTAAGATTATATAGGTAAATGGTGGTATTTAATGAGGCTGATCATACAGAGCAAGATCTGTCCATTGATGGGGTCAAGAAACAAGGATATGTTTGCCCAATTTCTCCAAGCCTGGACCAGACTGATATGATCCTTTGAATCCTTTAGAAACCAAGCCAATAACTGGATCATAAAAAGGGAGAAGAACACATCAAGAGCTGCCTGAACTTCTTGCATAACCTGTCCTATAGAATGTCCAGTTGCACAGGTCATAGGTTTGACCCATACGCTGGCCAATAAGCTGCTGACTTGGTCAGAAGTGGTTGAACAGGCAATGTCAGCCCTGGTATGGCTAGCTTAAAGCACATAAAACCTCCTCTAAGACCAGCGGCTAATATAACCTCACATTGGGTACTTATATTTGTGTCCATTCCTTCCAAATGAAGCTTTTGAATGGCTGCACCCACCCCTGCTCCACGGTGGACAAAACCTACTTCCGTCTTGGATCAATGGAAGCCCTCTTCTCACTTGCCCTGCCTGAGCATTATAAAGTCCATTAGACCAGGTTTATATTGATCTGTATATGTATATGAATGTGGTTGCCATATCCGGTATAAGGCAACTCATTTCTAATGTGAATGAATCCAGACTGTCCAGACTGTCAATATCCTTAATTGATTTGCCTTCCTGCCTCTGACTCTTTTGTAGTACTTTTGAAATGGAAGCCTAAAACTGTATCCCATAAGTGGTCTAATGAATGATTGATGACCTGGCCATTCATTGGCCTTATGCATATGTTATTAGCATTAACAGTCATATATTGAAAGCAACCTTCAGACTTCCTCATTGGATCTCATTTCCTATGTCTGACCTTCTTATTGGGATATGATGCCTAAGTAACTTGCTTTTTACTGCTTTCAGTTGAATAACCTTATATTTCATTTGTGCCTTTACTTCCAGGTCTAATAAAATGTGGGGTAAAGGGGCTTAACTTTACTTTATTGGGCTTCACAACTATGTACTGCTTACAATCCATTCAACATATGTGGCCCCTCTATTAAGACTCCCTTATATTCCTAGTCCTCCATTGCCCATTCAGGGGCCTAACTACACAGGAAGCAGGGAAGGGGGGCACGGGCCCCTAAATTGTTAGCATTTTCAATATATATTGGTATAACAGGACACCTTTGCACATTTTGAGGGCCCTTCAGTTAATTTGCTGTGGAGCCCCGTAACATCTAGTTACGCCACTGGGTACATTTCCACCCTTATTACATGATGGAAGTGATTTTTTTAAAAATTTGGTAATCCATAATCATTACTAATGCTCAAAAGTAATTCGTTTCTAACAGGTATTTCCCGCTTTAATTTTGTACTTCCTATTTTGACATAATTGATTAGTCCCATCTCTTTCAGTTTTTATAATGATGAAAATTTAAAAAAAAAAAAGGTTAAAATTTAGACTTTTTTTTTTTTTTTGAAACCTGTAATGGAATGAATCATCAGATCGGATTTCACCTGAAGCCATTTGAATCATGGAGCAGAAACCATCCCGAAATAAAAGTGTAGAATGAGTAAATTTTATGACTTCATTCTTTGAAGCAACATCAGCAAGTCGTTTATTTATTCGCATTGCAAATGATCATATGATCAGCCCGGCATTTGGAAATAATCCATCGAAACCTCAGCATGCGTGAAGTCATCAGTAAAACATTCTGAATTTATTTTAGATTATCAGTGTTTTTGTTTAAATTTGCTAATTACTTCAAAACACTTAAAATACATCTAAAAGCCACGCGAAGAATGATGGCCACCACACTATTCAGAAGAGCAGGTAAGACACGGTAATTACTTTATCCTGTATTTTTAAGGCATTACTGGACAAAGGGACCAAGTGTCCCTCAAAGGGCTTTGTCTGCCTTAATAATCAGGGCTGTGCCTTTCCATTGTTTTTGACTTTCTAAAGTATGAGGTGGTTCTCCTTCTTAAGTCTGGTGGGGTGCTTGGGGCCATCATGGATCTTTGGTGATAAACCAGTTTAAGGAATTGCTGGTTAAACTAGTTGGAAGGAGACAATGTGCTGGATAATTACTCCCAAACTTGACACGTACTGTGTGTTTGAACAAAAAGGGATTAATATGGAAAAACTGAACCACAACTGCAGAGCAGGCAGTAAACAAAGTCCAGGTTCAGGCACAGTGTCAGGGCAGATTAAACAGAGTCCGTGAAACAGGCACAAGGTTGGGTGGCAATAAAGAATACAGGAGCATGGATTTAGGGAACAGGACCAGACACTGGAATGGGAACTGGAACTGGAGCAATGAAAAAGGAGGCTTGGTCACTGCAATGAGCGAAATGATCCAGCACAGGTTCCTCGAGGTGGTAGATTTATATTACCCTTTAATCAGAATATTGCCTGCAGCTGGATTAAGGGCGTGGGTCAGGGAATACAGAGAGGACAAAACAGGACCGGCACACAAGGCGATTCAACTAGAGAACTAGCCCCTTGTGTTTTTATTGCGTCACAACGTTTCAGGGTGTTCCCACTTTGTTTGACGAAGGGGGAACGCTCCGAAACGATGTGACGCAATAAACACACAAGGGGCTAGTCCCCTGTTTGAATCACTTGTGTGCCGGTCCTTTTTTCGGGCTACTTGTAATTGGGAGTGCCTTTTCCCTTAAAGTCTGAGCACTAGGCAGAATCTAATCCGAAGGGCCCGAGTGTGCACGTGATTTCCTTCTATAATACAGAGAGGAGAAACAGTCATTGATATTATCAGCCAATCCCAGACCACACCACCTCCTGTGGCTTAACCCAGAATACCCTTAATATTAATGGTTTCCCTTTGATAAAGCATAGAGCATGAAGAAGTGGTTCTCATTAGGGATTAACAGAAAAAGAGTTCTACAAAGTCCTTATTAATGAGTCCCCCATTGAATTAGAGTGGAGCGTGGCACATATACCCCGTGATGTATGATATTATATGAAGTGTAATAAAAACCTTTATTCTTTCAGTGCAGCCTACACTAAGCATAGCAAATCTATCTCCAGCAATGTATTTTTGGTGGTTCCCCGGGATACATTCAGTTTATTGTTTTGTATAATGTATTGTTTCTAGTGATGGGCGAATTTGTGCCGTTTCGCCGAAAAATTTGCGAATTTTGCGTGAATTTCACGAAACAGCCAAAAATTCGCGAAACGGCGCCGGCGTCTCGTTTTTGACGCCGGCGCCCGTTTTTTCGAAAAAAAAACATTTTTTTGACGCCGGCGAATTTTTGCAGCGAATTTTCGTGGGCGTTTCGCGAATTTATTCGGTCGGCGAAACGCGCAAATTCGCCGCAAATTCGTGCCTGCTGAATAAATTCGCCCATCACTAATTGTTTCAAGTTTCTTTCTTTAATTTATATTATGTCTCCATGACAGGGAATATGCACTAGGAGATAGACTGCTCTCAGAGGTTACTTGGGACCCAACACTCTCCACTGGCCTTTATCACAAAAATCGAACTACAGGGACGGGTGGGTAACCAGATGTCCATGTGCCGTGACTGTATCCATGAGTCCATCACTTAAACACAAAGGTGTTCCACTATTGTCACTATTCCAGCTTGACTTGTGATGGAGGAATGTCAACCTTTTTGTAAAACACAATAAACTGGATTAGGGTGTGTTGGTTAAATACAGACAGCCGATTGCTTTACTGTGCCAGCCCAAACCAGTGGAGTGGAAGGAATAAATTACATCTTAAATGGCATTAATAGGAAACATATAATTGAGATTTCCTTTCATGTGGAATACAGGATAACTTTCATTTATTTGTTTGTGTGGCATGAAATTATAAAGTATCTTTCACACGCGTCACCCCCAGACAGCATGAGAAAGATGTGTGACGATGTCACGGGAGTATTATAGAACCCAAACACATGAACCCTGGCCTGCCAAGCCAATCACAGATAAATCATGGAGTTTTCCAAAATAAATACTGTTTATGGAGGGATCTTACCCTTGGGAGTCTTACCCAATCACTTTTTCTGATCCACTGGAGAATATTATTTCCAACAGAGATAGATAGAAACCTAAGAGGAAAGACACCATCAACTAAGGGCCAAATAAAAGAGCTTATTCATCATAAGTCATGGTCAGTAGCTGAAAGTGCTAAAGGGTTGAGAAAACCAAACCTGAACCTACCGGAGAAGGTGTGTAACAACCTGCTTGGAGCAGAACCAGGGACCTGGTGGGACATTCACTAAGATTCGTAGATTTGCGCTGGCGTCCGCTTCGCTGCACTTCGCCAGGCATATTTTCGCCAGCGCTACGCAAATTCACTAAAATCCGAAGTTGCGCTCAGGGGTAGCGTAAGGTTGTGAAGTTGCACTAGCGTTGATTCGCCAAGCAAAGCGAAGTTACGCTATCGATGGTTAATTTGCATACGGTGCCAAATTCAAATTTCAATGGAAGTATTCGTAGCAGCCCTACACAAGCCTGGGAAACCTTCAAAACATCAAATAAATTTTTTTTTTGACCTACACATGTGCCCACTGTATAGTTAAGGTGCCATGAGTTAGGAAATGTAGGGGGGAAGGAGGGGAGCCCCAAAAAATTTTTTTGATCTTTTTCAGCCTATCACCCATAATAAAGAAAATACGCCAGCGTTTTTTGGGACTTAGAAAAAATTGTAACTTTTTTTGAAGAAATCCCTATCTACTCTATTGCGCTTCGCCTGGTCTGAGGTGGCGAAGGTAGCGCTCAGAACAATGCGCGCGTTAGTGAATTTGCGTAGTTACGTCCGTTGCGCAACTTCGCCAGGCGTAAGGGTGCGAAGTAACACTAGTGAAGTTACGCCAGTGTCCGTTAGTGAATCGGCGAAGTAACGAAAATGCCCAACGCTAGCGAATTCACGCTAGCGTTAGGCGCTTCGGCGCTTAGTGAATTTGCCCCCTGGTGTTTCTATGCTGCAGTGAGCAGATGGCTAAAGGTTCACTCCTATTGCTTTCCAATTGCAAATAGGCTTGGCTTGTTTCACCTGTTTGCAGTCTGGCCACAGGTGATCTGTGTAAGCCATTGAGCTGCCTATAAAATCCATACACTGCACTGATTCATTGTCCAATGTAGGTCTATGTTTCATAGTTTCTGGGTGCTATTTCTAGTTAGTATTGCCCGTTTATTGACTACTCTCTTGGATCTTGATTTTGTATTTTGCTATAGTTGTATTTGACCCAGCCTGTGACCTTGACTACTCTCTTGTCTCCTGATTTGGATAATGCTTTGCCCGATTGGTATTGACCCGGCTTGTCCCACAACCACGCTCCTTGTTCCCCGTTCCTCCTGCTAACATTTGGTTACTGTGTCTGCCCAGAACTCTCCCCTTGATCCTCTCACCATAAGACCTAGCGGCATCCAAGTAGCGGAGGTCTCCTCCCGAAGCAAAAGGCGGTGGTTATAGGTGGAAGTGTGAGCTGAGGCCTGGACCTTGGGGGTTGTTCTGGGTTTGGGATTCCTTATCTAACAAGGTGTTTTAAATAATGGTTATCTGGGTACCAGGGTCCCTCTCGCTGTAGCAACCAGGCAGAAGTTTGAATGGCAGAATAGAAGATGAATATGGGGGGACCTGATTTAAAAAACGAAATAATAACAACAACAATCTGGCCTAAGAATAATTCTGCACATTGAATTTCCAGTTGAAAACACAGTATGAAAGACTATTTGTTGGTTATACTGAATATGTGTCTAATGAAGAGTTATTTCACAAGGATCATTAGCAATGCCCCAAGGCAATACCATTCCGAAAATCAGAAAGAATATGCCAATAACTTGTGTAATGCGGATGACATGACATCCCAGGGAATGATAGTGTAATCAGGAATAAGCAGCAGCAGGAAGATTCCCATTCTTTCCTTTCCGGGAAGCCTCACCTTTCCTGCCTGTACGGATGGCCGAGCGGCAAGACATTATCACATGAGAAAGGAGGATTTCCATGGAAATATCTGGGACAGATTAGCTCACAAGTACAACGAAAACATTTGCCCCAAGCCCATGTCATCACAAGGGGCCCTTTAGGTGACAGGAGAACAAAGGACACAACTACTGGATACAGTATATTATCAGTGACCCCTAGTTCTACTACTGTACTCTCTAAACACAATTATAGAGATATTTTGAAGGGGATCAAAGAGGGGGACTGTAGTGGGGGTGTCAGAACAGAAGTTGTAGGAACAAGGAGGGACAACAGGTGGAAAGATGAGGTCAGTTGGGCAAGATGGTGACAGGATTTTGTCAGCTTTGCCCAACCTGTGGTCCTTTAGTTGTTGAAATATAACTTTCAGGGCCCACTAGCAACTGATTTGGGCTGCTGGGAGTTGTAGTGCGGCAACAGCTGAAGGAAAATAGACAGGGTCAGATTTAAATAGCAGGAGCCCCTAGGCCTTATATTCGCTCAAATTTTCATCATTGGGACCGGAGCAATGGGGATTGGCTCACAGGTAATGTAAAAAACGATCACATCGCCTGCGTATCTCCCGTGTTTCTGAACCAATGTGGGTGTGGTTGGGCCGCATTCCCCCCCCTAAAATGCTGCCGCCCTAGTCCTGGGCCTTGGTGGCCTTTCTACAAATCCGGGCCTGAAACTAGATCAGTATCAGTTTTCCACCAAGCCCCATGACCACTAAAGAGGCCCCATCCACTCCTTAAGCCTTTGGGAGATGTTTAGATCTGGGACGGCCTTGGTAATTGTAGTACAGGTATGGGACCTGTTATTCAGAATGCTTGGGCCCTGGGGTTTTCCAGATAAGGGGTCTTTCCATAATCTTCGTACCTTAAATGTGCTAAAAAATAATTTAAACATTAGGCTGGTTTTGCCTCAAATAATTGTAATTTATATTGAGTCTATGGGAGATGACCTTCCCATCAGGGGCGTAACTACAGAGGAAGGAGGCCCTGCAGGGGGCTCAGGAGGTATAGACCCTAATTCATATAGAATTTCAATAAATATGGGTTAAACAGGTCAACCTCTAGACATTTTGGGGGCCTGAAAAATAATTTGCTGTGGGGCCCAGTAATATCTAGTTACGACACTGCTTCCTGGTATTTGGAGCTTTCTGGTTTCTGTAAAATGAATCTGATACCTGTACAATAATTACAATAAGTGGGGTCTTCTAATCGTGGTGGCAGTTAGATCAAGGGGTCTGGGTATAGAACCAGAGTACCTGCATATTATATAGTATAAGTATTGGGTCCATTATCCAGAAACCTGTTATCCAGAAAGAGCGGAATTACAGAAAAACCATCTCCCATAGACTCCATTTTAATCAAATAATTCACATTTTTAAGAATATTTTTTTCAGTGTAATAATAAAGCAGTACTTTGTACTTGATCCCAACTAAGATATAATTAATCCTTATTGAAGGCAAAACAATCATATTGTGTTTATTTAAAGGGATTCTGTCATGAAATTTATTCTTAAATGACACTGTTTACACTGCAAATAATTCACTCCACCATGTAAAATGTCATTCCTGAACCAACAAGTGTATTTTTTAGTTGTAATATTGGTGTGTAGGTGCATCTCAGGTCATTTTGCCTGGTCATGTGCTTTCAGAAAGAGCCAGCACTTAAGGATGGAACTGCTTTCTGGCAGGCTGTTGTTTCTCCTACTCAATGTAACTGAATGTGACACAGTGGGACCTGGATTTTACTATTGAATGCTGTTAGATTTACCAGACAGCTGTTATCTTGTGTCTGTTATTAGGCTGCTGGGGGGGGGGGAGGGTGGTGGTGATATCACTCCATTTTGCATTACAGCAGTAAAGGGTGACTGAAGTTTATCAGAGCACAAGTCACGTGACTTGGGGCAGCTGGGAAATTGACAATATGCTCTTTTGAGAAATGGATTTCAGTGCAGAATTCTGCTGGAGCAGCACTATTAACTGGTGCATTTTGAAAAATAACATGTAGTCCCATTACAGTATCCCTTTAATGTTTAAATGATTTTTAACAGATTAAAGGTCTGGTGTTTCAAATTATGGCATTATCTGGAAACTCCAGGTCCTGAGCATTCCGGATAATAGATCCTATACCTATAATTGTAAATCCTAGTACAGTAATACACTTAAAAAGAATTTGTTTCATCAAGCACCAGGCCAGTACAGGGGTCTGTACAAGAAAGTTCTACTTTCCAGGCGGCAGCAGATCGATTGATCCCACCAGTCCTTTCGTCACTGATACAGCCGTAGAAATAATAGCCCTACTACATAATAGTCTGTGTCGGTGACTCATCAAAGGAAAATATCTAATTTTTGTCTCATTCCCATAAATGTGTTGCAAGCAATAAGTAATGTATTATACACTTTATTTTCTCAGGTTGTATAACAGCACCATAAATCACACAGCAAGTGTAATGTTCGCTGAAGCATCAATTAAGGGCTTTGTGATCCCGGCTCATTATGGGATTAATTAATGTACAGAGCAAATGGCAATATTGACATAAAAAGTTGGAGGCCTGCACTGCTCATTCTTTTATTTTCATTATGACTAATGGCTGGTTTCTGCAAGGCTGCCCAATTGTGCTCTGCACTGAATGGTTTAAATACACACTGTATGGACAGTATACAAAAGAGATCAGTTTGGGGCCCAATACAGGTAGGGGATCTGTTATCCGGAAACCCGTTATCCAGAAAGCTCTGAATTTCTGAATGGCCGTTTCCCATAGACTCCATCTTATCCAAATAATCCAAATTTTTAAAAATGATTTCCTTTTTCTCTGTAATAATAAAACAGTAGCTTGTACTCGATCCCAACTAAGATATAATTAATCCTTATCGGAAGAAAAACCAGCCTATTGGGTTTATTTAATGTTTACATGATTTTCTAGTAGACTTAAGGTAGGAAGATCCAAATAACGGAAAGATCCGTTATCCGGAAAAAACCCCCACAGGTCCCGAGCATTCTGGATAACAGGTCCCATACCTGTACTTTTATCCGGTCCAATATGCTTGGAGCAGAGCTGGCTTCACTGGAGCCTATAGGGCTTTAGCTTTAATTGTATAAATGGCTGTGATCATTGTTGATATCCAGAATGCTTGGGACCCGGGGTTTTCTGGATAAGGGATCTTGATGTACGCAGAGTATACAAAAGAATTCAGTTTGGGGCCCAATACAGGTATGAGATCCTTTATCCGGAGGTGTGGGACCTCTTATCCAGAATGCTTGGGACCTGGGGTTTTCTGGATAAGGGAAATGTAAAAAAAAATTTGCACTTTATCTTTTTAATCTGCTTCACTGCAGGATTTTGAGCCCTTAGCAGAATTGAATAAAGGGTCAGATCATCTTTACAAAACTTGTACCCCCAAATACACCCCAAATAATGATCATTTTGCCCATGGACGGCCTTTGCTACTCTCTTGTCCATCAAGCACTCAATTTGGCCACCGCAGCCGAGCCTTCATCTTTTGATCTCAAAGGGGATCGGTGGACCAGTTGGTCCAGGGGGGCATTCATTTCCATCCTGTAATGGGTCATATATACAGGTATGGGAGCCGTTATCCGGAAACCTGTTATCCAGAAAGCTCAGATTTACTGAAAATAGACTCTATTATATCCAAATAAGCCAAATTTATAAATATGATTTCCTTTTTCTCTGAAATAATAAAGCCAGCCTATTGGGTTTATTTAATGTTTACATGATTTTCTAGAAGACCAAATTATGTCAGTTTCTGTAATCCGGAAAACCCAAGGTTCTGAGCATTCTGGATAACAGGTCCCATACAGGGCCGGATTTACATAGCAGGAACACTGGGGATGCGGAGGAGATATGATAGTGTTTTACATTGCCCATGCACCAATCCCCATTGCTCTGGTCCTGATGAAGAACATTTGAGTGAATTAAAGGGAAGGGACGGACCAGAGCAATGGGGATTGGTGCATGGGAAATGTAAAACACTATCATATCTCCTCTGCATCCCCAGTGTTTCTGAACCAAGGTGGGTGTGGTTGGGCAGCATGCCGCCTCCTAAAATCCTGCCACCCTAGGCCCGGGCCTTGGTGGCCTCTCCATAAATCCAGGCCTGCTCCCATACCTGTATGTATATATCCCTTTGCATCTTCTGGGTACTGTTTGTAAATTGTTTTTTAAAAGGTGAACTGCTCCTTTAACTGAGATAACAAAGCTAAGCAAGGCATCAACCACAAAACCAAAAACAAGATCTATTTATCAACAGAATAGTGTAATTACAATTTTACACATATTTATACCATTAGAATATAGAAGAGGAACTTCAGAGATGATCATATGGCTTTAAATGGGCTTGTTGGCAGTCGAGGCTGTAATTTGGCAATGCCGGCTTTACAGCACAGAAATAAATCATTAGCAAATGAATGAGGTGTGTGGTGAGTAAATAAAAACAAACTGAAACACGTACGAAGAGTCGCAGTCCAGGGAACATACAGTACGTGGAAAGGACTGGAGCAAATTAATACAGTTTAATTTGTTGAGTAAACAAATGTTTGTGCTCCCAGCTGCACCGACTCACACAGGGAACAACAGTTCATTGGACTGGAAGCTTTGCGGGACACTCACCCGATTTCACCCAGGCACATCATCGTCATCATCGCCACCGAATCAGAACAAAGTTACCATTCTTCTCTACCTTTCCCTCATTTACACTACACTTAATGCTTCCAAATGGTCTAAATTGAACAGGTCACTAAAGGCTTGACTTGACAGCAGGACTTTGACCGGTGGAGGATTCTGGGAGTTGAAGTTCAAATTCTGGACATATATAGATTATAAATGTGTGTGTGCTATTAAAGAGAAAATTTAGGGGGCTGTTCCTGCTGAATTGTGCTTAGTACAGGGAATACCTATGCTGCCATAGTTTTATGGGATCTCTCTGTACAAATTATGAGCAAATTTAGGGGACTGTTCCTGCTGAATTGTGCTTAGTACAGGCAGGGCCGCCATTAGAAATCACGGGGCCCCGTACAACAAAATTTTTGGGGCCCCCTGGGCCCGCCCACACTGACGACCAAGCTCCACCCCATATCCCACCCACTCCACATCGCAGTTAAAAGACCACACAGACATCAGCGCTAAAAAATTAACCCCCCCCACACAAGTTGTAAAAAGCTATTGATGGTCAGGGCCCCCTTATAAAAAATTGGGGCCCCCAAAAAAGAAAATTACATTTTTAAAAAAAAAAAAAAAAAAAAAAACATTGGTGGCAGAGGCCCCCTTATAAGTTAAAAAAAACTTGGGGCCCCAACAAACAAAAATATAAAAAAACAAACATTGGTGGCAGGGGCCCCCTTATAAGTTAAAAACAAATTGGGGCCCCAAAAAAAAATTTGAAAAAAAAAAAAAAACTGGTGGCAGGGGCCCCCTTACAAGTTAAAAACAAATTGGGGGCCCCAAAAAAAATGTGAAAAAAAAAAACTGGTGGCAAGGGCCCCCTTACATGTTAAAAAAATTTGGGGCCACCAAAAAGAAAATTAATTTTTAAAAAAAAAAAAAAAACAATGGTGGCAAGGGGCCCCTTACGAGTAAAAAAAAAAAATTGGGGCCCCAAAAAAAAAGTTTTAAAAAAAAGATTGGTGGCAGGGGCCTATAGAATATTAAAATAATACATTGGTGGCCAGGGGATTAAAAAAAAAAAAAAAACACAAACTGGTGTTCAGTAGGATTGAACTCATGGCTTCAGTACTTCAACTTCGCCTCCTTTCGTGACTTCGGGTCTTTTCACCGCTTCAGGACTTCAATTTCGGCTCTTTTCGTGACTTCGGGTCTTTGCGCTGCTTCAGGACTTCGGCTGTTTTCGTGACTTCGGGTCTTTTCGGCGCTTCGTGACTTCGGCTTGTTCCGTGACTTCGGGTCTTTTCGGCGCATCGGCTTCGGCTTTTCGGCACTTCCGCATTCGGCACGCAAGAGGCAAGACGTACGGCTCGGGCGCTCGTAAGGGGGGCCCGGATCTTCAAAAAATGCAGCGCTGCCGGGCCCCCCTTCATGCCCGGGCCCGGTACGCTTGTCCCCCCCTGATGGCGGCCCTGAGTACAGGGGAATACCTATTCTGCCATAGTTGTATGGGATCTCTCTGTACAGACTATGAGCAAATTTAGGGACTGTTCCTGCTGAATTGTGCTTAGTACAGGGAATACCTATTCTGCCATAGTTGTATGGGATCTCTCTGTACAGACTATGAGCAAACTTAGGGGACTGTTCCTGCTGAATTGTGCTTAGTACAGGGAATACCTATTCATAGTTTTATGGTATGAGTTTTAATATCATGAAGAATATAACACAATAGGAGGCCTGTGGGAGGTGATGAAGTGGGCAGCCTGAGAGTCAATGGCCGTATAGTCAAGGCTGCAATGAGATAAAGATAATGCAAAATGTTATTGTTTTTTTCAAAATTTCTATGGTTGAAATAAGATTGGGCTAATGGGAATTCTCCGAACTTGGGGCCCAATGGGAGACGCATTGGTCACAGCAGGAGGCATTGAGTGTACCCTACTTACATAACTTTTATTACTTATATTTCTCGTATTCAGTTTCAGTCTCTCGTTCAAGAACTGCCACGTTGCTATGGTAACCTCACAGGCAGCGGTTTAAATTCTAAGCTTAAAACTGCTAAACGTTAACCCCCTGCAATGGGAATACTGCTGTACTTAATAGGAAAACCCTTTAAAAAAACACCAAGTGATTTAAAAATGAATAATTAATCAGTATAATATCCATCTGACGAGATTGCTTCCTTTATTTTAATTACCCCCCCCCCTTCTATTTCAGAGGATGATGTGAAAACATGAAAGTCAAAACAGGATGTGATAAAGTAAAATAATAACAGGCCTTGGGATGTCAGCACTCTCTATTAACTATCACTGCCTCTAATTATTTTAGCTGAGCTATAAAGTCGTTATGCAAGAGTTTCTTAAAGGGACACGCAGTATAAAGCAGCCCACACCCTTCCCTGGCAGGAAATGCCATTTCTCTATGGTTATTACTGTGAATAAAGGAACCTTTTCTGCTAAGGAATGGGAAATCTCATTTTCCTCTATTCTCAAGGACTAACCTTTTGTCCTTTCCTCTGGCGGCCATGGAGAGGTCCCCTGGGGTAAGCACATCTAATTTGGCTACATCCTCAGTTCCTTTTTCCTGTAATATGCAGCAGTTATGGCCAAATCTGAAGAAAACACTGCAGCAACGCTTGCGCACGAAATCTGCCTGTCAAATACAGGAGTATGGACATAAATTCCTTCTGGTTAACTGAACATATTAGGGGTCATTCACGACCCCCAGGCAGGGTTGGAACTAGGGGCAGGCAGAAGAGGAACATGCCTAGGGCACAACAACAGGGGAGAGGTGCCAGGCACATACGAGTCCTGAGTGCGTCTAGTTGGACAGACCCGTGCCCAACCCGGACCAGCTGACCCACACCCGCCACATAATATGTTCCTCTACCTAGCCCCACCACCCGACTCACAAATAATTTACTTGCCTTCTGACCTAGGAACCGTGAAACCGAAAGTGACGTCACTATGAGCAGGAAGTGACGTCACACTGGAGCCGAATCACATCGCTAAGGGAACAAATTTTGCTCATGCACCAGGTGGGTTACCCGACGAGTAAAAGCATGATCAGGGAATATGAACTTTTTGCCCAAAGCCCAATCACTTTGCGAGTAACTTTAAATCGAATTCGATTAGAAAACCAACCTATTCGATCGAAAACGGACCTAGTCGGCCAAAAAAACTTTGATTTTTCGATAAAAATTCGATTGGTCTTTTCTAATTCGAATTTGAAGTTATAGGAGTTCAACAAAATCCCATTACTTCGAAATTCGACTTTTGATACATCTCAAGTCAATGCATCTAGGCACAAGCTTTCATATGGGCGATGAGTTCTTTAGAACACCAGGACAAAACGTATTAAATTTTATATTTCATATTACAGAAGTAAACAGTGCATTTATAAAAAAAAAAAAGTTGTTGCTAAAAAGGCATACATAAAATACAGAATACAAACAGTAGGTAAAATAAAAGGTTTTCATTAATGATCCCCTGTAGGTGGGTGTGGGTTTTACGCCAGTTTTTACAATACAGACACTCCCCTGAAATAGGGTCTGTAGGATTGTTCTTAAAGGACCAGTAACATCAGAATTTTTTTTTAAAAATTCCATCGTGCGGCGCTCAATCCTCCCTGGCTATCTCCTATAAGGAAGGCATGGAGGAGAAATTGAGCGCCAAACGATGGATCGTCGCCTCTACTGAAGAGGAGCGCAAGCGGAGTTTTGGTAAGTTATTTATTAATAAAGGCTGTGCGATTTTAAAGTTTAATTAGTCTTGGTGTTTATTTTGTGGTATAATAACTAATTTTTTTTAAAACATTTTATGTTACTGGTCCTTTAAGTTGAATTTGTATGGAAGTTGGAACATATACATTTACTTATTAAATGCAACTTAGACAGATGTTTGTCTTAACATAGTATTTATTTTTACCTTTCTGTGCTCTGCAATAGACAACACACACCAGAGGGGTTTGGGCAGGTGGTTTATTAAAGCTAAATGCAAATAAAGGCCAAGGAAACCATAGTATGTTACTGTAACAACCTCTGTCTGTAAGTCTGAGTTGTATGTAAGTCGGGTGTATGTAACTCGAGGACTGCTTGTATAATATTGGAGCTTGCCAGTAAAATGGAAATCGGGGCATGGGGTGGTCCATAAGTGGGTGATCACAATGATACCAAACATCAGGGGTGCCTTGTGTTCCAATCCCCCAGGAACCAGGCCCGGATTTGTGGGAAGGCCACCTAGGCCCGGGCCTAGGGTGGCAGGATTTTAGGGGGGCGGCATGCTGCCCAACCACACCTATATTGGTTCAAAAACACTGGGGATGCGCAGGAGATACAATCTCCATGATAATTTGCATGAATAAAGGGTAGGGGACAGGGGGGACAAACGGCAGTGGGCCTAGGGGCGCCCGCTATGTAAATCCGTCCCTGCCAGGAACCATCCCTCCTAATTGGTGGCTATAGGCTGGCCCTGTTTGGTATCATTAGGAAGCATGTGATCTCCTTGTAACCAATGTGTCAGTTATGAGGATGTGAATCCTATGACAGAGATGATAATATGGTTCCTTTCCTGTAATTCCTATATTTTCTAATAATTTTCTCAGCCCCCAGCTACTTTCTTTTGATCAACTTAGAACTGACTGGCCCAGCTTCCTTGCCCAAATGGTGTGACACCTTTGTATAATGAAGGGTCTCATTGTGGACCCAAAACCAAATCTCTCCAGTGTTAACCCTTTGCAATACCAGCACAGAACTGCAGTGGCATAACTAGATCTTCAGAGGGGCCCAGCGCACTCCGATCCCCATCCTCCTGCCCACTTCCTGCCTCCGCCCACTTCCCGACAGGACACCACCCACTCTCCACCCAAACCCTGCCCACCCCCACCCAGACTCCGCCCACTATCAGGCCCGATGCTTCCCCACCACAGGTAAGAGAGCTGTTGGGGAGGGGTTCTTTTTGGCTATAGAGGGAGCAGACCTTGTGGGGTCTGCTTCCTCTATAGTTATGCCATTGCCATCTGACATGAAATACAGGTGTGAACGCTTGCTAATACTCCTATTATTAGCTCTTGTAGGGCTCCATATTTCCAATAAGGGTCTTTCAAACAGGGCAAACCATTGGGGGACTAAAAAAAGTAGTGGGAGAACTACACTATTTGACAATAGTAAAAAAAAAATATAAATAGCTGTACATGAGTATAGCATTTCTTTAGTGTTTATTTACTACCATACCGGGTTGCTTGGGACATTGAAGCTGAATAGAGACAGGGAAACCATCTGAGCATTAGAAAACTGCACTGTTTCAGAATGTATGCATAAAATAAATAGGAATACCTGTGCAGGTAAAAACAGAACGGCAAAGATATACCAAACAAAGCAGTTACTAAGAATACTGGTCATTAGAAGCAGAAAATGTGAAGAACTACATGCTGTTAGCCAGAATAAAAGTGAATAAAAAGTGGTAATATGGCGGCAGCTTATTGGTCTGTGTATGGGGCCCTCCCTGATCAATATCAGGCTGAAAATTGCTCTAAAAATTCAGCTGGAGTGAGGACTGTGTCAGTTTGTTGATGTGGTCCTTGCTCCATCATTATGATCCTGTATCTCCCACCGCAAGGTGAGCATATCGGTGAAAGACCTGCTCCTTTAGTGATATTGCCAAACAGATCTTCTAACATCTGGGGCCAACTTTAGCTTTAGACCATTTAGTTAGTGTTGGGCGAATTTCTCCAGTTTTGCTTCGCCGAAAAATGAAATGGCGAAAAATTTTGGATGCACATTCGGAAAGTCACTGGCCTCTATTTTGACGCTGGCGTTAAAGTCAATGGGCTTCAAATAGTCTGGACGCGTGGCGATTTTGACACGAGAAACTTTTCAGACGTGCATCCAAAACATTTATTGCACTGGCGGCAAAACGTGGAAATTCGCCGCGAATTTAAGCCAGCCAAATTTATTCGCCCATCACTATTTTTAGTTAAGAAGCTCAGAGCCTAAAAAAAATTCCAATTCTGTTTTGCTTTGATAGTTTCTGTTGCTGTATTTCAGTATTACAAAATGTTCGGTCACATCGCCCCTGACATTACACATGTGCTTACACAGTCATTTCTAGTACGCCCTGCAGTCGAAAACCTCTTTCCCCTTGGTCAGCAAAGTCTATTTCTCTCTAGAGAGACTGGGAAAGCTGTGATGACTATTGCATCAGAATTTCATTCACTTTCCTTGCCATATACAGTTAATAAGAAATCTTCTATGGCTTGCGAGTTTAAGTAACCCAAAATATTTAAAACCAAGTTTTTCTCATCAAGTTGAATCTGGCCCATTATACACTATAAGGAAATGTACATTTATATTGCAGGGTCAGAAAGGGTTAAAGAAGACCCTGGACAGGACTTTGCATCAGGGGTCCATTGGCTCACCCCTCCTTGTGCAGTTCCTCTGGCATTCAGCACAGGTACAGAGCTTCCCCCGTGGTATCAGGTATAGTGCTGCGAAATGTGCTGGCGCTATATAAATAAATATTAATAATAATATAGTGCGACTGACTGTGGGAAGTGATACAGAAGCCCCTGTGCCTTAAAGGAGTTGTTCACCTTTGAGTTAACTTTTAGTATGATGTAGAGAGTGATTTATTATTTGTGGGGTTTGAGTAATTTTGCTTTTCATTCTGCAGCTCTCCAGTTTTCAATTTTCAAAGTCCAAATTACCCTAGCAACCATGTATTGATTTGAATAAGACGGAAATTAGGAAATCTGGACAGGACATTGAAGTTAAAGACATGGCGATGAGCCCCGCCCACAACATCAGAAGCCCGTCCCCTGATGTCACCAGGCCACCCATGACATCACCAGGCTGCCCCCAATGTCACCTGCCCCCTGCCTGGATTCACCCAATTGAAAAGGTGAACCACCCCCTTTAACAAACAGCCATAAATTCTAGGGATCATTTAATACCTGTAGGGCAGGGTGCAAAGTACCAAAAAATGGGCACATTTTGTTTTTTGCAACATGCCACCAGTACAGCATTTAGCAACACTGTATTCAAGAGGGGTGGTAGGGGGCAGACACATAGGTGTCCCCCCATCCACTCATACCAAGGGTTGGACTGGGTTTGTAGGACATGGAAAAAAAACAGACCCAGATCCAATCCCCGCCTGCCCTCAGCCATCGCTCCCCTGGAGGCCCACCCCAGTCCCACTCTGCTCCTACCTGTCCCCTAACTTGTGAGTAATTCATAGAAGTACATTGAGCCTTCTAGGGGTGAGCTCTGCAACTCACAACAATTTGTTTTTATCCAAGCAAAGTACAGAGCACAGAAAGACATTGCTTTGTAAATGATAACTAATGGGGGCGCTTTTTCTCCCTTTAGTGCTTCTGCATTAGTGTTCAGTAAGCAACCCCAATTAACTTCAGTCTAGGCTTAAATTTCCCTGTAATTATATGTAAGGGCTCTTACACACTGCCGTTTTGACTGCCCTCCCCAGCGCTGCGATTTCTTCCGTTCAGACGCAGGGAAGCGCAGGAGTAGACGCAGTCAATTATTTTGAAGGGGGATGTACTCCCACAGACGCAACTAAGTGCCCAACACAGGTTGGGATGCAGCATGTTGCATTTCATCTGCGTTCGGTGCATGCACGCCTCCGTGTGAGTTAGTAACGTAACTAGAGGGAAGCACAGCCGGGCCCCCCGCCCCCCTCCGTACGCACGGGATTCATTGCGCGCGAGCTGCCGGTGGGCCCTGAGGGGGTGCGGGCCCTGGCGAAGTTGCACCCCCTGCTCCCCTGGTAGTTATGCCACTGCTGTGAGTACAGCCCCCTTCACAATAATAGACTGAAGTTAATTGGAGAAACACTAAAGGGAGAAAAAGCTCCCCCATTAGAGCCCTAGCTCACTTTCTGTTTTTGGAATGAAATGTGGGGGACTCCACATGGTGACGTTGGCCCAGACATAAAATACCAACACTGAATGACCTGGGAAATATAGAGTTTGTTTTCGCTGACCTTTTAATTGCAATCTGTTTGCCTTGGGAATTCAAGTGGCTTCAGCCATTGAGTTAATTGATGAATGGATAAAAGGAAGTCTGGCCACTCCAGGCATTGGAAAGAAAGGGTCAGCTGTTACCCTTCCGCTGTATTATTCACTTGTTCAGACATTCCTGATGAGAAACCAGCGAAAGACCAATCATTTAAACTGGTTTTCGGTAAAACAGCTGCACTTGCTGAGGGGAACTCATCTGAAGAACATTCATCCCCCTATAACTGAGCGGCTGAATCATCCATGAGCATTTTTTTATTAAGCTGTAAGAAGTTTCCCAACTGAGCGAGGAATGTTCTGGAGATAACACTTGCTGTTCTTCCTTCATTCTATGATTTAAAGGGAAGAGAATGTGGCTAGAAGAGGGATTACTCAAGCAGTTTAACAGGCTCAACAAATGTTCAGTGTCCTGACCTCTGTCTGTCTGGTGGGTCACAGGCCAGGGATTGATGGACATTGGTGGAACTGGTGGTAAATATAGATACTGGAATTTGGTTGGCAAGTAATGGGTGCCATGTTCCTTTAGTTATTAGGTCCAACACACTATCAAGGCAAAATGAGGGCAGGAGACAGAAGGTATAATAGAAGATTGGTCCTAAGAAACTTGAAACACAAGCATGAAAAAAGTTCCTGGGGTGCCAAGTAAGGGCTGTGATTGGCTATTTGGTAGCCCCTGTGTGGACTGGCAGCCTACATTGAGACTCTGTTTGGCAGGACATCTGGTTTTTATACAGCCAAAACTTGTCTCCAAGCCTGGAATTCAAAAATAATCACCTGCTTTGAGGCCACTGGGAGCAACATTGAAGGGGTTGGAGAGCAATATGTTCCTCATGAGCCACTGGTTGGGGATCACTGGTCTAGAGGAAGGCTCTGTATATCAATCTATCTGGACCCTATCAAGGTCAAAGTGTATTTGTACATAGAAAAAGTTTAGAAGTGCAGAAAGTGGAAGTTCAGTGTTTCTGTTGAACATGGTTCTTTCAGTAAGATCATTCCTCCAGGCAATATCATGACTCTAACAATGCCCCAAAATATGTAAAGGGTCATATTACAAAATCTAAATAATTTCACAGATTAACCGCTGGATTTATAAGCAGCCACACAAATGGCCTTGGCTCAGAGGAAAACAAAAAAAATTGCACAATTGTCAATGATGCAACACCCAAAAATAACGATTCTTGTAAATCTCAGAGGCAAACAAATCAGTGGTGATTGTTTCTTTCCATAAATACAGATTTCAGAAAGATACAGGTATGGGACCTATTATCCAGAATGCTTGGGACCTGAGTATTTTTGTATAAGGGATATTTTCATAATTTGGACCCTCATGCAATAAGTCTACTTAAAACACCCAACAGGATTGTTTTGCCTGTAATAAAGATTAATTTATATATTAGCTGGAATCAAGTGCAAAGTACTGTTTTATTATTACAGAAACAAATGAAATAATTAAAAAAAAAAAAAAATCTAAATTATTTGATTAAATAAAGAGTCTACGGAAAATGGACTTCCTGTAATTCAGAGTTTTGTAGATAACAGGTTTCCGGATAATGGATCCCATACCTGTATTAGTCGAAGATATCGAATATCGAACAATTATTTCACAACAAGATTTCATTTAATTTCTTTTTCAGTGACTTATAAACTCTGTCTGCTGATTATTATTATTATTGTCCATTATGGTATCACCTGATTGGTTTCTATAGCATGCAGGATCATTTCAGGGTGCAATAATTGTTGTAATTCCTTGTGGTTCTGGCTGAAGACCCAGGTATTGGGTTATTTTACTACTTGCTTCCCTGTTGCATGTTTAATTCTTGATACCTTCACCAATCTGCTCAGTATCTGAGATTACAGATACCAATGAGCAGTGTCAGGGAATGGGATCAGTCAACAGAGAGGTTATAACAGGTTATAACAGGCAGCAAGTGAGTCTGTCCAGCTTAGTTGATAGGGTTTCCATTCCTGACATAGCAAAAATAAGCAGTTATTCAGATTATTATTCAGAAGAGGTTCCTAAGCTCTATACCAGTGATCCCCAACCAGTAGCTCATGAGCAACATGTTACTCACCAACCCCTTTAAATATTGCTCCCAGTGGTCTCAAAGCAAGTGCTTATTTTTCAATTCCTGGTTTGAAGGCAAGTTTTGGTTTTATAAAAAACAGGTTGTCACGGTCGGCACCCAACACCAGAACAAACACCAGGCACCCTGGTCTCGGCTCGTGCTTTACCAGTAGTGTGACCGAGTAGTGTGACCGCCTTTGGGCCTCGGGAGGAGCCCTCAGCTTACTTGGATGCCACCTGGACTTAAACGAGAGGCACAACAGGCAGGAGTCAATCCAGGAAGTCAATCAGGAGGGACAGACGGAATCAGAGTCGGTTTCAGGCAAGGGTCAGGTTACGGAGGTCCGAGAAGTCAAAAGCCAGGCTGGGTCAAAACACAGAAGTTCAAAACAGAATTCAGGCAAAACAGGTACTAGCACAAGGCTCAGGAACCACCAGGAAACAAATCCTATCACGGGCAAAGAATATAATGTAATGGCCCTTTAAATACCCATAAGGCTTCGCGCCATTGTGTGCCTGCACCTATAAAAAGAACAGAGACGCGCAGCGCGCGCCCTTAGTTGACCGGCGCATCAAGGAGTAGACTAGCGTGGCGGGCGTCCCCGCAGAGAGCGCGGCGGGCCTCCCCGCCGGCCATCTAGACAACCAGGGTAAGCTGCCGTTACACAGGTGTACTGCCAAACAGAATCTCCTGTAGGCTGCCAGTCCAAATAGGGGCTACCAATAGCCAATTACAGCCCATATTTGCCACCCCCTAGAACTTTTTTCATGCTGCTCCCCAACTTTTTTTTTACATTTTAATGTGGCTCACGGGTAAAAAAATATTTGGGACCCCTGCTCTATACCCTCTACTATCCAGTTGCAGTAATATAGCCAGCCATCATATGACACTGAAATTCAACTGACAGTTTTTGAAGATGTCAGTTAGACCCACAGGCACTGTGTGTGTATCAGGTACAGTTAACTATAAGCTAAGGCTGAAAAGTAGGGTAAAATGTGATGACAGTAGTCTAAATTCCATTCCTGTTTTACTGGAAAACGGCAATGACATTTTAAGACTTTATAGGTGCGTTCACATGGGATTCCACTCATCTAGTTCTCACAAGCAATGTCATGTCTCACAAGCAATGTCAATGTCAAAGATACGCCTGATAAAATTCACTCAAACATTTGTTTTTTTTTAAATGTCCAAAATTCCTAAGTTCTGTTTCAGCTGCTTATGAATCTGGGCAAAATTCAGAAAAAAAACATTTATATATCTCTTACGGGTGCACACACCGTAAGTTAAAAAAATTTGTGTATTCAGTAGAATAATCAAAATTTGCATCTATATCATAGTAAAGGTTTGTTTTAAAACAAAGTCCCCTTTACCTGTATCATAATAATAATATAATATATATAATATTTATCCAGACAGTCAGCTACAGAATACTGTACAGCCGTGAATATAACTGACCTTGGCAACTGCTCTGCTCCCAGTCAAGTTTATGAGATACTCTGTTGTATCCCAAGGGCATGAAATGTCCAGGAAATATCTGAATAAAATACAGAATGTTCTGTGTTGCTTATTGGCCGACCTGCAGAAAACCAACAGTTAAAGCAACATGGCGCACCTCACAATACCCTAATTCCTTTTTGGGTCCTTTGATGTTGCCTCTGCAGAATTTTGTTGGATAACAACCCCCTCTCTCCACAGCAGAAATGGAAAAAAATGGCAACACAGGCACATAAACATACAGAGTGTAACATAAATACAGAATATTCAGCCTTTCCAATAGGGATGTGCACCCTGTTCCTGTTTGTCTTGGCTTCAGCATCTCAAACAGCTTTCAGTGGGTTCAGCAGAGCTTAGCAGGTCATCTCAAAGCCACCACTTAAAAACTATGCAGCCACATACCCTATCAAATGCTTTTAACTCTCTCCTTTATGGGATACACCAACACCCCTGTTTGATAAAGCAGGAAAATGGATTCATAGGGTGCATATATATGTGCAGTAAATGTCGGAGAGGGAACTATTAACATAAAGGTTGCATTTGTGGCACAAAAACAATTTTTCATTAAGCAATGTCCAAAAAAGATGGGCAAAACACTCCTTTTGCACGGGAACCCTGTACTTGCACCAAAAGACAGCTTTTTTGTGGTCCAAGAATAGAGCAAAGTGCTTTACCACTTTCTGAATTCAGCAGTAGGAGGGTGGTGGTCATAGTTTGGTCCCCTATCATTTAGACGTTGAGGCTATAGAGTGCTGGGGCAGAGCATAACCTGTACCCTGGGCAAAGTTGTTCTGCAATGTCACACTGGATAAGTAGTCATTCAAAACCCAACTACTTAGTGCACCTGAGCCAATGAAGGAACCCAGAAACTGTTGATCAGAACCTACCTGTGTGGATCTTGCCATATATGCCCAGCTTTAGAGGCAAGTTTGCACTTTATTTTACAGTCACATCAGATGAACTGATGCGCAACTGCCCCAATATATTCCTTGGGTTTTGGTTACTCAATCTATTGGCAGCAAAGAAAGATATTGCCTTGGCCAAATGGAGTGCAGAGATAAAAATGTTCTCTGCACACACAAACCTACTGAAAGTAGTATTCACTTCTAATATTTACTAAATATGGACTGGCCATATTTAGCTTTCTTACTCTTTTCCAAAGAGCTCCACACCCTTGGTGCCACTTTAGGGACAAAAGCACAGAAGTTGGCATCCAGGCTGTGGTGAGGAGCTTTGATTGATTTTTGTCTTTTGGCTCAATAATCACTCCCTGCATGGACTGCCTAGTTTATAAAGAAACAGTTGTGCTATATCTTCTGTTTGTTGCATGATTCTACAAAACTTTGCTTAAAGGGCTCTACTCATGGTCAAAGAGAAAGGCCAAAATCCGACTGCTTGCCATTGGAATTTTTGTAGCAGTAGGCAGTGAGATACTGTCCCAAATAGCCTCACAATCTACTGGAAGTAGGACAATGCCAATAGCTCCTGCCTAGCCAGGGCCGCTGGTGGCTACATAGTGTCTTTAATAACTGAAGCCTGCTCTGGATTTTATATGCATTATAGAACTGGTACTAAAACACATATAGAGCTCTAAGAAGATCAAAAAATGAAGAATTGTGCCTGTTGTTTTTAGTTGTGGTTAATATATTCATGACACATCTGTGTTCACTTCAGGGAAACCCTTTCTCCAAGTAACTGCACATAAGGCACAAAAATATCCTGCATTTACAGGAAAAGGAACAAGCCAGTCACTGCTGTCATTGTATTTCACCTTGCCTAACACAGAAATACATGCGTAAGGAAGTATTAGACTAGGCTTGGCAATACTTTACAAGAGTCACAATATTTTCACTCGTTGCTTCCTTAGGAGTATGAGTTAAGAGGTTTCCTGCTGGTTAGAGTATCATCTCCATTTCCCAGAAATACTTGGCCTTCCAGTATCTCTCAGCCTACGCACTAGGCTTCTTGCTGAAGTGTTCCTTCTACTCGTCAGGTTTGCTCATTTTGTTTAGCTTGCATGTTTCACTTCTATAGGGCCAGACAGCTGTGATCTTTCCTCATCTCCATCGCTTGCCTATAACAAGGACTGTATTTCCTAATTTCTCCAGTTCCGCTTTTGGATTCAATGCAAGTTTGTGTGTGTCGCTTTATATGTCTGCTTAAAGTCTATTAATACAACTTAATTCAAGTCATTGTGACTAAGGGGAAGACCCATATATGGTACAGTTTACTAGTTCCTTCTCATTGCGTAATATATACTGTCATGTCCATGGTGTGAATCAACACTGAGAGTCAAGTTTGCAGCAGTGAATTGCAAAGATAAGCAAATTCATCCAGACAAAAACACAAGTAGGATTGTTTAGTTTCAACACAGGAAAGGAGCCAGCAGAAAGAAGTATCTGCTACATTTTCGCATTTGTATATTCTATTTGTTCCATCTCTATTTGCTTCCTTCTTGATAACTGCATCAGCCATGGCTTCTATCCTGAGGAGGCCACGCACACCAAGATATGCTTATTCAATGAGACCAATCTTGGCATCTACTGGGAGATCATTTGTAAATAGGCCATCCCATGACTGTATGAGATAGCACTTGGTCTTATCTGTGGATGCCCCATCTTGGCAGGTACACGGGACATCTTCAGATGTGGTGTGAGATGCCTCTCTCTACAGATATGCTTGTCCTGGTCCATGTATGGTCACCTTAAAGGGATACTGTCATGGGAAAAAACATTTTTTTCAAATTGAATCAGTTAATAGTGCTGCTCCAGCAGAATTCTGCACTGAATCCATTTCTCAAAAGAACAAACAGATTTTTTTATATTCAATTTTGAAATCTGACATGGGGCTAGACATTTTGTCAATTTCCCAGCTGCCCCAAGTCATGTGACTTGTGCTCTGATAAACTTCAATCACTCTTTACTGCTGTACTGCAAGTTGGAGTGATATCACCCCCTCCCTTTTTTCCCCTCAGCAGCCAAACAAAAGAACAATGGGAAGGTAACCAGATAACAGCTCCCTAACACAAGATAACAGCTGCCTGGTAGATCTAAGAACAACACTCAATAGTAAAAACCCATGTCCCACTGAGACACATTCAGTTACATTGAGAAGGAAAAACAACAGCTGCCAGAAAGCATTTCTCTCCTAAAGTGCAGGCACAAGTCAGATGACCAGGGGCAGCTGGGAAATTGACAATATGTCTAGCCCCATGTCAGATTTCAAAATTGAATATAAAAAAATCTGTTTGCTCTTTTGAAAAATGGATTTCAGTGCAGAATTCTGCTGGAGTAGCACTATTAACTGATGTGTTTTGAAAAAAATATGTTTTCCGATGACAGGATCCCTTTAAAATCAAAACAATGTGTTTGCCACCAAACATGTTCCCCATGAATAAGTTCTATTATGCAAATTCTATGAAGTCAAAAACTCACACTGCTGTGGGTTTTAGCACTGGTGTAGCCATGGGCATCAGTACAAACTTTAATGAAAGGTCTCGATTAATGAAAATCCCAAGGACATTAATAATGTAAGTGGTGCAAGCAAGCAGAAACTGATGTGCCAAAAAGTAAGGAATTAAATTTTTTCAGCAATTACTGCACTTTTGGTTTTGTTATTTAGTCTGGAAAGTAGGAAACCCCTTTCAAAAGATAATTGAAATATAATGTCTTTATGCAGATCTCTGATGTAATTTCTAACCGATATATTTTATCAATTATATTTCCAAAAACAGAGACGTGTTCTTCAAAAACATTACCAGGGAATTACACATTGATGGGCGGCTTAATGTACCTGTGCTTTTATAGCTTAATAGTACACTTATGACCACCTTAACACTTAACTGGCTTGGCAGTTGCACATTCTTCACCAAACTATTCCTTGCCAACGCTTTTTAGCTTCTTTGATAAAAGGTTGTGGAACGTCTTGGGTTCCTGGTCATCAAGGGAATAAAAACAACGGCCTTTGGTTAAACAGTTTTAGATGCAGATGAAACAAAACCCTTATGATGAAATCACAAGACAGGATGAACTGGAAGCAGTGGTGGGGGTAACAACAAAAGAGTTTAGATTTCCTTAGCCGTGGAAACACTTAACTGTTGCCCTGAAGGATTACAACTGACATCATTGACCACAAGAGACAGGATAAGGCTTTGGGGATATCACCAAAACAAATTGAAACAAAGTAAAAAATCCCTTTTATCATCTCACTTATAGAAATCCTCCGCATGCCACGTGTTGCTCTAACAGTTTGGAATTATTTTACTCACAAGGTGTACTTGGATATGAATACGTACAGTATTATTTTTTATGCTTTTAGCTACATTTTCCCTTCCTTGATCGGAGGGGACTAATACATAAATGTATAATGGACATAATATATCAGTATATGTATATTTACTGATGGTCAGTGCACTGGAGAAGCCGATTGAATTTGTAGTTTGACAACGAATTGGCAGAACTTCAGATGGGACAATTGTTTTGAAAGGTTTCACAATTTTGTGTGTGAAAATCAAGTTGTTCCTTAAATTATGAAGTGCTTTATTGAGAGGAATGTGAAGGGTTCATTCATTTCTAAAATCTGCAAATGCAGCTAATGAATTCTGCTCCATCTATTTTAGCAGCTATACAATTTAATATTGTGTACTTTGTAGCTTTAACAGAGAAAATTGACTTGTCAATGGGCTAGATGTGGCCAATGATGTTGCCAATCCTCTTTCGTTCCTCAGCATTCTCCATGGCTCTGGCCAATCCTCTTGTGTTCCTCAGCATTCTCCATGGCTCTGGCCAATCCTCTTGTGTTCCTCAGCATTCTCAATGGCTCTGGCCAATCCTCTTGTGTTCCTCAGCATTCTCCATGGCTCTGGCCAATCCTCTTGTGTTCCTCAGCATTCTCCATGGCTCTGGCCAATCCTCTTGTGTTCCTCAGCATTCTCCATGGCTCTGGCCAATCCTCTTGTGTTCCTCAGCATTCTCCATGGCTCTGGCAAATCCTCTTGTGTTCCTCAGCATTCTCCATGGCTCTGGCCAATCCTCTTGTGTTCCTCAGCATTCTCCATGGCTCTGGCCAATCCTCTTGTGTTCCTCAGCATTCTCCATGGCTCTGGCCAATCCTCTTGTGTTCCTCAGCATTCTCCATGGCTCTGGCCAATCCTCTATATGCCTATTTACATAATGTAACAGTCGTGCTTATTTTGTGTAAGATAAATTTTGCACTTCTCTCATTTCACTCCCTATTCCTTCCAGATTGAAAAAGGCCCAGTAAAAAAAACTTTAATTGTATTTACATGCAAAGTTCACCCAGCCCACACTTACAAAATCCTATCATTTCTGTATGTTTGCCCATTTTCTAGGGATTTCAGTCCTAAGTCATGAATAGATTTCCTATGACTTTCCACTGAGTGGGTGGAGATACAAGAAAATAAAACATCTCTGCAGGGAACAAACCTGATAGCAAATAGTACCGAATAGAAATAACTGGCACCTCAATTGAAAAGGATAAAGATTAGTCATGTGACTTTGTTTTGACTGTAGGGTGACTAACAGAATTTATCTTCTGTCAAGTTTATCTGTAGGGCGTTACACTATATTGTCATTTAAACTTAAAAGAACCACACCCAGACTGTACTAATCTTCTACATATCTCAGTATTGGCACTGTGTTGCACTTTACTACTATAGCACATGGGGTGTATACTTGGTAGGGAATCACCAGAATTTGCCACCATCTCTTCCCAATCATTTGAATGATGGTAACTGGGAACTGGTGCTTTCCAAACCTTTTGATTTCAAATATCTAACTATAATATTGTAGCATATGGGTACTGTACCTTTGTGCATTAGTATAGCAGTGCAGATATATGTTCATGGGTTATGCCAATAGTCCCTCTCCAACCTTGCGGTGTTCTATAATACCCAGAATCCTCTGATATTTGCTTGTAATTGGGATTGGTTAAATACTGTAGCAGGCTTTAAGTTACACAATGACTGTATGTGGTTATATGGAATGCAAGTTGCATTGCAACAGTGGTCAACACAAGAGTAATTTTGAATCAATCTTTGAACATCCCTGTCTGTTTTCCATAAAGTGCTGATCAGTGGGGATGGTGGATTTTAAAACATACATTAAAAATGATTATTTATTCCTCTGGCATAGTGTTGGTGCTCTGTAAATCTTTAAAAGTGAGAGGCAAGCTTTACATTGTTGAAAGCCTAGTCACTGGCCATGAGTGCAGAAGTCACGTAGGATCTTACTGGCAGGGTTTGCCCTGAAGCACTTGTCATAAAGACAGGAATTTAAATCCGGAGCAGTAGTCACTCTGAATTGAGCTTCAGGGTCTACAGTTTATTGTAGTCCTTTGTCCACAAGACTGGCCACGATACACGATACAATTCTTCTAGCGAAATGCCTGTGAAACAGATTGTGACCATAAACATTTCACTGGCATTCCTTTAGGCATTTTGTTTCCGCAGGTGCAATAGGTTTTGGGGCAGTGCTTGGTAATGATATCTGTGCAGGGGCATGGGCAAAATCATGGTAAGAACTTGGCCTGGGCAGAAACCTCAGTTGAGCTCTTCTCCATTGTGGCAGCTATATAATTATGGGGTTCAACGATGGCTAATATAAAAATAAGCTTTTGGAGTAACAATCGTAAGGTCTTATTTAGGGGTAAAGTGCCATTTTCCATTTACCCTATAGTATTCCCTGTGGGTGCAAACAGTCCAAAGAGTTGCACCAGTTTTGGTTGAGACATACTGCAGGTCTCCGTTGTAATGTCCCCTACCTTGCACCCCTTTCAGGACAAGGTTCTGAGTGCAGCTTCCATAAAGCATGAGTGGGGAATATGTTTAAAGAGGACCTGTCACCTTGAGTCATGAGTAATATATATCTATTCCCTCCTAACTCTTTCTTTAAGGTTGTGCCCACTTAAGGGCTTAGTGCTCCTACCCCTGTTCATTGTAAATAGGTTATTGTCTTCTTCTGTCCATGTTTCTACAATGCCTGGAGAACACATTAAGTTTTGTTGTGGACACATTTCCGATAGATGCTCACTCTCTAGGTTCTGGTTTCCAATGGCTGACTTTAAAGCAATTGGTCCCAAGCAGGGCCACCATCAGGTGGGACACAGGGGGTACTGTTGTACCGCGGCCCAGGCCTAAAGGGGGCCCGGCTGTGCTGCACTTTTCGAAATAGTCAGGCCCCCCTTGACAGCACTGAAGCCATGCTGCACCTGCTGAAGTCCCGAAGAGCCAAAGTCCCAAAGAACTGAAGTCCTGAAGAGCCAAAGCCATGAAAGGAGCCGAAGTTGAAGGGCCCTCACCATCAATGGCTTTTTAAAACTTGTGTGTGGGGGGTTTACCGTTTTCAGCACTGATGTCTGTGTGGTCTTTTAACTGGGGTGGGGCTTGGGGGCTGGGGTGGGCGGGGCCCCAGAAAATGTTGTTGTAGGGGGCCCCCTTGATTTATAATAGCGTCCCTGCCACCAATCATGGAGAAGGTGAGAAGAGCATGGGCAGCATCATTGACACCTGGTGGAGAGCAGTTGATATAAATGGTTCAATAAATGGATGTCTTTAGCATAGGTGAAAAATTTGGCTGGAGCAAAACCTTAAGACTAAGAATGTGACCTTTAAGGGCTGAAGTATGTCACTAAACATCCCATTATCCTTCAGGCCTGGAAAGATTGAAGAAAGGAATTGGTTAGGAAGGATAAGCTCAGACCTGTTCAATTTCTCTATTTCAGATCTAATGTTTTGCTTTATAATAAGTTGCCAATTTCAAATATGAGTTCACCTTGTTTAGAAGTCAATCTGGCATTCTCTGGAGCCCTCAGAATTAGTGAACTAGCCCCCACAAGTAATGCAAAGCTCAATGATATATTAGTGGAGGACTAGTGAATACCAAAGACTTTATTTGGTTGATGATAAGACTGGAAATCTAAACTGGGTACTTATAGAAAAGACTGTTGGGTCTCACTCTTGGCCATTAGTTGCACATCTTCTCCAGTACATCTAGCCCAGGGGGTCATTCTCTTCTGACCCTCTCTGAGTTCAAGGCATTTTTCCTAGCCTTAAAAAAAATGGAGTGTAGGATCAGAGTAACCTGTGAACTAGGGGCATAAGAGGAATCAGACCCTGTGGCTGCAGAGGGGCCCAGGAGGTATAGGGGGCCCCATTAAACCCTAATTATTGAGCAATTTCAATATAAAACAGGTCAACCTCTGAATATGTTTGGGGCCTTAAAATTAATTTGCTGTGGGGTCTAGCAATATCTAGTTATGCCACTGCGTGGAACAGTTAAAATGGAAATCTAACTGCTGTGCTTCCTAGGTTTGCCAGCAGCCTATGCCTAACTAATTCAGTCAGTGCAATCCAAAAATTTCATTCCCGAGGCAAAAAATATGGTGTCTTCGAATAAGGTGGTTATAAACACTTCCTGAGTTTAAGATCCGTTAAGCTTGGTCGGAGTTACCACCTTACCGGATCTTCACCAGATTGGGTAGAATACCTTATTTACAGTAGCCTGGAAAGGTAGAAAGGTAGAAAGAGCACCATTTCTTCTGGGTGGCCTTTGAGGTTCAGTGTAGAGCTACTTGAATCTTGGTGGGGGTTACCACCTTACCGGATCTTCACCAGATTGGGTAGAATACCTTATTTACAGTAGCCTGGAAAGGTAGAAAGGTAGAAAGAGCACTTTTTCTTCTGGGTGGCCTTTGAGGTTTAGTGTAGAGCTACTTGAATCTTGGTGGAGGTTACCACCTTACCGGATCTTCACCAGATTGGGTAGAGAATACCTTATTTTAGATGCTCAGTGCTTCTGCTGCTGGTCAGGGCTCCCTTAGCTCATGAAATGAGTACAGATATTAGGAGAACATCAGTATATCAGCCTTTCACACTAAATCTCACCTAAACTGACCTTCAGGCTGGGCTCTCAGGTGTATCTTGAAGAGCAAATGTCCATTCTTCCTAATTCTCACCATAACCTGCCTTAAGACTGATCCCCCTGCCACTAATTTATGCCCCCAGAATGCAAAGCTTGATCTTTTTTCAAAAACATTGCGGTATTTAGTTTAGAACCAGTAGTATCACTTTAAAATTTAAAGTTCTAACTGTGGAAAAGGCTAGATTCTTCATACTCTACAGATCATGTTCACTCATTATATTGCCTTGGCTACTGTTTGTATTTCATAAACGCAACAATTTCTCCACTGTGAATTACCTCATACCACTTGTTTCAGTATGGGCAATGCTTTTGATTGCAGGGTTATGTGCTCAGCCCATGTTGCTTCAGTGAAACGGTGTCTCCATAATTTACTTAGAAGAAAGAAATAAGAAGCTAAGTAGTAACCAACTGAAGCTAAAATGATGAGGATGAGTATGCTGGAAGCAATTATATCATTATGAAAATGTTTAAATACATTCATATATGACTATATATGTAGATATAGTGTATCTGCAAAACCGTACATTAACAGTGGATAATAGTCTCTGGGAAGGGAGTGTGACTGTGGGATAGCAGGTATAGTAGGGAGAGATGGTGTCTATAGTAACAGTGGATAATAGTCTCTGGGAAGGGAGTGTGAGTGTGGGATAGCAGGTATAGTAGGGAGAGATGGTGCCTATAGTAACAGTGGATAATAGTCTCTGGGAAGGGAGTGTGACTGTGGGATAGCAGGTATAGTAGGGAGAGATGGTGCCTATAGTAACAGTGGGATAATAGTCTCTGGGAAGGGAGTGTGACTGTGGGATTAGCAGGTATAGTAGGGAGAGATGGTGTCTATAGTAACAGTGGGATAATAGTCTCTGGGAAGGGAGTGTGACTGTGGGATAGCAGGTATAGTAGGGAGAGATGGTGCCTATAGTAACAGTGGGATAATAGTCTCTGGGAAGGGAGTTTGACTGTGGGATAGCAGGTATAGTAGGGAGAGATGGTGCCTATAGTAACAGCTGGGATAATAGTCTCTGGGAAGCGGAATGTGACTGTGGGATAACAGGTATAGTAGGGAGAGATGGTGCTATAGTAAACAGTGGGCATAATTAGTCTCTGGGAAGGGAGTGTGACTGTGGGATAGCAGGTATAGTAGGGAGAGATGGTGCCTATAGTAACAGTGGGATAATAGTCTCTGGGAAAGGAGTGTGACTGTGGGATAGCAGGTATAGTAGGGAGAGATGGTGCCTATAGTAACAGTGGGATAATAGTCTCTGGGAAGGGAATGTGACTGTGGGATAGCAGGTATAGTAGGAGAGATGGTGCCTATAGTAACAGTGGATAATAGTCTCTGGGAAGGGAGTGTGACTGTGGGATAGCAGGTATAGTAGGGAGAGATGGTGCCTATAGTAACAGTGGGATAATAGTCTCTGGGAAAGGAGTTTGACTGTGGGATAGCAGGTATAGTAGGGAGAGATGGTGCCTATAGTAACAGTGGGATAATAGTCTCTGGGAAGGGAATGTGACTGTGGGATAGCAGGTATAGTAGGGAGAGATGGTGCCTATAGTAACAGTGGGATAATAGTCTCTGGGAAGGGAGTGTGACTGTGGGATAGCAGGTATAGTAGGGAGAGATGGTGCCTATAGTAACAGTGGGATAATAGTCTCTGGGAAAGGAGTGTGACTGTGGGATAGCAGGTATAGTAGGGCGAGATGGTGTCTATAGTAACAGTGGATAATAGTCTCAGGGAAGGGAGTGTGACTGTGGGATAGCAGGTATAGTAGGGAGAGATGGTGCCTATAGTAACAGTGGGATAATAGTCTCTGGGAAGGGAGTGTGACTGTGGGATAGCAGGTATAGTAGGGAGAGATGGTGTCTATAGTAACAGTGGATAATAGTCTCTGGGAAGGGAGTGTGACTGTGGGATAGCAGGTATAGTAAGGAGAGATGGTGCCTATAGTAACAGTGGGATAATAGTCTCTGGGAAGGGAGTGTGACTGTGGGATAGCAGGTATAGTAGGGAGAGGTGGTGCCTATAGTAACAGTGGGATAATAGTCTCTGGGAAGGGACACTGACTGTGGTCTGGCAAGCTAGGACAATAATGTGACTAAAACATTATTATAAGGGCTACATACTTTAGCTGGTGTTGTACTCATTCAGGGAGTTGTCATTCAACACCAGCTTATGTTGGACAGTCTGTTCCCAGGTCCTGACACCTTAAAGAGAGTTTTTCCTGTGTGGGTGGGATAGATTAAGCTTTTAGGCCTAAATTCATAGAATGGAGAGAACTAAGCATTTCTACTGATTGTACAGAACACTGTGTCTCACATTAAGATAAACATTATTTTGGATCAATGCATTAAGCCTGTTTATTAAAAGGCTCCCAGTTGCCGGCTACAGTACATATTTACCTTAATGAAAAGAAAATATTACTGTAAAATGTTAAAATTTGAAGGCATTTCACTCACCGAAAATCCCAAACAATTTCAGTAAAGAAACGAGGAGTATTTCGATGAGTGGGAAAGGCATTTTGTGGTTCACATTCAAGATGTGGGTAGAATAATAGAGAAATTCTGGTGGGCCCACTGATTGGCTACGACAATTGCTCCTTTATCTTTTTTTTCTTTTTTGGGTGGGATGTAGCAACTTTGGATAATGATTTCTTTAATTTTTTCTGCATCTGACCCAGATTTAAATTATTTAAGCAAAATTATTTCTATTATTAAGCAAAACCTTACAAAACCTCACTCTGATGTTTGTGTAAGAGTACTTTATGAAAGGCAAATATCAATATTCTTTATGTTTAGACAGCAGGTTTCTTACACAGAGAATGTTAAAGTACTGACGTCTTTGCTCCAGTGGGGCTTCAATCAAGCCCTTTCCGTGGGTTATAGTTTAACACAGACTCAAAGGATACAGGTTGGCCATTCTTGACTGAATTTCTTGGAGCTTGTTTGGAATTCATTCCCAGGATTCCTTTTGTTTATGAAAATATATAAGAATTGTTATACTTTATGGGGCATATCCTGTATATCAAATAGTGACTGGACAGCTGGGATCCCATTTCTATTCTGAGGAGTTTCTGTTCAACTATGGTCCTATGCTGTGTTCCTTTTGTGACTTGGAAATGAGCTGCTACTCTATGGTCTATGGTCTAATACCGTTGCTCGCTCCTTGTTGGAACCAACAGTATTAACCTGAACTCCTGAAAACCCCCACAGCAGAACCTAGCTTACCATCTACTTAGTATCCTACTTGGCAGAAAAACATGGCACACATTAAAACATTGTGCATAAAGTGATTAGTAGATTTATTTGTACCTATGGCCAGTGAGATCACTGTTCTTTGTAATGAGAATAAGGCTCTTTATGGAGTTCCTGTTCAACCATGGTCCTATGCTGTGTTCCTTCATTGACTTACAAATGACTACTTCTTCCAGTCTATGGTCTAATGCCATCACTTGCTTCTTGGTGGAACCAACTGTATTAACCTGAACTCATGAAAACCCCTATGGCAAGACCTAAATTACAATTTAACTTAACATCCAAGTAGTACTCTACTAGGCACAAAAATGAGAATAAGGTGCTTTACGGAATTCCTGTACAACCATGGTCCTATGCTGTGTTCCTTCATTGACTTGCAAATGACTACTTACTCTAGTCTATGGTCTAATACCATCACTCGCTTCTTGATGGAACCAACAATATTAACCTGAACTCTTGAAAAAATGACCATCTAACTTAAAATCCAGCTAGTACACTTCTAGGTAAAATTGGTGCACATTAAAACATCCTGCATAAAGTGATTGCTATGTCTTTGAACCTAGAGTCAGTGAGCTCACTGCTCTTTGTAATGAGAATAAGGCGCTTTATGGAGTTCCTGTTCAACCATAGTCCTATTGACTTGCAAATGACTACTTACTCTAATCTATGGTCTAATAGCATCACTCGCTTCTTGGTGGAACCAACTGTATTAACCTGAACTAATGAAAAACCCTACAGGAGGACCTAAATTACCATTTAACTTAACATCCAAGTTGTAATCTACTAGGCACACAAATGAGAATAATGTACTTTACGGAATTCCTGTTCAACCATGGTCCTATGCTGTGTTCCTTCATTGACTTGCAAATGACTACTTCTTCCAGTCTATGGTCTAATGCCATCACTAGCTTCTTGGTGGAACCAACTGTTTTAACCTGACCTCATGAAAAACCCTACGGCAGGACCTAAATTACAATTAAACTTAACATCTAATTAGTACTCTACTAGGCACACAAATGAGAATAAGGTGCTTTAAGGAGTTCCTCTTCAGCCATGGTCCTATGCTATGTCTAGTCTATGGTCTAATGCCATCACTTACTTCTTGGTGGGACCAAGCTGAAATCCTGCAAACCCTTATGGAACTAGTACCTTACTATGCACAAAACATGGTGCACATTAAAACATCCTACATAAAGTGATTGCTATATATTTTCATATTTAGTGCCAGTGAGCTCACTGTTCTTTACATGGATAAAAGCCCTATATGTTACACCTGCCATTGATCATTTCTGGGGTGTGAGTACCAAGATCCTCTTTCTATAGGTTATAATTATACTCTTTATTTTTTGAATTATGTCCCATTCACTCTGTGATTTTGTAAACATCCAGTGCTAGACTCAAAGTTTTTGCCACTATGTGTTCTTGGGTCAATGAGGTTCTGTGGTTATTATTTAATGCTAGCATCGAGTTATCCACTTAAATAACTTTTATTTGTTTTCTAACTTATAAAATTTTGTGCCTTATACTTTCCCTTGCAATGGGAGGGGGATTTTGACAAAATGATCCCCTTCTGACTTGTCTCTCCATCCTCCTTGAGAACTGTATAATAAAAAAAAATATATATATTTATATATTTGAGATGTTCCTATTGCCTCATTTCTTCATTGAGTAGGTATCCGCACTGAGGAGCCAGTGGTTTACAAAAGAGGACACCCATCTTTGGGGCATTCCATCCATTCAACAGACTAGTCACAAAGCTGGGGATCCTTTAGGGTTAAAGCCTTAGACAAGTTCCAGACTCCCGTTCCAGGCACGTGGTACCATGACATGCGGAGGCCATGGAATTTTAGTAATATAAAGCAGACCCTGCCTTGAGCTTATGAACATGAGGTAGATATTTCCTACGGCAATTCCTCATCAATGGCGATGTAACATTATAGCTTGCAATCTATAAAGCATGTTTCCAAATCTGTCAAATGTAATGCTGAAAGTTTAGAGGCACGCCAAAAACATCACTGTAAATCAGAGCATTTGCCAATCTTGAGCACTAATGAAGGCTGCAGTCTCCTCCTGGGACAGGTAGCAGGACCCCTTGAGAACCCTGATCTCTACAAGAAATACATTTGTTCTACAAGAAAGGCTTTGAGAAAAATCTAGTTTTGGAGCTTTACTTGGAATTGAAGTCTGCAGTATGTCCCATGTGAGGAATGATTGAAATGGAGCACTATGATCTCCAGAACTAATTCTGGGGAATATTCTGCAAATAAGGAACTAAGAGGTCCAAGATGCTATGTCGTACATGCAAAGCTGTGATTTTTATAAGGCAGTGTCACTAAATAAGCTTATCTTCAACAGATTTGCCACCACCTGGATGCCCAGGCCAACAACTGGGATCCCATGAAGACTAGTGATGGGCAAATTTTATTGGCAGGACTGAATTTGCGGCGAATTTGCGCGATTCGCCACCGGTGAATACATTTGTGAAACGGGCCCAAAAATTCGCTAGCGAAAATTCACCGGCATCAAAAAAAATGTCGCTGGCGTCCAAAAAACGGACACGGCGTAAAAAATGGATGCCACTGTAAAAAACGGATGCCTGGATCAAAAACGGACACCAGCACCAAAAAAACGGACGCTGGTGTCAAAAACGAGACACCGGCGCCGTTTTGCGTATTTTTTTCGGCAAAGCGAAATAGCGTAAATTCGCCCATCACTAATGAAGACCTATCAGGAAGGATGATGCAAAATACCTTATGTGACTCTTGTCCAATGGAATCTTCAAGCCAGCCGAGACTTCAACCTACCAAACTGCAACTCTAACTATATAATGTGTCTAACATAGAAATAGGTGTAGGATTACCCAACTATTCACACTCATGCGAGTCATAGACTGATATGTAAATCGCCGGCGGGATGGAACTCGGAGTTATTCATTTTCCAAAGTCGCCCCGAAGTTTCCTTGAGGCAACTTCAGGCGACTTCTGAAAACGACTCTGAATCTGCCTGTGTGCCCTGACCCTAATATATCACTGCTTTGGAATATCTAATTAACATGGTTAGGGTTTGGTATATTTGATTGCCTTATTTTATACGCCTGCATAAAACTTTTGTGGACAATTTGGCCGAATCGAGGCATCCCTATTCTCTAATTCTCTATAGCAGGGTTCCCCAACCTTTTTTACATGTGAGCCACATTCAAATGTAAAAAGAATTGGGGAGCAACACAAGCATGAGAAACATTCCTGTTGATGCCAAATAAGGGCTGTGATTTGCTGTTTGGTAGCCCCTACGTGGACTGGCAGCCTACAGGAGACTCTGTTTGGCAGTACATCTGGTTTTTATACAACCAAAACTTGTCTCCTAGCAGGTAATTCAAAATTAGCACCTGCTTTTAGGGCAATATCCAAGAGGTTGGTGAGCAACATGTTGCTCACGAGCAGGTCCGGACTGAGAATTAAAATAGGCCCTAGCATTTCAGGTACACAGAGGCTCAATCAGTCCACATAGAGGCCCACCAGCCCACTAAATATTGACTTTCTATGAGACCTTATAGCAGCCCCTCTGGCATTTGCCAGAACCCACAGATTGCCAGTCCGGGCCTGCTCACGAGCCACTGGTTGGGGATCATCACTGCTCTATAGAATTAAAACAGTTCTCCTGGCACGGCTCATGTACAGAAGCATTCCTGAGGCAAGCTAAGCACTCATCCATCAGGTTCTCTTGAAATAAATATATAATTGGAAGACAAACCTTAAATATAAATAGTGTTTATTTTGCCTTTAAATTACAGATAAAATACAACTCCCAAATTCTATTCTTCATACCTCGGCCGCCCATAAGGACGAGGTGCCTCAAACAAAAACGCTGTCATGAATAACCAGGGGCCCCTAGAGGTGAGGAAAGTGAAGGTAAAAAGAACAAACATAAGAGAATTAAATTAAAGTTAACAGATAAAGTACAGATAATTTACTATATATCTTCCATCTGTGATATATGTGAACCCTATCAGATGTGGGTTGCGTCCTTCCTAGTGGCCACTCCCAGGGCCCCCTTCTTGCCTAACTGCCTGCAAATAAATGGAAGCTGGGCTAAGTAACTGATCATCTTGCAATGAGAGATAACCTGGCTTCTGGTGGTTACAAGCCATTCAGTTCATGACAACCTTAACTTGTCTAACTGCCACTGTTACCTATCTCTAACTGAAATCTAAGAAGCTTGTATATAGGCCATGACTATAGAATTGCAAGCAACGTGCCACAAGCACAGATATCCTGCAGATAACCAGGAGAGGAATAGACTTATTCAAACATGTAGCACTTGCAAATTGCATCTATGATCAGTGTCCAGGAAAAGAGCTGGTTCTTTACATATATGGTAAATACGTTAGTTTCAAGCCACAAGGCACAAAACGCGTAAGGCTACTTTTTGAGATGTTTCTTTGTGTTAAATAAACTACTTTTTATCTGCATCAAGTATTGGAGTGAAGTCCGGGTTATGCCAGCCTACTACTAAACACAAATATATAAAAAGCTTACAAGGTCTGATTCCATAGGGGCCCATTTTATTGTTACTGGTTCACTGGTTAAGGTCCCAAGATATTGTCTGCGCTCCAGTTGTGGTTAAGCAAAATAAACAGCAAATATGTGACTCTTCAAACTACAAGACCAACAGCTCAGTGCTCAGTACAAGGGAATATCTACTGTATCTTTCTATACAGGCTATGAGCAAACGTATGGGCTGTTCCTGCTGAATTGTGCTTAGTACAGGGAAATACCTATGCTGCCATAGTTTTATGGAATCTCTCTGTACAGACTATGAGCAAACTTAGGGGACTGTTCCTGCTGAATTGTGCTTAGTACAGTGTAATACTTATGCTGCCATAGTTTTATGGAGTCTCTCTTGTACAGACTTTGAGCAAACTTAGGGGACTGTTCCTGCTGAATTGTGCTTAGTACAGTGTAATACTTATGCTGCCATAGTTTTATGGGATCTCTCTATACAGACTATGAGCAAACTTAGGGCTGTTCCTGCTGAATTGTGCTTAGTACAGAAGAATACCTATGCTGCCATCGTTTTATGGGATCTCTCTGTACAGGCTATGAGCAAACTAAGGGGCTGCTCCTGCTGAATTGTGCTTAGTACAGAGGAATACCTATGCTGCCATAGTTTTATAGTATCTCTCCGTACAGGCTATGAGAAAACTTAGGGGACGTTCCTGCTGAATTGTGCTTAGTATAGAGGAATACCTATGCTGCCATAGTTTTATAGTATCTCTCCGTACAGGCTATGAGAAAACTTAGGGGACGTTCCTGCTGAATTTTGCTTAGTACAGGGAATACCTATGGTATTTCTTTGTATGGGCAATAAGCAAACTTAGGGGGATGTTCCTGCTGAATTGTGCTTAGTACAGTTGAATGACTATGCTGGAAAACTCGGGGGGGGGATTTTTTTCTTGCTTATTACCTATGCGTGCACTGCACATAGGGTTGCCACCTGGCCGGTAAAAATGATGGTTGATACCAATGTTATTAATAGGGAAAAAAGATAAATATATAGGAAGGCCACTATTTTTTTTCAGAAAAGGTGGCAACCCTAACTGCACAGTTTTATAGTATCTATCTGAACATATTGGGTTTATAACTCAGTAGTTGACCTTAGGGTTTAAGGGGAACAAACCAGGTTAATTCCACCATGTAGTTGTACAGCTGGAGTCAGCAAGAAGTCAACAAGTTCCAGTAGAACAGGGGAGCCTGACAATATTAGGGTCCTATCGAAAAATGACTATTGGATTTCTTGCCTCCAACCCTGTGGCTGATTTTACTACAACTCCCAGTATTCCCTAAGGAATTGGTGCACATTGTGACGTCCTTTGTAGATTTATCTACATAGCCACAGAGATGATAGGGCCAAGGTGAAATAGCTGCCCTAGCCTATGCCCCTCACAATAAGCTTTGAAATTTACCTTATCTGGCCACGGGGGAACAGGCTGCTCTTTGAATAAGTTTAAAGAGGATCATGTTTCAGACTCTCTGGCTATTTCACACTTGGGCCATTACACCACTCCATCAGAGAGCAATGACTTAACCCTCCAGGATTGTTGTAACGCTGTGCAATGAATTACATCAGGAGAGCTATGTGCTAAACATGTTTTCTGGATTGGATCATTTTAAAAGCCTAATCTATCTCTATTTATCACTATTTAAACCCCCATCTTCCCCCACCCCGGGTGCCCTGTACGTGTGCCTGATAATCTGATAAAGTGCATTGCACATACCGTCATGGTGAACTAAGAACAAGTGCCTGCAACTGGATTTCCTTTGGATGTCGTCAGTTTTACAGAGAGATTGAGCATTGCAGCAATGAAGGAACTGGGTTTTTGTTGAAACTATAACTTTATGCAGCCAAATAATGAAATTCACCTCTGGCACAATCACAGACAACTTCTTTCATACAATGTATGTAGTGTCATATAGAATACACGGATGAAATCTAGTCTCCAGAAACCCATCATCACTTCCTCACATTATAAAAATCCCTGAATCGAATGGAGTGTTCTGGAGATGGAGTATTCGTTTTGGAGCTGTAGGTGCAGAGATTTGGGGGGTGATGAGGGGCTGTGCCATGAAATGCTGTGCCACACGTACCCTTTGAAGTTGTTTCCATATACCTGCAAGAAAGAGGATATTCCATTTATGTCCACTATCTCCCTGAGATACTACTGAGTTTTCTGGTGCCCTCTGCCTGGTGAGACAATCAACATGATTGGCCCAGCCTAGAAGTTGACCCAGTTTTGGTCCCTTAGTGGTGGCTCTGCCTTCCCACAGAACTACAATGCACAGAAGACCCGGTGCCATAATATAATCCAAATTGCACAGTATTCATCAAATTTGGTAACCCACAGCAATGAATCAGATGTTTGCTTTCAAACAGGCGTCAGGTGAACTCAACATACTGAATGGCTGCTATGGGTTACTAGACCCGGAGCACATTCTGCATCTGTATTTTACATTATCCCCATTATTTGAATGCTTCAAAACCTTGGCATCAACTGCAAAGCCAGATGTTAACACCAACATTTGAAAGGGTAGTTACTGTCCTTTAAAGGGATACTGTCATGGGAAAAGACATTTTTTTTCAAAATGCACAAGTTAATAGTGCTGCTCCAGCAGAATTCTGCACTGAAATCCATTTCTCAAAAGAACAAACAGATTTTTTTATATTCAATTTTGAAATCTGACATGGAGCTAGACATATTGCCAATTTCCCAGCTGCACCAAGTCATGTGACTTGTGTTCTGATAAACTTCAGTCACTCTTTACTGCTATACTGCAAGTTGGAGTGATATCATCCCCTCCCTTTTCCCCCAGCAGCCAAACAAAAGAACAATGGGAAGGTAACCAGATAGCAGCTCCCTAACACAAGATAACAGCTGCCTGGTAGATCTAAGAACAACACTCAATAGTAAAAACCCATGTCCCACTTAGACACATTCAGTTACATTGAGAAGGAAAAACAGCAGCCTGCCAGAAAGCATCCAGAGAGGGCCCTCGAAAGCTGTCCCAGTGGGCCCAGGGCCCCCCAGTCTGACCTTGTGTAGTATTTTTTATTTCATCCAGAAAAACTTACCCAGCACCATGAGAAAAGAAGTTGCTGAACATACAAAAGAATTTGATTGTTTCAATATATAAATCTGGGACAGACATCTTGGTCTTGGTCCAATCTTGCCCAACAGCTCAGAGGCAATATTGCTCTTATGTTTGATTTTTATTGAGAAGACGCATTTGTTGAAAGTTATTGAGGATCCTCATGCTTAATTAGGTACCATTCCATTAAATGACAAATAATTAGCTTGCTGGAGATATGCAAATTGATATTTGTTCTTTTTATGCAGCTTGCAGGAGGCAACGACCCTTCCCAATTTACTGCACCCCCAGGATAGTTTAAACAACTTTATTTTTGTGGGCAATGATGTTAAAAATATATGATGCCCCATGACCTTTTACTGTTTCAAAATTGAATATTCTGTTCCACCATTTCCATCTCTAAATGACTTCTCTCCAAAGACTCTTCTTTTATCATATCAAGCCCTCAGCTACAGCTTCTAATTATAAATAAGTTTCCAAGAGCTTTGCCAACAATTCCATCCGAGGTCCTTCTCCTAACTGGGGATTGTTCCTAATACCCCCTGTAATACCTTTGCTATCTGTGCTGGCTTGTAATACATATCTGACTCTGGATGCAATTCAGTTTGATTCCGTCGTTTGGAGAGGAGCCAGATTTGCTCTACAACATTTCCATGATAATGAAGCCGTTTGCACATGGATAAAAAACTGGCTACAGGATCGGGTACAGAGGGTGGTTGTTAATGGGACATTCTCTACTTGGAGTAAGGTTCTTAGTGGGGTCCCTCAGGGCTCGGTATTGGGTCCACTTTTTTTTAGCTTGTTCATTAATAACTTAGGGGAGGGTATTGTATTGTGATGTATCAGTGTTTGCAGATGACACAAAACTATCCCGCCTAATTAATTCCATCCGGGGTGTGACATCCTTGCTGCAGGATCTTGAAAAACTGTCAATCTGGGTGGCTAAGTGGCAGATGAGATTCAATGGTGTTGTAGTTTAACTGTCACTTTAGATGCTCTAACAGTAAAAACAATGAAAGAAAATGGAGCCAGTGGTTCTAATCCATGGCATGAAGGTATAATGGACAACAAAGGTTTTCTACTTGTAAATTGTTTTGGTTGAGACCATGGATTCAGAAATGCAATATATCCGGCACTTCAACGTCTCACCACAGATGTCAACCCTCAGCATAATGGATATCCAGTGGTGCTCTAAGAAAATATATGCTACCCTGAGCCAGGCCACTTTGAATTCCCTACTATGGTGGGAGTCTTCTGGGGAACTAACCCCCACTACTTGCTTTTGTTGACTACCTTACACTCGTGATGTGTGCTATGACAGGATACTAGTTTGTAACTTGCTAACAATGTTTATGGAGACCTTGTTACTCCAACTTCACTAAGGAGTCTTATGTTGGGGTTCTGACGACCTCTTCTGTGACACTGAGGCCTACCTCTACCTCAGGTCCTCTGGCAGGTTCACCTACTGCTATGGTGAAGTCCAGAAAGACACTGAGCACATGTTCCCTCCTGTTTTCTAAACATTGTCCAAATGGGGACTATTCACCTTCCAAGAGGCATAGGTAAATAACTATGGACTGAGTAGAAGGGCAGTTAATCTGATGGGTCTCCTACATAAACATTCAACAACATTAAGAGAACAATTAGAGCTGAAGAAGGAGGCATTTCAAGAAGTGCAGGATGGATTGATTTTGGGACGCATCATAGAGTTGGATGGAGGAGGAACATTTTAGAGGTTGAAGAGAAACCCAATACTTTCCAGTAAGAGTAATGCAGTGCTATTTTTTAACAATTACAAATATCTATCTGTATATGAGTACACCAGATATCACTTTGAACAAAGGAACTCTCTTTGGAATTGTAGAGAATGTCAATGATCCAATGAACAGAAAGCAATATACAGTGTCTGGTGACAGTATCGCCCATTTGCCAACATATGAGCAGGTCTTGCGTGATGCACCAGCCTAGCAACCGAGTATCCCTGGAAATTGTTTTCTAGTCTTGGCAACTATAGTGAATGTGTCAGGGGCTTAACAGGACTAAATATACTTAGATAAAACTTTTATGTTAGACCAAAACCATTTTTGCTATGCGCATTGGGTTTCCTGTTCTGAGTATAAAGCTGATAACCAGGGTGAGATAAATGTATTGGTATCATATGAAGTCAACCTTTCTTAAGAAATAACTTTTGTTAAGAATTTTTACTTATTTGTTTAAAATTGTTACTTTACATTTTTGTATTAAGTAGATGGCCAAATTGCACTTACCTAAACTGTGTATGAAAGGTACATGGTCTCTTGATATTACAGATTTGGTCATCTGGTTCAAAGGTGGGCAAATTGCATGTCTAATCTATGCACAAACCTATTGGAGCAGTGTCAGACTGGGACACCAGGGGCCCACCCAAAAACCTTTGATCAGGGGCCCACCAATTAATTTTAGACAAAGGGCCCGCTCTTAGTACTGTTATTCTTCCTCTCCTCACTCAACCTCTATTCTCCTAGTCTCTTCTTTACACACTATAATCTATAATTCCATCTATTTAGCCTCTTTGTTCTCATAGAAATAGGGAATGACCATGAAATAGGCCAAATGTCTAGCAGCATGAGGGCCCACTGGCACCTGGGCCCACCAGGACATTTCCTAGTATCCCGGTGGGCCAGTCCAACACTGTATTGGAGATTGATATAAGTTTCCATCCACAGTCGTCCCTAATATAAGCTGCCATCCATACCCTATAGCTCCTCAGTTATCATCAACAAATTCAGTGTTTTCATGATGGTACTTGGTACCTTTCAAATGTGTCTCCAAAATAAAAGGTTTCCTAAACCAAGAAGAAAAAATATTGAATAACTGGTGCTGCCCTGTCCTTTTACAATTGGCCCACAGTTTCATTATGGAGCCATTGGTTTTTGACGTTCTTCAACCTTAATTGAAACTTTTGGAAGCTACCTGTATATTGCTTGGCAATGCTTACTTGTCCTTTATCGGTCATGGTGGGGTATCCTTAAATATCCATGGCTTTCTTCAGAGGCCTCTAAATCGGGCAAGTGCCTCCACTGTACTCCCTAAGCTCCTGTATGAAATACAGAGGAAACATCATTAAACATTAGCAGGTGTGTTAGGTCTTGGTGTCTAGTTGGACACAATATGAGCTGCCACAGATGTTACAGATGTTTTGCCTTAGCAGATTCCTCTCTAAACTAGTTCTCTATAAACGGATAGAAATTGACAAACGGGGTTGTAGAAGAGAAGTGTGGAAACCATTAGGATGCCATATACTTCAAAACAAGGGAGAACATTAAAGGCAAACCTAAATAAATCAGGTGTGAACTGTTTAATTAAGAGAAATTACCTTTGAAATTGCAAGAGCAAGATTGACACCTAATTGGTTCAATTATACTGGCTGGGTTATTTCAGAGGATAACTAATTTATAACTCTTTATAGGAAGCAGTCATTTGCTGAAGAGATCTGCTCGAAATGGACCAAAACAAATACCGGAGGGGAAGGATACATTTCCGGAAGTCTAATATCCAGAAAGCTCTTATAAACTTTCTGTTGGTAATTTATCAGTGTGGATATCAGACCACCATCTTTATTCCCCAGACTTTGCCACTAGTAACTATTATGACTAACCACCATGGAGATATGTTTCCAGCAATGATAAAGAAGGCTGCAATTCTTTAAATGGAGGCCCATGAGACCTATTCTTGAGGCCAGGTGTTGCTGACTGCCAGTGGGAGATGGTGGGGGTCTCTCTAGTTGGTGGTTTTTAACCCCACTCCACTTAGCTCAAGGCAGGTATGAGAGGGAGGAGATTAAAGGGAAAACATTTTTTTTTAAAACGCATCAGTTAATAGTGCTGCTCCAGCAGAATTATGAACTGAAATCTGTTTCTGAAAAGAGCAAACACATTTTTTTATATTTAATTTTGAAATCTGACATGGGGCTAGACATATTATCAGTTTCCAGCTGCCCCCAGACATGTGACTTGTGCTCTGATAAACTTCAGACACTCTTATTACAGCACCTCCCTAACACTATATAACAGCTGCCTGGCAGATCTAAAATCCAGGTCCCACTGTGACACATTCACTTACTTTGAGTAGGAGAAACAACAGCCTGCCAGAAAGCAGTTCCATCTTAAAGTGCTGGCTCTTTCTGAAAGCACATGACCAGGTAAAATGACCTGAGATGCACCTACACACCAATATTACAACTAAAAAAATACACTTGCTGGTTCCGGAATGAAATTTTATATTGTAGAGCGAATTATTTGCAGTGTAAACAGTGTCATTTAGAAATAAAAACGGCATCATAAAAATCATGACAGAATCCCTTTAAAGTTTAAAAATTGAGTTTGGGTGGAGGGGGGCCAGATAACCTTTCTGTTTTTGAGGAATGCGGCAGGGCAAAGAAAGTGCCAGGGAGTAGGGGCTATGCCCAGGCTAGCAGGCTATGATCTATGGTTAGGCTTGTGCAGAAACCTGGGGTATGGACCCCCATAGGGTGCACTGAGAAGAGAGAAACCAGGGCAGGGCAAAGGGCTTTGGGCTCCTCATTGGTAGTTGCTCTTAAAAAATTACATGTGATGTCAACTGGGGCGTATTTGGTGGAGGGGACTTAATATGCTAAATGTTTAATAAAGCTGTGACCTCTGGTCCCTCTTATTTATCCACAATTTTTGGTGTTCAGTCTGGTTTCTTAATTAGTAGGATTCAGTGACAACAGATAGCAACATAGAACATTTAGGGCCCAAGGGATGTCTGCTGTAAATAGGAGTCTGATAGAGAAGAGAAGTCATTTTCTGGATTTGATCAAAACATTGCAACATCCTATTATGCTTTGTATTTAGTGCACATGCTGATACCAGGCCAAAGTCCATTTGGTTCCATTGGGCACTGCATTTCCACATAATATGGACAAGGTTCTATTTGCTAATTAAAGTCCTGGAGTTGATGTGCGGCTGTGGCCTTTAGCTTCATGTACAGAACATAAAAACCAACATATGAGACTGAGGGCATTTTTTTTACCTCAAAAAATCCAGAGACTGAACTGTTTTTCCGTGAATCGCCTGTGGTTGTAGAAATGCATGGAAGTAATACACGGACCAAGGGCAAAAAAAAGACTTTACAGGGCTACATTATCTATACCAGTGCTGTCCAAGTTCTGTGGTACCGAGGGCCAAAATTTTACTGGCCTATGTGGAGGAGGGCCGATAATGGAAGTCAGTGTTGGCCACTCCCCCTTTTAAACCACACCCACTGTAAACCACACCCATATTACCACAAGAATTTTTAAGATCGTATCCACATTACCTGTGGTAGCACACCAAAAAACCAAATGGTTGGTGCTCACTGCAGGGAAATCCCTCATCACTCATATGTGAAAAATTGAAGTCATGTTAAAAACATACCCTTAAATCCATATGCCTCATCCTCCCCTGTGGATAATACAACAACCCCCCAACACATGATTAAACACCTTAGGGCCCTTAACAACAATTTACAAATGCTAACAAACCCCTAACAGGCTTACATCCCACAGGTAGGGTAGGGCAAGCAGCACTGGGCAAGCAGAGAATGGCACACACAGGGAGGCAGGGCCGGGCCAAGGTATTTTTGCACCCTAGGCAAAGGCTTCAATCAGTGCCCCCCCACCCAGTCCTGCATTACCATTTCCCACCATACCAGTCATATAGCCCCCTGTACCTGTGCCAGCACCTATCATATTGCCTCCATTTGTACCTATACCAATGGCAGTCAATCCCTCAGATTGCCCCCAGGCCCCAATCTGTACCTGTGCCAGCATAAGCCAAAACATCCATCATATTTTTACCCCCAATCTGTACCTATGCCAGCGGCAACCAAAAGAATCCATCATATTGCCCCAATTTGGATCTGTTCCAGCAGTAGCCAAAAATCCATCATATTGCCCTCAAACATCTGTGTACCTGTGCCAGCAGCCACCATATTGCCCCATGTACCTGAGACAGCAGCAGCCCATCCCTTATATTGCCCCCAATCTGTACCTGTGCCAGCATCAGCCAAAAATACACACTATTGCCTCCATCTATGTATGCGTATGCGGCCCGCGGGCCGCCAGTTGGACAGCCCTGATCTATATAATGTAGGACCACCTGATGTATGTCCTGTGAGCAATTCCCAACACCACTCCAACAACCTTCTGCTACAACTTATGCTCTATGCGACCCAGGGTTGGAACTAGGGGTAGGCAGAAGAGGCACATGCTTAGGGCACAAAGCTTGAGGGGTACCAAGCATGTACCTTCCCTGTTGCCTACCCCTAGTCAGGCAGTGTTAACTCACTAATGGGGCCAAGCGAGTTTCGCTGAAATAAGCCTATCCGTGCATGCTCACTTGCGCTTGCAATGGGGACAGAAAGGACGATGCAGCCGGCCAAGTTGCCTGGGACCCTCTATGGACCCTGTAAATACAGCACTTGGTGGTGCATTATAAATGAATGGGTATGGGTAAAAACTGAAACTATTGTACTGTTAGACCTAAGGCACTTCATGTAAAAAGAATGGGGGGAGCAACACAAGCACGACAAAAGTTCCTGAGGATGTCAAATAAGTGCTACGATTGACTATTTGGCAGCCTCTATGTCAACTGGCAGCCTACAGGAGACTCTGTTTGGCAGTACACCTATTTTTATGCAATCAAAACATTTCTCCAAGCCAGAAATTAAAAAACAAGCACCTGCTTTGAGGCCACTGGGAGCAACATCCAAGGGTTGATGAGCAACATGTTGCAATCAAGCCACTGGTTGGGATCACTGACTTAATGCAAAGCTACATCTGAGCTTTATAGTTCTGCAGCAGCAGGTATACACCATGATCTGCCCACAAGTCCTTTAATTTGCTACTTCTGTTTTTGCCTTTGCAGCTTTTGCAGTACATGGAACATGATCTACTGAGTATTTACTTTGCCAGGTAAAAGTACAAGGGTTACACCTAGGAGTAAACCATCTACCAAACCAATAAAAGCATGGCATGGCAAGAAAGAAAGCTCTAAATATAATGAGAGTAGTTCAGGTCAGATGAGGTCTCGTTCCCTCTGCGGATGCCGGTGCCAATTTGCAGAGTGACTCACAGGCAGATAAACATGGGGTGGGGTGTTTGCAACATAACACAGCGAATCTGAAAAACCCTCCCAGTTCCTAAAAGCATGACGCATCATATCATTGGACAATCTCCAAAATCAATCTACCTGAGAAAGATAATACCATTTATTTATATCGCAGCCTCGCTCCTGTCTGTGCGCTGCTTTGTTTAATGGGGTTTCATAATCATATGTAATAGGCAGGCGTTGCACAACCAGAATGGCTTTCTTTGAAATGTTTTCGTGCATTTATTAAATGATCAATACTCTGTACAGAAACCATTATTATCAGAAAACATTTTAATCAGAACTGTTAACAGAGGACTTCCAACTAAGGCTCATCCAAACAGTTGGGGAGCTACAGTATGAACATCCAGGGCTGTAACTGGAGTGGGGGCCTGGGGCAAAACAGACTTACCATGGCCAAGTTATTTATATAAACAGAAATCATGGCTCCTTGACTACTGTGAAATAAAAGCTTTAAACACTGTAAGACACGCCGGGAGATCTCATCGTTCCCTTTCCTCCCGGCGCGTCTCGGGTCCTTGCCCTTCCGGGTTGTGCACATTAGGACTCCCTTGATGCAGGTGTATGGACGATGGGTGTCATGACGTCATCCGAAGGCGCGGATTTCAAACTTGGCGCCAAATCCTCTTTTAAAAGCCCAATCTCCATTTTGAAAGTGACCAAGCTAGGCTTCAGTTTACCTGTTCCTGCTCAAGCATTTATTCTACTTCTTGATATCCTGGTTTTGACTTCTGCCTGACTTTTTGACTATGATTATTGCTGCCTGCCTTGAACTCTTCTGCTATCCCACAGTCACACTCCCTTCCCAGAGACTATTATCCACTGTTACTATAGACACCATCTCTCCCTACTATACCTGCTATCCCACAGTCACACTCCCTTCCCAGAGACTATTATCCCACTGTTACTATAGACACCATCTCTCCCTACTATACCTGCTATCCCACAGTCACACTCCCTTCCCAGAGACTATTATCCACTGTTACTATAGACACCATCTCTCCCTACTATACCTGCTATCCCACAGTCACACTCCCTTCCCAGAGACTATTATCCACTGTTACTATAGACACCATCTCTCCCTACTATACCTGCTATCCCACAGCCACACTCCCTTCCCAGAGACTATTATCCACTGTTACTATAGGCACCATCTCTCCCTACTATACCTGCTATCCCACAGTCACACTCCCTTCCCAGAGACTATTATCCCACTGTTACTATAGGCACCATCTCTCCCTACTATACCTGCTATCCCACAGTCACACTCCCTTCCCAGAGACTATTATCCACTGTTACTATAAAGACACCATCTCTCCCTACTATACCTGCTATCCCACAGTCACATTCCCTTCCCAGAGACTATTATCCCACTGTTACTATAGACACCACCTCTCCCTACTATACCTGCTATCCCACAGTCACATTCCCTTCCCAGAGACTATTATCCACTGTTACTATAGACACCATCTCTCCCTACTATACCTGCTATCCCACAGTCACACTCCCTTCCTAGAGACTATTATCCCACTGTTACTATAGACACCATCTCTCCCTACTATACCTGCTATCCCACAGTCACACTCCCTTCCCAAAGACTATTATCCACTGTTACTATAGGCACCATCTCTCCCTACTATACCTGCTATCCCACAGTCACACTCCCTTCCTAGAGACTATTATCCCACTGTTACTATAGACACCATCTCTCCCTACTATACCTGCTATCCCACAGTCACACTCCCTTCCCAAAGACTATTATCCACTGTTACTATAGGCACCATCTCTCCCTACTATACCTGCTATCCCACAGTCACATTCCCTTTCCAGAGACTATTATCCACTGTTACTATAGGCACCATCTCTCCCTACTATACCTGCTATCCCACAGTCACACTCCCTTCCCAGAGACTATTATCCCACTGATACTATAGGCATCATCTCTCCCTACTATACCTGATATCCCACAGTCACACTCCCTTCCCAGAGACTATTATCCACTGTTACTATAGGCACCATCTCTCCCTACTATACCTGCTATCCCACAGTCACACTCCCTTCCCAGAGACTATTATCCCACTGTTACTATAGACACCATCTCTCCCTACTATACCTGCTATCCCACAGTCACACTCCCTTCCCAGAGACTATTATCCACTGTTACTATAGACACCATCTCTCCCTACTATACCTGCTATCCCACAGTCACACTCCCTTCCCAGAGACTATTATCCCACTGTTACTATAGACACCATCTCTCCCTACTATACCTGCTATCCCACAGTCACACTCCCTTCCCAGAGACTATTATCCACTGTTACTATAGGCACCATCTCTCCCTACTATACCTGCTATCCCACAGTCACACTCCCTTCCCAGAGACTATTATCCACTGTTACTATAGACACCATCTCTCCCTACTATACCTGCTATCCCACAGTCACGCTCCCTTCCCAAAGACTATTATCCACTGTTACTATAGGCACCATCTCTCCCTACTATACCTGCTATCCCACAGTCACACTCCCTTCCCAGAGACTATTATCCACTGTTACTATAGACACCATCTCTCCCTACTATACCTGCTATCCCACAGTCACACTCCCTTCCCAGAGACTATTATCCACTGTTACTATAGGCACCATCTCTCCCTACTATACCTGCTATCCACAGTCACACTCCCTTCCCAGAGACTATTATCCACTGTTACTATAGACACCATCTCTCCCTACTATACCTGCTATCCCACAGTCACGCTCCCTTCCCAGAGACTATTATCCACTGTTACTATAGGCACCATCTCTCCCTACTATACCTGCTATCCCAACAGTCACACTCCCTTCCCAGAGACTATTATCCACTGTTACTATAGACACCATCTCTCCCTACTATACCTGCTATCCCACAGTCACACTCCCTTCCCAGAGACTATTATCCCACTGTTACTATAGACACCATCTCTCCCCTACTATACCTGCTATCCCACAGTCACACTCCCTTCCCAGAGACTATTATCCACTGTTACTATAGACACCATCTCTCCCTACTATACCTGCTATCCCACAGTCACACTCCCTTCCCAGAGACTATTATCCACTGTTACTATAGGCACCATCTCTCCCTACTATACCTGCTATCCCACAGTCACACTCCCTTCCCAGAGACTATTATCCACTGTTACTATAGGCACCATCTCTCCCTACTATACCTGCTATCCCACAGTCACACTCCCTTCCCAGAGACTATTATCCACTGTTACTATAGACACCATCTCTCCCTACTATACCTGCTATCCCACAGTCACACTCCCTTCCCAGAGACTATTATCCACTGTTACTATAGGCACCATCTCTCCCTACTATACCTGCTATCCCACAGTCACACTCCCTTCCCAGAGACTATTATCCCACTATTACTATAGGCACCATCTCTCCCTACTATACCTGCTATCCCACAGTCACACTCCCTTCCCAGAGACTATTATCCACTGTTACTATAGGCACCATCTCTCCCTACTATATCTGCTATCCCACAGTCACACTCCCTTCCCAGAGACTATTATCCCACTATTACTATAGGCACCATCTCTCCCTTCAAAGATGAGCCATTACACATAATCTAAAATATTTACCTTGCTGTCTGAACAATTTTAATGACCACGTGGAACTGAGATTAGCTCTGTCTACGTGTTAATTACAGTAATGCCTTAAAAGTGAATAGCTCTTATGTGTCAACTATGGCACTTCATCTCGAAGTTAATAGCATTTCATTCTAATCAGTGTCATTGTGTGATTTTTCATGATCTGACCATTTCTATATCAATATTTAACACCAAAGTGAAGGAGCAAAAGGCATGAGTCAAATTCTCTTCCATATAAAAAAAAAAACAATTTAGTAAAGTGAAAGCAGAAAAAACATCACACTCATTTATTTATTAATAAAATAACTGGCAGCTAGCTAGAAGTGTGAGTGAACGACAGACTGGGCGGAATGTGTTAGTGATCCATCTGGAGAAGGGTGTAATTATGAAACATTTTCTGCTGGTATAGAGAAGCAGAGGAAAGGTACAGTATTTAGATGAAGGAATAAGAAGAAAACATGTTTATATAGGTGGCTCAGTACATCTCAACTCTGCACAAATCTTACACTCAGTATAGGATATTTAAAGAAGTACGTGCATGCTAAGTATGAGATGTCGGGTAATTTTATACATTCACCTCAGAAAAGTGCAGGGTAAGTGTAAAATGTTGCAACTACATAGCAAGGCTTTTCTCTAGGGCTCTCATTTCCCTTCTCAATGATCATTAGTTTGTGTTATACTTGTGCTTTGTATTTATATAGAGGAGGGAGAACATGGCTCAATCTCTTTGGCCTCCACTAAATACCAGCTATGTTGGGGGCCTAGAGCAGAAGGCCCCAGTATCAAGCTATAAGCCTTAAGTTGACCCACAACCAGTCAGGGAGCAGGGACCCCATGAAAAGGTTGACAGGTCTTGCCATAGCACACTCATAGTGGTTGAAAGATAGTCAGGGTAGATATGTGAGAGCAGCATTTTGTTCCACCAAGAAGAGGTAGTATGGAGTTAGGAGGGATCTATGCTATTGAGGTGTTCATTCCAAGTGATAGTGCTGTGGAAGCCTTTGTCAAATAGCTTTTTCCTTGCTATATCACTAAAGACTCTTACATCCCTACTTTAATTATTGACGTAAATCAATTTATTACTTCTATGGGAGAGAACGGCTGTTGGCTTTGTTTTGCTTTATGAATAAAGAAAACTTGAATATTATAATTTAGCATGTAGACCCTCCCTCCAACACCTTTGTGAAGGCCCCCCATGGTACTCTACTATCCAGTAGCTGGGGTAAGATGGGACTTCATGTGACTCCCCCTTATCAGGTCTATCTATCTATCTATCTATCTATCTATCTATCTATCTATCTATCTATCTATCTATCTATATCTATCTATCTATCTATCATCTATCTATCTATCTATCTATCATCTATCTATCTATCTATCTATCTATCTATCTATCTATCTATCTATATCTAGCTATCTATCTATCTATCTATCTATCTATCATCTATCTATCTATCTATCTATCTATCTATCTATCTATCTATCTATCATCTATCTATCTATCTATCTATCTATCATCTATCTATCTATCTATCTATCTATCTGTCTGTCTATCTATCTATCTATCTATCATCTATCTATCTATCTATCTATCATCTATCTATCTATCTATCTATCTATCTATCTATCTATCTATCTATCATCTATCTATCTATCTATCATCTATCTATCTATCTATCTATCTATCTATCTATCTATCTATCTATCTATCTATCTATCTATCATCTATCTATCTATCTATCTATCTATCTATCTATCTATCTATCTATACACACCCTATTGGGTCCACTTTTATTTAACTAATGACTTAGGGGAGGGTATTGTAAGTAATGTATCAGTGTTTGCAAATGACACAAAACTATCCAGCCCAATTAAATCAGCCCAATTAATTCCATCCAGGATATGACATCCTTGCAACAGGATCTTGACAAACTGGCAATCTGGGCAGCTAAGTGGCAAATGAGATTCAATGTTGATAAATGTAAAGTCATGCACCTGGGATGTAAAAATATCCACTTATACCCTTAATGGGACTGCACTAGGCAAATCCATTATGGAAAAGGACCTTGGAGTCCTTGTAGATGATAAACTTGTCTGTAGCAAGCAATGCCAGTCAGCAGCATCAAGGGCAAATAAGGTCTTGAGTTGTATTAAAAGGGGCATAGAGTCACGGGAGGAGGGGGTCATTCTTCCACTGTATAGAGCACTTGTAAGGCCCCATCTAGAATATGCCGTACAGTTTTGGTCTCCATCACTCAAACAGGACATTATTGTATTAGAGAGGGTACAGAGAAGGGCAACTAAGCTGGTAAAAGGTATTGAAAATCTTAGCTATGAGGAAAGACTGGCCAAATTGGGGATGTTCACGCTGGAGAAGAGGCGCTTAAGGGGTGATATTATAACTATGTATAAATATATAAGGGGATCATATAATAATCTCTCTAATGCTTTATTTACCAGTAGGTCTTTCCAGCTGACACAAGGTCACCCATTCCGATTAGAAGAAAAGAGGTTCCGCCTAAATATTAGGAAGGGGTTTGTTACAATGAGAGCTGTGAAGATGTGGAATTGTCTCCCTGAATCAGTGGTACAGGCTGATACATTAGATAGGTATAAGAAGAGGTTGGATGGTGTTTAGCAAGTGAGGGAATACAGGGATATGGGAGATAGCTCATAGTACAAGTTGATCCAGGGACTGGTCCCATTGCCATTTTGGAGTCAGGAAGGAATTTTTGTTCCCCTCTGAGGCAAATTGGAGAGGTTTCAGATGGGTTTTTTGCCTTCCTCTGGATCAACTAGCAGATAGGCAGGTTAAAATAGTTCAAAGATTGATCTTGATGGACGTGTGTCTTTTTCAACCTAACTTTCTATGTTACCATGTTACTATGTTACTAAAGAGACTTTTACTTACTAACCCATCCTTTGAAATCCCTTTTAAAGCAAAATGCACAAAATTAGTTTTCCAAACTTACAAGGCCGTTAGAAAACACAAAACAGCAGCTCCTGCTTTCCCCAAGGTTCCCTCTCGCTTCTTTTCTTAGGGAGCCAACCCTTGTGCAGCTGTAGCCTAATCCCCATGCTACCTGTCTGGGAACCCAATTCACCTGGAGCGGCCTACTGGACTGGAGGATTCACCCACATTTGTCCATTGACTCCAGGATTTCGTAAGCCAGCTTTTACTTAAGCTGAACAATAGTAAAACAAAGCATTTTATTTTTCCCCATTGCAAAAGTGAAATTTGCTGAGGTTACCCCACATATATGACAGGGGAAACATACACTTTATCAACCTGTTTCCTAGTGCTTCTCTAATAATATATATATTAGTCAGTTTCAAGAAAAGGGGAAGTAAAATTCTGCTGGTATTATTTGAGTAGACGCTTGCCAGCGCATCGCTATTCAGAGTACCAGGAAAGCTGTACAATTGCCCTTATGTATTATGCTGTTTTTTTAATGCATTTTTTTCTCATCTGGGTAAAAACACCCCCAATGAAAGGGAGATCGTGACGCCTATTAGAATCAGTGGAGAACATTCTTTCCAGATTCGTGACAAACACAAGAGAAATTGCTCTAGAGAGTGCATGGCATTGAGCATTTCTGAGAATTTCGCAGGGTACCGCATGGTGCAGGAATTACTCATAGGACTGAAAGGACAAAGCAATATGTCACAGCAGATGAAAGGAAGTCATTTAGTGTTGATTTTCCCTGTGTATAATGTACATATTATTTCTGCATGAGATACTTCCCTACATGTTGCTGCCGTGAGTACCTGGCTGAGGCAATATCATTTCAACGCTTTATGGGGCCCCTGTGCCTTCCATGTCTGTATAATGAAGCTCTTTGTTAAGAGGGGAGTTACCCAGAGGCCTTTCAAAGTTCACAAATGGAAATACAAATTTCTTTGCATGTAATTGCTTTTTACCTGTTTTTCTCACACTTCTGTTAAAAAATCTTCCCTGACTATCCAAATATTACTTTTCTATAATCCTGCCTGTTTATATATAGTCCATTGTGTCTGTGCTCTTCAGCTGCCTGAACCAGGCATTATATCCTACGGGATGATGTTATTATAACACTATAAATTTCATTTACTATGGCCTTGGACTCAAGTGCTAGAGCACTAAGGGTAGGGATGCACCGAATCCACTATTTTGGATTCTGCCGAACCCCTGAATCCTTCGAGAAAGATTCAGCCGAACACCGAACCGAATCGGAATCCTTATTTGCATATGCAAATTAGGGGTGAGAAGGGGAAAACATTTTTTACTTCCTTGTTTCATGACAAAAAGTCATGCGATTTCCAACCCCACCCCTAATTTGCATAGGCATATTTGCATATGCCTATGCAAATTAGGATTTGGATTAAGTTCAGATGGCCAGAAGGATTTGGCCGAATTCAAATCCTGCTGAAAAAGGCCGAATCCTGGCTGAATCCCAAACCGAATCCTGGATTCGGTGCATTCCTAACTTAACTTAGAGCTCATTTAAAAACCACTTACATCTGTGCTGTTCTAGCCAGACCCCAAATGACTAAACACTGGCATTTTTGGGGCACATTCTAGTCCAAGGTTGGTCTGGGCCGGCGGGACACTGGGAAAAAACCCGGAGGGCCCTGCTGACCCAGACGTGCTTGGCTCCGGAAACATTGGGTGCTGCATCGTCACCTGCCCTCTGGCCCAATTGTGGCAACAAAAAGTTAAAAACTAGGAAGGAGGGGAGGTGTGCAATTTTAATGGGGGGTCCAGGGGCAGAGGGGGGTTGTGGCTTCGGTGGGTTGTGCATTGAAAGGGGGTGTGCTGTTCTGCTGATCTCTGTGATCCACTTTGGAGAGCAGGGCAAGGCTTAAAGTGCAAAAAAAGTGGTGGCTTGTGCCTGTTTTTTGCAATTGACCCCTAATGAGGTTAATTACAAAGATTGCAGCTAAACCAATAAAATTGTTGCTGATCAAAACTAGATGCTGATTGGTTGCTCTGGTGCAATTTAGCATCTAAGTAAATGACCCCTTATAGGGCAAAAACACAAATTCAGTCCTGCCTACATGAAACAATAGGCTCAAATCACTGGTTAGAAACCAATGAGATTGACCATATTCAGTTAAGGTTGCCACCTGTCTGCTTTTCACCTGGAGAGCCTGGTTTTCAGAAGGGCTGTAAACTACCTGTCTGGATTTCCAAATTAGGAAATCCGGACAGGGCTTTAAAATGAATTGCGCAGCAATCAGCCTATTGGCAATCACTACATCATCCCCTGCTCCTGATGTCACAGGCACAGCCCTAGACTTTCACCCTATCCCTCCCCTAATGTCATACACACACCCCGATATTACCAGGCCTGCCTCTTGCCCGGTTTGCAAAGGATCAGAAGATGGGTAACCCTGTATTGGGTAGATCTATTGGGAAAGCCTTGCCAAATGGCAAATCCACAAGGCTAAAATAAAAGGGTACATCAAAACTCAATAAAATATTTTATCTCTTTCATAGAAAAGTAACTGCAGAATGAGTGCGTTGGCCTCTTATTTAATCTGTCTTTAGTCATAGACTAAATACTGACTGTCAGATCCATTTGCTTTCAGTGGAGAAGGAACAATGCATGAAACGCGGTGTAGACGTCTCTCTCTGATGGGCTTACATTTCCATGCTGGGTTTCTTGGCCAAGCCAGCACAGTCATTCGTTATGTAATTACAATATTTACATTAGTCATTCTGGGCACAAATGTGGGCGCCTCGCAAGTACCTCTTGTTAACATTTGTAAAAAGGCTAAAAATATACAATGTTTGGAAAATAAAAACCATGAAAGGTCAACCCTGCGAAAATATGATGAGGCAAATATTCTGAGCTCGACTTGGTTCCACACTGTTATTAACACAGCCGGCTTCGTTTTAATAAATGTTTATAGAGCTGGAGACATTTTTCCATAGCACAGAATGTGCAGCTGTATATTGCCATCGGTGACTAGGGTTGCCACCTTTTTTGGAAAAAAATACAGGCCTTCCTATATATTTAGATTTTTTTTCCCTATCAAGAACATTGGGGTCAAGCATTATTTTCACCGGTCAAGTCGGAAAAATACTGACCAGGTGGCAATAATATTATAATATAACTAGATATTGTTGGGTCCTATTGTGGGAGCCCAAAACATGTGGAAGATGTCCTGTTCTGTAATAGATATCAATTCTGAACATCAATCCATCCTGCATAGTAAAATGTACTAAAATAGTAAAATGTACTAAGCTTGGCTAAAGAAATACATAAAGATGGAGCAAACCTTATTGAGACCTTTAGCTCACCATGTCTTATCTGTCAAAGCATAGTTTACTGCATCTGTCCATCAACTATCAAGTCTAACCGTTCAAAAACTCTACCAAAAAATCCAGAGGTAGGCAAAGTAAACCCATAGCTGGTAAGATAGTATCATGGCTGAAAATACTCCATGGTGATGCCAAGATGGCAATTGAATGATCACCTGAATCAATGTCAATGTCTAAAAATCTTTTTTACTGTATTGGTTCTAGGGTTAAGGTGGCCATACACGGATAGATCCGCTCGTTTGGCGATGTCGCCAAACGAGCGGATCTCCCTCCGATATGCCCACCTTGAGGTGGGCAATATCGGGCTGATCCGATCGTGGGCCCTAGGGCCCAACGATCGGATCCTAGCGTTCGCCAAACGGGCGGTCGGATCGCGGGACCGCATCAACGAACAGATGCGGCCGCGATCCGACGGGATTTTTAACCCCATCCGATCGAGATCTGGCCGACTTTCGGCCAGATCTCGATCGGGGAAGCCCGTCGGGGCCCCCATACACGGGCCAATAAGCTGCCGACACGGTCTGTCGGCAGCTTTTTATCGGCCCGTGTATGGCCACCTTTATACGGATCCACACACACGCTATTATCTGCAGTCGGGGACTTGGCCCCTCTTTTTATTGTTAAACCACCAGTAGGATCAATGTTTCAGGGGGTTTAACCGCCCTTTATCAGGATATGAAGTGTGACAAACTCCGCCCTTTTTCCCCACAATCCATTATTTACTACATCTAGGATTTTTTAACCCCTTAGACGTATCAATTCCACAAGTCCTTTAAATAAAGTGCAAGTCCTTTTATATTGATAAAGTCTTTCATGATGTATACCCAATACCCAATAGTTCCATGGCAGCATTTTATAATAAATAGGAAAAAAAAGCATTAGAAAGATTGTAGAAAATAGTAGAAAAATACATCGACCTTATAACCAACACAATAATTATACATAATTAGAAACTATTACTCACCACCATTGCAGTGAAGGAGAGTGGTAAATATAACACAGTACTTGGTCCTAGGGTTGCCACCTTTTTGGGGCAATGCCAGTGATGTCACAAGTTGAAGCGATGATGTTGTGGGGCGGGTCTCTGACATTGGGGCGACTGACCGACCTGTGCATCAATCTAAGAGAATCCCTCCCAGTTTTACTAAGTTGGAAAACTGGGCAGACAGTTTTGGCCCGGGCAGCTCTTCTGAAAACCAGGCTCAAAACCGGACAGATGATAACTCTAACCAGTCCAGAGGTTCAGTGACTCTTTCACAGTAATGTTCTAGGTCTTAAAAGTTGTCCCAGGGAGCTCGCCATCTTGGATCTTGTTAAACCATCCCTTATGTGTCAATGGCACTGCACATGCTCAGTGTGCTCTGGGCTGCTGTTGAGAAGCTGAGCTTAGGAATCATGGAAAGTTTGAGGCCTTAGCAGAAAGTCAAGTTACATCTGCCGTAGAAGCTGATGCTACTGATCTCCTTCTGATGAAGAAGGCACTGGAGTCTATGCAGCCATGTAATGTGTGCCTAAATTAAATAGTAATCAGCCTTGTTTTGTGAATGTCGTATTGTATATAAACTGAACATATTGTAAGTGGGTCCCTGAGCTCAGTGAGTGACAGCAGCCTAGAGTGTTTGCTGGGAATCAGCAGAAAAGAAGACTGGGAGCTACTGGGGCATCTTCAGAATATCACTGCTGTGGTGACATCAGGCTGGTACAGAAGAAACCTAAAACATATAATGTAACATGTCTAGGCTATAGCGGGCAGGCTAATATTGCGGGGAGAGCAGGAAGAAGAGCTCAGCCCACGACCTGCAAGAGGAGCATCGAGTTCGGCCCAAACCCGCACAACCTGCGGGTATCAGGCCGGCCAACACATCACTATTACTCATCTAAACTGGGAACATTGAGGGTTTGTATCTAGAATGTATCAGCTCTCCAAACACCACTGGCAGATGACTTGTTTCACAATCAGAATAAAATGTCTTACCCTTTCTGGACCCCAATGGGTCTGGGGCTTATTTTTAAACCTCTGCTGGGTCATATTGGTCTTCTGAGATACCATGAAATATCCGGATAAGCCCTCTTATATACTGTGCTCTGAGCAATGGGCCCATCCCTTTCACATCACTCTGCCCTGTGGCCCATAACATTTCATGACTTCAAACTGCTGCCGTTGGGCCCCACAACCTGTAGGCACCAGGTAAGCAGGGACTGCTGAATGCTATTTATTACATGGTGAGGCGCCAAAAGGAAGATTTTAGCTACTACACCAGTTTTCCCAAGTTACAGGAAGTTGCAGTTCATGTATTTTCCCGAATTTTGCTCCAGCAAAGGAAAGTCCTTTAATGCTGGGAATCTGTGTCTTCCAGGAACTCTGCTCTCAAGATGTTATCAATCAAAAGAATTTAAGGAATTTCCAATCCACAGAGAGCTCAGCAACACAGGATACAACTGAAAAACAATTGTAAGAAAACCCCAATATTAGGCATCAGCCACCATCACACCCCGTTACACGGAGAACAAGTGTCATATACTATAAATGGGCTGAACCCGGTGTCTGGCTCTGTACAAGGACATGGTTGTGCTACTCATCAGTGGGAAGATCTGAATCAGTGGAATTGTGTGGTCTCATGAATGGAGTGATTCAATCTCCTGGAAAGATATGAATTTGAAAAGAATATAAAACATGAGAAAAGGCTTAATTACTCATTAATTATTTTTCTCTTAATGAATGAAGGTACTTTACCAGCCCACTGGTAGTTCTAGTGCAGACAAAACACTGATGTAGCCTGTGAGACAGCAAAGGCTGTCTGGGAAAAAGAGATCTCTCAGTTACCAAAAATGCGTCCCGGAATGTAGGAGGCTTGACATGAATATATTTTATCTTAGTAACGGGTGCTAACTTTTATCTTTTGACCCAAATAACCCTAAATTACCTACTATAAGTTCCTTTATTACTCAAACAACCACTAAAAGTCTAATCGATGCCTTTTTGTTTATCCTATCTGGCCGAGAATATTGCAACCTACTACTAATTGTCCTTAGACTCCCACCTCTACCTGTTCATTCTACTGTTGCTAGAATCCAGCTCTTTCCTAAAAGAGAACCTGATCCTCAAACTTGTGGTGTAACTAAAATGGTTGGACAGGTCTGTTATAGGCAGAAGAACACAGAAACAGTGAAAAATACAGGTCCTTGACCTCGTGTTTTATGGTGTCTCAGGGTATCTCAGAGAACCACCTAGAACTTCAAGGTGTGAACTTCAAGCACTTTCAGCTTGGACAGTTTTCAAACAATCTGCTTGAAATTGTGAATATTAATATCTAAACATGCTTGAAAAAGAATTCAGCTGAGGATCATATTGAACTTTACATTTCAGGCTGTGCAGCTGGCAGACCAAAGGCTGATTCTGGCCTGGTGAACCTAAGCTGCCCTGCACCTCTTTTTTCCCAAAAAAGGTGTACTGGCACCACTTTTTCAAGGAATGAGGCTATAAATGAAAGTGACGGGCAATAGTTAATACAAAGGGAAAAGAGAAAGTGAAAACTGCAATGAAAAAGAAATGGGGGTAAGATAAAACAGGGTTGGGGAGAATGGCAGGGGCGTAACTATAGAGGAAACAGACCCTACAGGAGTGTAGGGGGCCCAGTAAGGACCTAATTAATAGGCAATTTGAAGATATCTTGGTAGAACAGGTCAACTTACCAATGTTTTAGGGCCCAGTAACAACTAGTTACGCCGCTGGAGAATGGCATAACATAAGGAGGTGAACTTGGGACACCAAAGGAAGAATGGTGGGGCAAGAGAAAGGTAGAACAAGTTAAAAAGTGGTATCACAATATTTTGACACTGAGGATGTGATCATCTAAGCCCAACAATGTGGCAATCCTACACAAAGCATTTGGGCAGCATTTCCCTATATCATGGCCACCTTTACAGAACATACCTTAAATATATGATGTGCGAATAAATTCGCCTGGCATGAACTTGCTTGTTTTGCCGCCGGCGTATAAATTTGCTGGTGAAAATTACGCCGTCGTCAATTCCAGATTTTCCGTTTTTTTCGTGAAAATGTTCGAATTTCGCGTTTTTTTTGTGAAAACGGTCGATTTCACAAATTTTTCTTGAAAGCGTTAGAATTTCACGATTCTTTCATGGACTTTGCGATTTTGGGCTGCTTCACCCTGGAGGGCAATGTTAATGTTGACACATGACATCCATGATTGAAAAATCTACCCTATACCAGCTGCTTGGGTTTCATAGATGTATCACTTAAAACAGATCCGTTTTGGAGCATAAAAAAAGTGTTTTGTGTCTCAGCGTGAAAATGTGGCCACGTCTGTCATTAATAGGAACATATACATTTATATTATATTATACTTGAACATACCCTTTAAGGAAACGTCCGACTGGGGAACCTGGGACCCCCCAGGGCAGCTGCATCAAGCAGCCCCCCAGGTGCAAAGCCCCCTCCAACCCCTCCCCAGCTGCAACCCCCTCCAGCCCCCCCTATTTTGGACGGGTAGGGCCTACGAGGGCCAGGGCCCACTGGTTTTCCCCACCCCTGGCCTATTTTATATAACAGATAGGTCAATTTATCTTTCAGAATTTCCATTTTCTCCATTTTATTTGTCCTACAGATCAGAACGGATGTTTGTCAAGATCCTGTGTTTTTTTCATTATTGCTACGTACGGCAGGGCATCATCTCATTCTCAGGAGAGGAGTGGTCCTCCAACTGGGGGATGTCAGAAGAAGAACCTAGGCCTTTATTGCTGATATACTAGGACTATGTGCAATTTAAAGATTTACTTTCCTAGGCTAAACTGCCACGTGAAGATTAGACAACAAAGAAACTAGCTGTTAACACATTTAGATTTGTTGTTCCCATAACCATGGTAACATAAATAGCAATTAACATCAAACCACATCAACCATGTAGGTCATTGACAAGACTCTGCATATCAGAAAATCATTATGTTGGGACTTGTAAGTCTTCTTGGGCAGGGACAGCAATGACATAAAGAAGGGGCAATTAACATAGTTTGTAGGTAATACCTTTTCAATTATTAAAAGAGATGCCTGTCTGTACATGGATCAATAATCAGGAATAATTATGAACATGATTATTACAGTCTAGTTGCATTAACAATTTGTTCTTGATTTTAATGACTTCTTTAGACTTTTCTTAATTTCTTGGTTTCCTGGTGATTTTGATTGTTGTTACATTGATCAGCTTTTTTTTATCCACTGATGCAGCAAAACCAACTCTCACAAAGCTCCTGGCTCAGTATTAATTATGACCCTCACAAGGACTAGTCATTTATTCCTGTCTTTAGGAGACGTATGAGAGTGGGTCCTACCCCAGAGGTAGGAAAGAAAATTAACATTTGAAAAGCACCACTCGTCCAGCCTCAGTGTTGTTGGTCTGTCCTTTGGGGTCTGGCCACACGAGCAGATTCGGGGAGATTACTCGCCCCAGCGACATATACTTGTGAGCGACATATAAAGGAGAACTAAACCCCCTGAGATATAACAGCCCCTTCAATTGCCCCGATCTGCCCCATTACCTCTCCCTCCCCGCACACTTCATTACGTATATTAGCACTCCTATTGGGAATACTAAATGCAAGAAGCAGAGCAGTGCAGTGGGGGTCCCTCGACGCCATCTTCTGTCTATTTGTATCCTTTTCGGGTCTGTACACCGACAGAGCATGTAGTTGCATGCGGAGTTGGGGCTAGTCAGGATTCTGCTTCAACTGCGCAAGTGCCTGCAGGCTCCATGACGGTGAACAGATCGGAAAGAGGATACGAATGGACAGAATATGGTGCCGAGGGCCCCACTGCGCTGCTCTGCTTCTTGCACTCAGTATTCCCAATAGGAGCGCTTATATAGGTAATACACTGTGTGGGGAGGGAGAGATAAAGTGGCAGATCAAGGGCAATTGAGGGGGCTGTAATATCTTGGGTGGGTTTAGTTCTACTTTAAATGTAAAAAGAGTTGGGGAGCAACTCAAGCATGAAAAATGTTCCTGGGGATGCCAAATAAGGGCTGTGATTGGCTACTTCATAGCCGCTATGTGGACTGGCAGCCTACAGGAGGCTCTACTTGGCAGAACATCTGGTTTTTATGCAATTAATTCTTGCCTGGAATTTTAAAAAATAAGTACGTGCTTTAAGGACACTGAGAGCAACATTCAAGGGGTTGGTGAGTAACATGGTGCTTGCGAGGCCCTAGTTGGGGATCACTAATATAGAGCATAACAGACCTATTAGCTGGATTCCAGCTGTAATCTTTTCCAGGCTAGTGATGCATGCATTTAACTGTAAGACCCTCAACACAGGGTCTACATTGGTGTCTCCACACTTCTATTTTATTCATGTGCTGTTAATTTGGAGGCTCTCTTCTGGTGGTTCAACAGAACGCAGGGGCACTCGAGCTTCCCCCAATTATTCAACATGATGGCTGCTTGTCTTTTTTCTTGGTGGTTCTGTGGTTATTTGGAGGGAAGGGGGAATGATTTCTCTTTCATAGGTAAGCAGTAACTTTTAATCTGAAGGTAAACTCTTATCTATCTGAGATTTTCTATTAATATGTAAATGTATTTTCCTCTTATGTAGCTGTATTGCCCATGGAGAAGATGAGGACATTGTGAGAAATTGAATTTCCAATCTTCCATTCTGTCTTTAGAATCAGTTGGAGCTTAATCTTTATGATTATCAGATATTCTTATTATAGTTCTTATAGGCCTGCGTGGGATGATGAGCCTGAGGATTCCTCTAGAGAGGGGGGTAATGAAAAAAGCTTAAGAGAGCCTTAAGATGAAGCGATGATCAAAACAATATCAAATGTCTCTCTCACACGTAGATAATACAGTTCAACAATCTATAAGAACTCATAATAATAGGCTTTTGGGACTATCAAGGAGCATTCAGAATTTGAGCAGCTTGAACAGTTTGTCTACATCAGTGATCCCCAACCAGTAGCTCGTGAGTAACATGTTCCTCTCCAACCCCTTGGATGTTGCTCTCAATGGCCTCAAAGCAGGTGCTTATTTTTGAATTCCAGGCCTGGAAGAAAGTTTTAATTGCATAAAAACGAAGTATAGTGCCAGTCCACATAGGGGCTACCAAATAACCAATCACAGCCCTTATTTGGCACCCCAAGGGATTTTTTCATGCTTGTGTTGCTCCCTAACTCTTTTTACATTTGAATGTGGCTCACGGGTAAAAAACGATGGGGACCCCTGGTCTACATCATGAAAATACAAAAACATATGCAAATGACCTAAATTGACATCATATTCACCAAATAGACAGAGAAGTGAATTCCTCTAGTATATGTACTGTATATATGTAGTACTTCTATTATTTATGTGAAATGATAATATGGCGGGTGCTTATTTTCTGGTGCCAAACCAAAAGGTCTGATCCTAAGAAACCTTGAATATCTGTGATTTCTGGGTCACGCACTTCATCTTGGATTAAAAATTCACTGAAGTCATTTTTAACTTGGCAGGCAATAAAACACTTGGAATCTCCCCTTGTTGATTTTTATGACAACCGGCTCTAAAATAAGATGTTCTTTGAGTGACGATCACCATTGCCATTTAAATAAATGGGTGCAGTAAGTGTTTTATACCAGCTGAACTTGAAATCCCCTTTGTTTTTTTTAATCTCATGTGTGCCAAGCAGGGGTGCGGGTGGGTGCAGGGACTTAAACGGGTGCTTACAGTGTTCACCTTGGGTGCCAATACTACTTGTCCTGTTTCTGGACAATATTTCTCCAATACAAGTATGGGATCCATTATCCAGAAACCCATTATCCAGAAAGCTCAGAATTACAGACAGGCCAATGCCCATAGACTCTCTGTAATAATAAAACAATAGCTATTACTTGTTCCAAACTAACATATAATTAATCCTTATTGGAAGAAAAACCAGCCTATTGGATTTATTTCATGTTTAGATTATTTTTAGTAGACAAATTATGGAGATCCAAATCAGGGAAAGAGCATTCTGGATAACAGGTCCCATACCTGCACATACTTCCCCCACAGTGTCTCACTTATCATACCCATACAGATTGTAAGCCCTTGTGGGCAGGACCCTCATCATCCAATGTAGTTGTGATTGTTATTAAATCAATATAACAACAATGCAATGTTGCCCTCACAGGCAGCAATACCAATATATGAAGCAGCCAACTGGAAGATTCAGTTTGTTGTACATGACCAATTAGATCTGCATCTCTCAGTTCTCTCTAACTGCCCCCCACCCTTCCTTGAACTTTGCTACTATCTATTGCCGGAAGAAATTAAGGAATGTGGGGATTTTTCATTCATGTAAATTCTAGTTTGTTCATGTTTTCTCCACAATCATCATTAACATTCACTCTGAACTGCTGTCATCACTCCAGGAGAACAGAAAACCACTTACTTTCTTCATATTAGTAACTGATTAGTCCTGCAGTTCCCCAAAATCCCCTGCCTAGACCTTGCAGAACAAAATAGATTTATACACTCAGTCATTTGTCTTGTTCAGGGAAGTGAACAAGCACAAGTACAGGGTCGTTGCTCAGTGATTCCCAACTAGTGGGTCGTGTTGCTCCCCAACCCCTTGGATGTTGCTCCCAGTGGCCTCCAAGCAGGAGCTTATTTTTGAATTCCAGGCTTGGAGGCAGGTTTTGGTTGTACAAAAACCAGATGTACTGCCAAACAGAGTCTCCTGTAGGCTGCCAGTCCATATAGGGGCTACCAATAGCCAATCACAACTTAATTTGGCACCCCTAGAGAGATTTTTTTCATGCTTGCGTTGCTCCCCGACTCCCCTTTTACATCTGAATGTTGCTCATGGGTAAAAAAAAGGTTTTGGATTCATTGGTCATTGGGTGTTGGCCAAGTTGGTTGATCGTACAAGTTTCATGCAGGGGATACACACATTTTAGTGACTCCCCATTGACAAGTCATCCTCTTCCTTAGGCTTCACCCATTTACCTTTTACCAATTTAATCTCTCTGAGCAGAATCCCTCTTTTTGTTTCCACATTAAGGGTCGGGCCCAGTGGCGGAACTACCGGGGGAGCAGGGGGTGCGCGGGCCAGGGCCTGCACCCCCTCAGGGCCCCCCGGAAGCTCACGCGCCACTGACAAATGCGGCCAAGTGTGACCGTACGGAGGGGGCAGCGCCCGGCTGCGCGTCACGCACCAGGGCCCGCCCTCCTCTAGTGATGCTACTGGTCGGGGCACACAGGCAGATTCGGGGAGATTAGTTGCCCAGCGACAAATCTCCTCTTTTTCAGGGCGACTAATCTCCCGACCTGCTTTCCGCTGGCTATAATGAAAATGGCCGGCGGGAAGGCACTCGGAGTGATTGCCTTTCCGAAGTCACCCGAAGTTTCCTTGTGACGCTACCTCGGACTACTTCGGAAAACAAATCGATCCGAGTGCCTTCCCGCCTGTGATTTTCATTTTAGCTGGCGGAAGGCAGTTCGGGGGGATTAGTTGCCCCGAAGAAGAGGAGATTTGTTGCCGGGCGACTAATCTCCCCGAAACTGCCTGTGTGCCCTGACCCTAAGAATAACAAATTTGTTCTTGTCAGTGGACCCATAATGTTGCTTTATTTTCTGCTCATCTTTAGCAGATTACATCATTCTTGAAACTTCATACATGACATACATAATAAAATTTTTCGACATAGACAAAGCACCTCTGATATTTGCATGATCCCATGTGGCAACCCGCGGTGTTTATACCATATACGGCTGTCTTTTACAGGACTATTGTAAGCCTGCTGAATTCCCCACTCCAAAGTGTTCTATGTTCAGCCAGCATTACATGTTGACATAAAGCATTTCCTATGATTCATGCACTGACTGCTCCCAGAGTTAAGGATGAGGAGACAAGATTGAAAATAAAGGAGACACGCCCCAGGCTTCTGTGCCATTTATAGGGCAGCACAGGGTTTTGCAGCAGACAGTTATGATTTCACTCATTTTGCTAATTCTGCACATATTTATATTTCATAAGCACATATCTCATAGATATCTTTATTTATTTATTAGCACACATTTATATAGAACTGATGGATGACACAGCCGTTAAGAGAGATTGCTCATCAGTCCCTGCCCCAGTGGAGGTTACAATATTTAGGTCTCTATCACATTGACACACACAGTAGGGTCAATTTTATCTATTATTATTGTGTGTTTTTGGGGTGTGAAAGGAAACAAGTGTATGTGGTAGAAACATGAAAACTTTTAGGGAAAACTTTCCCTAAAAGAGCTGGCTTTGAATTGAATTCAGGACATCACAAGCATGAGCTCTAGCTGCCAATTACATCCAGCATCGTATTGGAGGGTCTGAGGCCAAAAGGGCTTCCGCCACAGGGGCCCCTCCTCCAGTCCCCCTTCCGGGACCTGTTCTCTGGTTCTGGCTGAGATCAATGTCGGAGGGAAATCAGTGGGCAGCGCTGGGTTGCAGAAGGGTGTGGGTCTGGGTCACAGGGTTTTTACCTGGTGTCCCCCTAACTCTGATTACACCCAGGGGCATATTTATATTAAGGCACCTGAGGGCCTGTGCCTAGGGCTGCGATTTTGGGGTGCCTATAAATTTCTTTTTTAAATTTAAAAAAAAAAAAAAAAAATTGCCCATAGGAAATCCGGTGAAAGAGCTGGGAGGGGAGGTGAGGGGCATGGAGCCAAGCTGGTTGGCGGAAGTGATGTCACATGACTCGGTGTGTGTGACGTCATGCGCATCACGTAGGGGGCGTGTTTAGATCCATCATTTTTAACCGGCCAGGTGGCAACCCTAGTTGTAGGGCTACAAGTCCCAGGAACCGAATACAGCTTTCAAAAGTCTAGTAACAATCATTCAGCAGGTAGCATTTACTGGTCTTAAAACAAACATTTGATTTGTTGCTATGGGTTACAAGACCTGGACCAACGTTCCACCTTGCATTACATTGCCCTACTTCAGAGTCCTAAAATCAGTGTTTTTGGGTAGACATGGAAATCAAAACCAAGTCTCAATACTTTTTGCCACTAACTGCTCCTACTTTTTCTACTACACACATTTACTAAGAAACACCAGCTTCTGTCCCAGGATTATCCTTAACTGGTACAACCCCTGTGTAGACAGATATGTTGACAACTCATAATAACAGATGAAGACACAAGCATGGTGTAATTAAGTCAGGTTGTGCCATGTGCAACTCCCAAAAATGAAATAAAAAAAACTGAGAAAGTATTAGGAATGGAAATAAAATAGACAGAATGTTCACTGGGCCATAGAGAAGATGTTCCTTAAACATTATAAGGCTAATGCAATAATATAATTAGAGGTACAACCCATCAGGTATTGATGTTAATTAGTGATGCACAAATTTATTTGGCAGGCGCGAATTTGTGGCGAATTTGCACGTTCCGCTGCCGGCAAATAAATTCGAGAATTTGCAGCAAAAATTTGCTGCTGAAAATTCGCCTATTTTGACTTTAATGGGCGCCGACGTCAACTTTACGAATTGACGCAGGCGTCAAAATAGACATTTCGCAAATTTATTGTCAGTTTTCCAGTTTTGTTTTGCCCCAAATTTCGTGAATCCTTGTAGGATCAGTGTTTTTGGGCTATGCACTCTTTACTAAGCAAAACAAACATTCTTCCCCCTGGTGTTGAACAATCCCTAGTACCACTATTACCCCTTCTGATAATAAGTTGTGATCTAAATCACTTATTATAACGTTTCATATTTTTGTTTTGTCTTCATATCTTTCTCAAGCTTTTCTGCCTTATAATGACACCAAAAGACATCTGACTGTTGGACTCTTCTTTAGGTGTAACTGGTCTGTACTTACATGACTGGAAAAAATGGGACCTTGTAAATATGCAAGTGGAATGATAACTTTTTCGAACTAAAAACAATTGCATTTTTCATTACTTCTGCAATTTGCCTCCCTTGATCCACTACCCAATCTGGCCTGCAGTAGGTCAACTTACCTTCCGACTCGGGACACGTGAAACTGGAACTGACCTGAAACGTCAGACAAATGGAAGAAAACTGCCAAAACCAAAAAGGAGGATGGGAGGTTTCAGTCTCCTACACCTTAGCCGTGTTCCCAGGCAGATTACCCACGGACTGGAATCAGGGACTTTTTGCCCAAAACTCAACCACTTTGCGGGTATTCGGCTGGTACCTGACCGGTGCATGCACTTTGTTTTGAGGCAAAAATCATTGCTGTGCGTTTTTACTAGGGATGCACCGAATCCACTTTTTTGGATTCGGCCGAACCCCCGAATCCGTTGTGAAGATTTGGCCAAATACCGAACCAAATCCTAATTTGCATATGCAAATTAGGGGTGGGGAAGGGGAAAACATTTTTTACTTCCTTGTTTTGTGACAAAAAGTAACGCAATTTCCCTCCCACTCCTAATTTGCATATGCAAATTAGGATTCGGATTTGGTTCGGCCGGGCAGAAGGATTCGGCCGAATCCGAATCCTGCTGAAAAAGGCCGAATCCTGGCCGAATCCCAAACCGAATCCTGGATTCGGTGCATCCCTAGTTTTTATGATAGTTTCCCTTTAATTTCACATCCCTTAGTTTGTTGTATTTGATTGGTGTCCAGTAAGAAGCTCTGGACTGTCTGAAAATGAGAATTTTTACATATTGGTCATATGCTCTATTTAGTAAAACCTCACTTGGCTTCCCCAATAAGATCCTATTAACCATTACCATAGTGTTCTGTCTGCACTTCCCGGAACTAAAGCTATATTATATATAAAGTACATCACACTCTCATGTGAAAGAGCATTTTGTAACATTTATAAATGTATTTTTCAGAGTATTTATGCCTTTATAGGACATGCATGAAATCAGTGACGGTTTCTAATGAAGTGGCAGGGAGCCACCGTTCTGGTGTACTGGTCGCTTTGGGATATCTCAGGGCCACGACCCATTCCCGGCAGAATTTGGGAACAGGAAGTCAACAAGAGCAACGTCATGTTCTGCAGAAAGAGAATAGAATATTGTATTAAAGAATATGGCTTTCTAAGAAATTCTACAGAAAGGGAACAGAATATTATTAATATTATTAATATTAAAGAATATGGTTTTCTAAGAAGACTTTTTTTGAATCAGAATAAAGGACATTTGCCTGGAAATTAGGCCCCTGGGAATAACATGGGTCTGATTTTGTTGTCGGCATTCTTTTAATATTATTATTTAAGGGCTGCTTTGGATCCTTATTGACTGGGTAATGCTGAGCTCAGACTGGCTATGTGGTGCTGGATTGTGGAGGTGCCCTCCCTCAACAACTAACTGGTCTACTCAGCAAGCACACAGAGTGTAACCTTAATACACAAGGTATGGAAGACTTTCTCTTAAGCAGTAAAAGTTTATTGCTGTGACTCCTTCATAACAGGTAGACAGTGGCACAACTTTACTCCTCACCTCTCACTAACAAAGACTGTCCCTTCCTCTATCACTGCCAGAATGGCCACTGTATTTCCTGTTCCTATTTGCTTTATTCACTCTTCAGTACCAACAACTTTCACAGTTCAACTTATGACTCACTGCCACCTAGTGGCCAAATGAATTATATTTTAACCATTACTTAACAATTCACAAAATTTACCCCCTTACAAGGGCGGCTCATTGGTCAAAGAGAAGAAAGAGGGCTTGGTGCCCCTTTTGGTTTTACTTCAAGTCTCACTTTCAGAACTGACTTGGGGGCTAAAAATGTCTGCAAATACCAGACAAACCAGTTAAGCAGATGAAAGTAAGAAATAATGCCTGTCAGTAAAGGTGCATGACATTGATCATGGGGAGGCTTGTCATAGGGCACTGAAATTTGTGGTGAAGCGGCCAAAAGGAAGCCTAGCGAAGATGCCAGGAATATAGTGAGAATATAGTGACAGTGAAGATGCCAGGAATATAGTGAGAATATAGTGAGAGTGAAGATGCTGGGAGTATAGTGGGTGTGAAGATGCCAGAAGTATAGTGCGAATGGTACTTGGAATATAATGAGAGTGAAGATGCCAAGAATATAGTGGGAGTGAAGGTGCTGGGAATAAAATGAGTGAAGATGCTGGTAGTATAGTGAGAGTGAAGGTGCTGTGAATATAATGAGAGTGAAGATGCTGGGAGTATATTAAGAATGAAGGTACTTAGAATATAGTGAGTGAAGATGCCGGGAATATAGTGAGAGAGAAGGTGCTGAGAATGTAATGAGAGTGAAGATGCTGGGAATAAAATGAGAGTGAAAATGCTGGGAGTATAGTGAGAGTGACGGTGCTGGGAATATAATGAGAGTGAAGATGCTGGGAGTATAGTTAGAATGAAGGTACTGGGAATATAATGACAGTTAAGATGCTGGAATATAGTGAGAGTGAAGATGCCAGGGATATAGTGAGAATATAGTGAGAGTGAAGATGTCGGAAGTATAGTGAGAATGGTACTTGGAATATAGTGAGAGTGAAGATGCCGGGAATATAGTGAGAGAGAAGGTGCTGAGAATGTAATGAGAGTGAAGATGCTGAGAATAAAATGAGAGTGAAGGTACTGAGAATATAATGAGAGTGAAGCGGGCAGAATATAGTGAGAGTGAAGCTGCTGGGAATATAATAAGAATGAAGATGCTGGCAGGGAACCTGGGGAATAGTGAAGAGTGAGTAATGGAATTTGTGGACAATTCTTAAGATGAAAAATTAATATTTGCTATTTAGTGAGAGGGGTCTGAATTCTTTCTCTCCTCTGTTCATATTTTCTTCTGGCAGATCATTGTCTCGAAGGTCCTTGTGTAGCCTCTATCCATGCATCCCCCTCTACTTTAATCTATAACGCCTGCTTTCGCTGAAATGCATTTTAAAAGCTCCACCCCTGCGGAACTAAACCCGTCCCCAGTTTATCTTTAAATGCTCCTCCCACACATACTGTACCACGGCTTCTCCAGCAAATACAGGCACTTAACATCATTTTTGAGTTGCTACTTCCCTTCGTTGAAAGAAAAAAAACTTCTTTTGTTTTTAAGGTTGCAAAAAAATTCTGCATGAGATGCTCTTTTGGCAAAACTGGTTTGAAACCAAGCCTGAAACCCTTATAAGACAGTTGCTGCTTGGGAGAGAGAGAGACGCAGTTGGAAAAGCCTCCAGCTCTTTTCTCTTTCACAATAATGAATTCCACGTGTAAGGCTAGGGAATGTGAGGACACTGAGTAATACAGGAAGCCACGCAAGCCACCGAGCCAAGAACACAGAGGAGGCCGTCCGAGGTGGAGCCTGGATTACTTTTTTTGGGGCGCTGCCCAAACGCAGCTTTTATGTTTTTGTCATTCCTATTTTCTATGCCGCTATGAAACAAAGTGGATCTTTTTAAAAATGTTTAGATAAGCCCAGGGCGCTAACCATGTTAATACAGCTCCACTGCCACGGCAAACAGTCCTGATCCATAATCCGCACGGGCTACATTGTATTTGCAAGGTATTCTCGGGGTTGCACAATGTATCCAAACATTAACTGCCTTGCCAAATACCAGATTACTTGCTGCATGCCAACCAACCTCTTTAAAAAAAAACAAAAAAAAAACTGTTCCATCCATTTCAAGGGAAAAAATGCTAATGCTGTTTTGTTTTTGCAATCTGACATTTCATCATAGAATGAAGCCACTCCGTTCAATTACATACACACCGCTCTGAGCATTTCATATTAATTACATGTGAAAACAGCTTCTGTTTATGTGCAATTGATTTTCTCAGAAGGATTAAAAGGAGGCGTAACATTTGCACACGTTCATCACATATTTGGGGGGTAGAGATCCCCGGAGCTAATACCGATATTCCACCACGGAGACTGTTTAGCCTCTATTATAGAATTGCAGGGTTTTGTTTTTTAATTTTTTTGTAACAACAGTTTCCTGTGCTCTACTGATATCCTTCCTTGGGTGGGAAGTAGGTAAGATTTATCTGATTCGTGAGGATGTGCCACTTACAAAGAGGTGAAACAGGAAAAGGTTCTGGTTGTTTATCATACGCATCAATTTCACAATCACAGAACAGTGGCAAAAACACCAGGGGGAAATTCCGTTGTTTTCATAAATTGTCATAATGCAACTCCATATTCTAAATGTGAGTATTATGTGTACAAGGGAAGTCACTAGTGCTAAGGTTCATGTATCTCCTTGTCAAAAAGACCTTCAAATTTACCTTTTGCCCAAATGTAACCTGCCAAATATGTAGTTAATTCAGACGTAGCTGAAAATGCCCCATTCTAAGCCATCTCCAGTATACCTTAGGCAGCTCCTACCTTACTCCAATATATAACTGAGTAATTGGATGAGTCCCTTGATCAATCTCTTCCAAGAAATAATTACAGTGACCTCATATTCTGTTACTGTTAAAAAGACTTTTTTAAAAAAAAATATACAACCTCCTTTTTATCTCATGACAAGGCAAGGGATGCCTCTGAAAAGATATATTGGTGAATAAAGGTGGCCACACACAGGGAGATCCCCGATATGCCCACATTGAGGTTAACGAGATTGGGCTGATCCGATTGTGGGCCCTAGGGTCCAATGATAGGACCAGAATGGAGTCCATACGGGTAGTCGGATTGCGGCAGTGTCGGACTGGCCCACCGGGATACCAGGAAAAGTCCCGGTGGGCCAAGGTGTCAGTGGGCCCTTTTGCTACTAGACATGTGGCCTATTTAATGGCCATTCCCTATTTCTATGAGAACAAAGTGGCTAAATAGATGGAATAATAGATTATAGCATGTAAAGAAAAGAGACTAGGAGAATAGAGGTTGAGGAATAATACTACTACTTAGAGTGAGCCCCTGGTCTAACATTAATTGGTGGGCCCCTAGTCAAAGGTTTTTGGGTGGGCCCCTGGTGTCTCAGTCCGACACTGGATTGCGGAACAGCATCAACGATCGACATCTGGCCGACTGTTGGCCAGATATAGATCGGGGAAGCCCGTTAGAGGCCCCCACACGGGCCAATAAACTGCCAACTCGGTCTGTCGACAGCTTTTATCGGCCGTGTATGGGGGCCTTTAGGCATCAGAGAATCAATGATCTATATATATATATATATATATATATATATATATATATATACAGTATATATATTTATAATTATAGTATATAGATGCACACTGGGACTTTAAAGGAGAACTATCGTGAAATTTAAAATTTAAAAGAAGCTTCATTGTACTAAAATAAGAAACTTTCTAAATGTGTACATGTACATTATAACTGTTAATTGTTTAAAATACATTGGATTGTAACTGGCATGTAAAGACCAATAAAAACGTAAATTAAAAAAAAAAAACGTTCTAAATAAAATCAATTAAACATGCTGTACCGTTTCTGAAATAATCGAGTTTATATTCACTATTCCTCTCTCAGCATTTGTTTCTCTTCATTCTGTCTTCATTCAGCAGTTGGGTGTCAGAGGCGGGGCGCTCCGCCAATGAGGCGAGTTGAGGCTCCTATCTATATTATTGATAGGCAAATATGTCCCATTTCGCTTCAGTGAAAAATTTGCAAACCGCCGAAAAATGCCAAACAATTTGCCGTGCATTGGTCAATGGGCGTCCGTTTAATAGCCACCGGCGACAGAATTTTCGCTGTCATCAAAATTCGCTAATTTATTTGCCGATGGTGAAATGTGGAAATTTGCCGTGAATTTGTTTCAGACCTGAGAGTGCAGACTCTATTCGAAGTTTGTGTAACAATTGCTGATTCTGCACTAAGACACATAACTTACCCTATGTTTTTTCCAGGATGCTGGCATCCCCTTGGATTATATAGTGAATAAAGTACCCCCTCTTGTAAAATATAAGGATATTATAAGTTACTGAGGAGTTTCATGACCATATAAAAGTACGAGGCCGAAGGCCGAGTGTTTTTATTCAGGTCATGGAACTCCGAGGTAACTTATAATATCCTCATATTTTGCAACTGGGGGTACTTTATTGATTATAATACATAAGTTTTAGTGAGTCATGTGACAGAAATGACATCAGAACTCACCGTTTATAACTGATGACATCAGAACTCACCGTTTAAAAGGATATAATTTACAAGATATTCATGGCTTTTGTGTATTATATATATATATATATATATATATATATATATATATATACATACAATATATATGTATATATATAACACCGCCCTTGTTTTCTTCTTCTTTTAGGTAAACAATTCCAACTTGGTCAGCCTTTCTTCAGCTTAGACTTTCCATATCCTTCTACTCTCTATTTCCATAATATTCCTTTTGAGTACTGGAGACCTTCACCCATAAATATATTCCCCTATACAGAAGAATACTCTGGTGGTCCTTGCTGCTGCTGACTGCTATTGCTTGCTACAGCTAGGTTGCCCACGAATACCCCCCAGCCCCAGGTCCTACTCCATCAAGGATTTTACTAACTTTGTTCCAATGGCATTATATGTGACATTAATAATTTTAAAATCCAAATCCCTATTGAATATTATCTGCAATTTAACTGCCCAGATCCCTGCAAGGATGGCACATCCTGGATGGGTACAATTGACTTAAAAAGTTTTATATCATCGTCAAGCACAGATTGTCAGGTATTGCTGGGATTCAAGCCGGGGACCTTTGGGTTCCTGGCTCAATACCTTAACCATTTGGCCAGGTGAGCAGCCTGTAGGGTTGCTCACTATGTGTAACCTGGCCTCTGCAGTCCCAGCCCAGCTGCCGCCTGATTGGCCTCTCCAGCCCCAGCTCAGCTGCTGCCTAGTTTAATCAGCCAATCAGGGCTGACTCTTCCCTATTTAAGGGCAGCACTTAGACCACTCCTGGCCAGAGCATTGCATGGTTTCTCCCTAGTACTGCGGCAGGTAGGTAGTTCTAGCTCTTGCCCCTTATTCCGCCTTGTCTTGTCTTGCTTTACCCTATCTTGTACCTTCCCAGCCTTGACCTTGATCTGACCCTGCCTTGCTTGTTCCTGATTTCTGCTTCCTGTTCCACCTTGTACCTTGCCCTGACTTCACCTTGTATTGACCTTGTCTCGCCTGTTCCTGATTCTGGCTTTCTGACCCTGCCTTTTACCTTGCCTCTCTCTTGCTAGCTTGCTCCAGTCCTCTCTTGCTATCTTGCACCAGTCCTCTCTTGCTATCTTTCTCCAGCCTCCCTCTATTGCTATCTTGCTCCTGTCTCCCTCTCTTGCTATCTTGCTCCAGTCCTCTCTTGCTATCTTGCACCAGTCCTCTCTTGCTATCTTGCTCCAGCCTCCCTCTATTGCTATCTTGCTCCAGTCTCCCTCTCTTGCTATCTTGCTCCAGTCCTCTCTTGCTATCTTGCACCAGTCCTCTCTTGCTATCTTGCTCCAGCCTCCCTCTATTGCTATCTTGCTCCAGTCTCCCTCTCTTGCTATCTTGCTCCAGCCTCCCTCTATTGCTATCTTGCTCCAGTCTCCCTCTCTTGCTATCTTGCTCCAGTCTCCCTCTCTTGCTAATCTTGCTCCAGTCTCCCTCTCTTGCTAATCTTGCTCCAGTCTCCCTCTCTTGCTAAT